>NC_089229.1:3492942-3819331 GCF_963924675.1 Phocoena phocoena | reverse complement strand
CAGCCAGGTGCCACTGGATGCTGGGTCTGTGCTGGAGGACTTGCCTCTGCCCAGGCCACGGCCCTCTCCCTGCCTCTCTGCAGACCAGCAGGGGGCCAGCCCATGAAGGTCAGGAGGTGTCATTCGGAGTAAAGAGAGAGACGGTGGTGGTTCAACACTGTCCAGAGAGACTGCACAGAGAGGCCGGGGCCCACCTGTGTCGTGATCTTTGTCCCTGTTGCTGGGTTAGCTGCTAACAGATCAGCCCGAAGGACAGAGGCTTGTCATGGCCGTTTTATTACCCTCGTGGACTCCCTGGGTCCAGAATTTGAACTGAGTGCAGCGGGAGCGCCTCACCTCTGCCGCACCAGGTTGGGGGCCTCGCTCGAGGTGGCTCAGGGTCTGGGGGCTGGAATCACTGCAGGAGCCTCGCTCACACGTCGGGCAGTACCGGCTGTCAGCTGTGACCCCTCAACCCAGCACCTCACCCGGCTGGGTTCCTAGAGCCAGTGCCCGAGAAGGCCGGGTGGAGGTGCCAGCTGCCACAGCCCAGCCCCTGAGCCCACCCAGCACCCTTCCACACCTTCTACTCACCCAGGCCGTCAGGGGCCCATTCAAACCCAGGGCGAGGGAAATTAGATGCCGCCTCTGGACGGCGGCATCAGTAAGGCTCCAAAGAAAGGCCACAGACTTCCATCTTTTTGGTTGGCTTCAGGCGGTGTTTCTCTGCGTTTCTGTAGCAAGAAAGTACCGTGGCTGCTTCCACCCCTACACCTGACGAGGAACTTTCTATAGCCACAGCCTCCCTTCTTCGCGGGCTTTGCCGCCCCCTTTCCCTTTGCATCTGCAGACCCACTCTCCACCAGCTCCAGACGCCCGGAGGCTGACCTGGACGGAGGGACGCACGTACAGGCTTCCTGAGCGCTGACGTCCACTTGGGCTCAGCCCGTAGGCGGCACTGGCAGGAGGACGGGGGCCTCTACCACAGGCCGGCTCCAGGCTGGGGGCCCAAGCCCGCCCCCGCCCCTCCGCCACCAGCCCCAGAGAACTGCTCATCCCCGGCAGCTCATCCTCAGCTCTGCACACGGCCATGTCCCTTCACGAAATGCTCCTCAAATGCTCCAAACTGAGGGTGCTCTCCACTTCCTTTAGCAGGGCCCTTGCCCCGCAGCAACCCTGGGGAGAGAAGATGTGCACTCCTGTTCGGAGAGGGTGGTCCCTGGGTCCCACCGTCTCCACGCGGCTCGGGCCGAGGCCCGGGCCTCCACTCCTCGGCTTTGCCCACCAGCCTCCTGCAGAGACCTCCTGCTTTGAGCAGGTCACTGCCCCGTGGTGGGGGCAGGGCTGGGTATTTTAACTCCAGAAAGACCAGGCCCCAGAGGGGGAGCAGACGCCAACGCCGACAGCTGAACAAACAGCCCCGGTCGTGTTTCCAAGCCCCTTGCAGCCTGGCTGCCCTGCGCCGGAGGCCACTGGAGGCCAAGAGTGGGGCTGCGTCCCTCGGTGGACATGGCGGCAGCCCCCCCGCCCCCGTTTCCCAGCTCCTGGGTCCCACACCCTCTGTCTGGTGCTCAGTGGGAGGGGTTCAGACCCTGCCTCCCAGACCTGGCTTTGCTTTCACCCCGGGACCTTCCGGATGTTCCTTCCGCTCCCTGGCCTCGACGTCTCCATCTGACTGAAATGCCCCCCAGTGTCGTGGGACAAACAAGGTAGTGGGTGTCAAAAGCCACGGGAATTGGCGTGCAGGGTGGGGAAGCCTTGAGGGGTGCAGTGAGGTCTCCCCAAGGGTGGGGAGCCAGGACTGGGCCACCCGGAAGTTTAAGAAAACCGCCAGGTGGTGGACGAGTGGAGGTGGAGGGGAAAGGTGCGGGGGAGAGCCAGCGGAGGCGGGGCAGGGCTGGGCCAATAGGGCAGCGGAGCCGGGGTGGGAGGGGGCGGGCTCAGTGGGAGGCGGACGGAGCCGGGATTTGCGGGATGGGGTGGGAGGAACCCACGCCACCCTGTTCCGGCTGGACCAGGCCCGCGGGGGCAGGAGGGCCCTTACTATCCTCTTTCCACACATCCCTGGAACCCAGGGGCCCCGCTTCCGGAGCCCAAGGGGGCTACATCGTGAGAACACACCCTTGAGGTGTCTGGCCATCACCTTGGGGAGATTAGTTTCGATTTAACCCCGAAACAATAACGTCTCAGCTTTCCTAATTGCATCCAGCTGTGCAGGGCCTCTTGCAGGCCTCACGCAGCCCCTGCCCCCCTGCAACAGCCCCGGCCTGGCTCCCAGACGGAGACTCCAGGACACAGGGGTGATGGGGGCCAGGTACCTCCGGTCTGCCCAGGCCCTGTGGAGGCAGCGCTCACCTCGGCCTTCCCCACAAGGGCGTCGTGGCCATTGCCACGGGGACGAATGGATGGCTTTTCCAGCTATTGGCTCTAGGGCCACTCACGGCACAAACTCAGACCTCCTAGAACCTGCCTGCCTAGCACTGACCTCGCCCTGCACCCCCCCCCCCCCCCCCCGCCTCCTGCACCCCTGACCCTAGCCCCTCTGCCTGTGATGTGATGCTGCATACCTCTTCAGGGCCAGGCGGGTCCCTCCCCACCCTCCTTCCCAAACCCCATGTCCCAGGGAATGAGTCACTCCCTCCTGCCCCAGGCTGCCCGGATGGTGACATCAGCCAAGTTTCTGCCTCTAGACTTGGAGACCCCAAGAGCAGGGCCACCTCTGGTTCCCCTCCAAATCCCTGGCTTTGACCCATCACATCAACAACGCTACCTAGGATCCATTCAGTGTTTCTCTTGCACCAGGTGCTATAGCATCTTCTGTGTGTTTGTTCACTGTGCTTTGTGAAGCGAGCACTGTCATTACCCACCACGGCACAGAGAGGTTGAGTGAGCTGCCCAGTGACACACAGCCAGATAGGCAGGGACCTGGAAGGAGCTGGACAGACTGGCCCGAACACCTTGCATCCTACCCGAGGACCCCCGGGTGAGCTGCCACAGGACCAGTGGCTGGGCACACGGGCAGGCCCTGGGCGTGTTTTTGGCACGACTACCTCGGGCCTTGTTACCTCTGCTTGGCCTGAAGGCGTAGGTCATGGGACAGCGAGATGGTGTCCCCTGGATTATGTAAGCATTCTCCCCACCTCCCGTCAGGTCATTCCATAGGGGTCCCCGGGGACTGCCCGGGGACGAGCAGGAGACAGGGTATGCCCACGGCTTCCCCTCGCTGCCCCCGCTGGGGCCCAGCCAAGCCTCACGCCCGCCCGTCACCAGTCACACAGGCACAGTGGTGCCCCTCCCTGTCTCCTTTCCTGTGGGAAACTCGGGGAGACAGGGGTGGAGGGACTTGGGAGACCCCACCTGTCCTCTGTCCCTGCTGTTCCCCCGGGACTCAGTGCCACAGATGTGGGACCAGTGATGGGAACCCCTGGATTCTGGCTCTGATCCCACTCCAGCTCTGTGTCTGGCCCATCCTGGGCCTAGTCAAGCCCTTCCTCTCTCTGGGCCTCAGTTTCCCCACCAGCAAAAGTTGACACTCGGGTTCAGCCGATGATGACCCTTCCCGTCCTAAAGCCGTATGGCCCTGTGGGTTCCTGTCTCGTGCCTGGCCTGGCACCAGCACTGTGCCCACTGTGATGGGTGCCCAGGCAGGCGCCAGGGAACGGGGGGTTGGGGTGGAGGCTAGCCGAAGAGCCTGACGGTGCTTTCTGCGGGCAGGGAGGCGAAGGCAGTCAGACCTTAGGGAGCAGAGAGGGCGCCCAGGTGAGCAAGCACCTTCAGAGAGGAGTGGCCAGCACGTCCTCAGCTACTGACCTGCCAGCCTTCCCACCCCCATCCCGAGGATGCTGTCAGGAACGTGGGTCCTCAGGCAGCCCACCGCTGTGGCCACCACGTGGTCCTAGGCAGGTTGCTGGACCTCTGAGCGCATCTCCCTCCCCTGTGAAAGCCCTTGGTGACCGGTAAGGACGAGGGGAGGGGCGTGCCGCCTCGGCGCAGAGCTAACACGCGGCGGGGACTCAGCCAGTGCAGAGCCTGGTCCTGGAGGCCAGAAGCCGGAGAGGGTAGTGATGGCTCTGGGGACTCCAGGTGTGGGCCTGGGTCCCGACTCCCCTCTGTCCCAGGATGGTGGCACCACCCCACTCCTGCCCCTACACCCAGGGCCCCGGGACGCCGTCCCAGACACGCGCCTTCCTGTTCCCATGAACTGGGCCCTTCTCTTCCTCAGTTGGGTGGCCGTCCCGCCCCTACAGAAGAGGGAGCCCCGGGCTCCCTCACTCCTCCTCCCCTCCCACAGCCTCAAGCCCCGGTGGCTGCCGATTGGGGCAGTTTTCCACCCTGAGGCGTCTGATGACGAACTTCACCAGCCACCTGACAAATCACCTCCCTGCAGGGTCTGCCCGGCTGCCCACCGAGCCCCTGAACCTTGGATTCCCTATCTGTAAAGGAGTAACACCGTCTATGGGAAGACAGGGAGGTTCAGTGAAATAACACAGGTGGTGCTCTTAGCCAGGGCTGCTAGTGAGGGCATCTGTGTCCCCGTGGGTGCACACATCTGTGGGTGTCTCTGGGTGTGAGGGCGCCCGGCCCTGCGGTTCCCCGGGGTTTGGGGATTGGGCCGCCACGTGTCACTTCAGCCACCAGGGGGCGGCAGAGGGGAGCAGTTCTGCTCCGGGAGCCGGAGTCGGGCCCTCCTGGAGCCTGTGATTCGGGCAGGGAGAGCGGGAGGGAGGCGAGGAGGCCCAGCGGGGTCACTCGGGGCCAGCAGAGGAGTCTGGGCTCGGATCCCGGCCCGGCCGTTTACTCCCGCACCCGGGCCCTCCTCAGTGCGCGGGTTGCTACCCGGCGGTGGCTGGATCTCTTCCAACGCGGAAACGCGAGGCGAGGCCCAGAGAGAGGCTTCCCACCCCACACAGCTGCGGTCCTGGGCCTGAGCTTTCAGGCCTGGGGGCCCCTGACCCCACGCCTCCGGGCTGCAGATGGAGAGCAGGGGCTTGGCCGACGTCACACAACGAATTCGAGGCAGAGACGGGACTGGCCAGGCCTGCAGAGGCCGAGGCCTGCCCTGCTCGCTCTGCCCACCACCAGTCCCAAAGGCCACGAAGAGCAGGAATCCTGTTGCACCTCCAGCGGGGCCCACCCTCGGGGTGGGGGTGACCCTCCTCTGGCTGCCAGGCCCCAGGGAGGACCCGATGAGGCCTCCGTGGACCCTGCTCCACCAGCCCTCACGGGGCAGTTTCAAATCTCAGTGTCCCTTCCTCCCCCCTGGGAGGCCCGGGGCTGTTGGGTCATGCTGGCTCCTGTGGCCTCCGTGGGGGAGGGAGGTGAGTCACCCCTTGGGACACTTCCCTGCTCAGTTCCCAAGACTCCTGGGCAGGTCCCACCTGCAGAGGAGCCTGGCCCAGAGCCCCAGGAAGGGAGAGGTGCCAGGCTTGACGGAAACGGGGCCTGGCTTCGCATGGGGCAGGGGAGGTCTGACGGGGACGCGGGCGAAGGCCCTGGCCGCCCTCCGCATGCGCCAGCTCGGCATTTCCTCCGGGCCCCGGCACAGGAAGGCGGGCGGCCTCGAGCTCTTTGCTCTGTGGCCAGAAAGGACTCGTGTTCCAGGAACCTGCAGCTTGGCAGGTTGGAGCCGGCATGTCGGGCAGTTCCCGAGGCGACTGTGCTGCGAGGCCGCCCTTGCGGCCCAGAGTGCGTCCCCTCCCACTCGGCCCGGGCCTCGGTCCCCTGCGGGCGCTGCTGTGATCACAGGCCGGGCTCCGGGCTCAATGCGAGGCCGCGGCCAAGGTTGGGGGCCGGGGGGCCGCGCCATCGAGGCCAGGAGACGAGTCAACATCCGGGGTCCCCTGGGCCGCCCCAGAGCGAGGCCGCCAACCGTCCCAGCCCGGCGTCCTCTCCCCGCTTGGCCCCGTGGCCCCCGTCTGGCAGCATTGGGCGGGCAGGCCTGGAGGCCGCGAGCAGCCATCTTCCAGGCGAACTGGGGCCCGGCCAGCAGCGTTTCCCTGCGGCCTCCTCCCTCGCTCTGAGCGGCATGACCTCATCGGGAAGCCATTCCGGAAAGGAGCTGCAGAGCCCCTGGGAGTGGGAGTGGAGAGGAGCTTTCCAAGGGCCCTCCTGGCAGCCTCCCGTGCCAGACCAGGGCAGGCATCACGCTTCTGGGTGTCTGCCTGCCGGGCAACCACTGGGAGGGCAGCTGGCTTTTGTCAGCTTTTCGGGGTGACCGGGCCAGTCTGAAGCAGGCAGGCAGCAAAGCACTGGCCCTGGCCGGCTGGCTACCCGGTGGGCAGAGCCGGAACTGAATGCCTGGACAGGAGGGGAAGCCGGGCCCAAGCTAATGGCAGAAGCTGAGCCCGCCCCCGTTCCGGGCCTTGGTTTCCCCTCAGTCCAGCACGCCTCCCCCTGAGATCTTACCCTCCCCCTCCTGTGGCCCCGAGGAGCCCTGGACATAAGTGAGCACATGACCGTGCTCCCTGCTGCCTCCTGATCTAAACCAGAGGCCCGGCTGCCTGCAGCTGGCTCTGAATCAGTCTTTCTGGGCCATGTGGTCAGGGCTGAGAAGGGTGGGGAGCCGCAGGGGCAGCTGGGGTGCTGGGGAAAGAGGAGGAGCTTCTCGCCCTGCCTGAGGTGGGTACCGAGGGCTGAGGGTGTGGGGCAGACAAGAGGAGCTCCGAACTCTGGTCCCAGCCCTTCCACCCAACTTGGAGTCCAGAGAAACCTCTCAGACCCTCACTATTCTCATCTGTGAAATGGGGCTAACGGTGCCCTCCCACCCACCCCAGAGAATGCTTGGAAGGACTCTTGAAGCCACATAAAACAGGGAATAGGAGGCACAGGCAGATAGGCTCTTGTGGGGGGATGTGTGGGCAATCACCAGCGCCAACTCCTCCTGGGCCACTTGCCAGTCTTCACACTGCTGGGGCCGCAAGGGTCCTCCTAAGACACAGGTCTGTTTGGTGCATGTCCCCACTAAAAGCTCCTTGCCCCAGGGTGAGTGAAACTGTCCTCCAGCCACACCTGACTGTGCATGTGCCCGAGCTCACCACACCTTCTTTCAAATTCTGTCTGGAGAACTCCTACTCATCCTGCAAAGCTCCAGGTGAGATGCCCCCTCCTCTGAAATGTCTCACAGGGTTGCTCTGAGAGCCAAAAAAGAACATATATGTGTGAACACATGGGCAACGTAAGGGGTAACACGCTCATGGCTGTCCTTGTTATTCATCAGAAAGAGGTCAGAACCAAAGAAACATGTGTGAGCCGGAAGTGCAACTGGGGATGGGAGTTAGCAGGAAGGTTTTCTGGCTTGGGATGTAAGCCCAGCCTTGGCAGATGGTAGATTTTCAAAGACGAGAGGAAGAAATTGGAAGCTAGGAAGAGGCAGTAGTGCAGCAGTTTTCAATATGGCTGCCGATTCCTTGGTTCTCCTCTCATTGAGAGGTGGGGTCTATGTCCTCTCCTCTTGAATCTGGGCAGGTTTGTGACTACTGCTATCGACAGGGTGTGGCAACAGTGGTGCTGGGTAACTTCCAAGGCTGAGTCATAAAAGGCTACACAGCTGCTACCCTGGAGTCCTGAGTCACCATGTAAGAAGGAAATTCAACTCCCCTGAGACCTCCATGCTGTGAGGAAGCCCAAGCTACATGGAGAGGCCGTGCAGAGGTGTGTTGGGTGACAGTTCCATCCTCCAGGTTGTCCTAGCCCAGGCACCAGACATCGCAGAGCAAAGCACGGCTGTCCCCACTGTGCCCTTTCAGAATAACTGACCCACAGAACTCATGAGTAGAATAAAGTGGCTGTAGTTTTATGCCACTGTTTTGGGGTGCTTTGTTACGCAGCCCTAGCTAACTAGAACAGGTGAGAAGCTCAGCCAGCCACGTGGCCCCATGAAGCAAATTGTCCTAACCTGGAATTCAGTCCCAGGAACACATTCTCCCCAAATGCTCTCGGCGCTCCTCAGTCCAGCCTGACATGTAACCGGTGCTGTCAGGGCAAGCTCACTGAATAAATGAATAATGTCCAGCCTCCTTCGTAGAGCTGTTGTTGAATCCCAGATCTGGAAAAGGGTCTCCCCTCCTCAGAACTCCCGAGAGCCTTTGCAGCTTGGGTAACTATGGACCCAAAGCTCTGGGGAGTTATTCAGATTCTGTGTAGAATGTTTGCCCCCCGTGCCTCAGTTTCCCCACCCACAGAATAGGGCACAGAACTCATAACCTCTGGGGTCCCTCTGGGCTCCCAGGTCTGCCTGAGTGGGGGCAGAGCATGTGTATCTCCCCCCAAGTCCTTCTATCCACATGATTCCTGCCTTTCATGAAGGCAGGAATCATGACTGTAATCTCACCCGTACATGCTTAGCCCCTGGCCCTGGACCTAGCCCAAAGGTGGACACACTGGTGTTTACTGAATGAAAGAATGAGACAATGAATTAATGAATGAAAGAACTCTTCCCATGCTTATTCATTCAGTCAATTAATTTCCCACACACGCAACCAGGATTCCCCTATAGCAGCTCCAGGAGTCTACTCTTGCATGTTTCCCATGACGGGGAACTCACCACCTTTCAAGATAGCCTGCTTCACATTGGGGCAGCTCGGATCAGAGAGCACTGCCCTCAGCTGGCCTACTTCCTTGGCCCCAGGGGAAGCAGGAAGGGGCGTATGGTCAAGGAAGGAGCCCTCGGTACCCATGGTCCTCAGAGCCTGTGTCTGATGAGTGCCGGGGGCAGGTGAGGGAACCCCAGAGCTCCAGAACACCCTTGGCTCTCTCTGCCCTGGCCCAGCTGAGGTGCCAGGGTGGGTGGGGCTGAGGGCAGTGAGTGCTGTCCTGCTCAGAGCCCGGCTGGGGCAAGGCCAGCACACCAGGAGGTCTGCAGAGCCTAAGAAAGGAACCGGGCGGAGGGAAGAGCTGGAACGGGACAGGTGGTCTGTGCTGTTTCCATGGCTTCAGTGCTTCTGCCTGCCCAGCCTGGCCTGGGGAAAACAAGCTGGGCACAGAGCACACGGCCAACGGGACAAAGGCTGGCTGTGAGGCGCCCGTGGCAGCCAACCGGGCCTGGCTGGCAGAACATCGGTTTAGACCAGGCCAGTCGGGGCCGAGCTGCCAGCCCCGCAACCTGCGCCTTGGGCCCCCGGGGAATGAGCTGGGGCTGGGGGCAGCAAGGAGGACACAGAGCACACACCCTCCCCAACTCTGCCCTGCGGGCTCACAGTTCCCTGGCCGAGGCTCTCGGGGGACTGAGGACAGCAGAAGCTCCTTGGATAAAGGAATAGGATTTCCCCTCCATCGCCGGGTGTGTGTGTGTCGGGGGAGCCGAGAGACCGGGGCGTCAGCGGCAACATACGAGTGGGCCTCCCGCCCCTCCGTGGGGCACCCCCAAGAATGTGTCTCTGCTGTCTCTGTGGACAGATGCTGTCTCTGGCCCGAGCCAGACAAACCCGAAGTGCCAGAGCGTGGGTGCCCAGAAGCGGCCCCCACTCAAGCATGGATGGAGCAGGTGGCCGACTGCCCCTCGGCTGGGGACACTCAGAGCTGTGCTCTGCCCTGGCCCCCAGCAACCCCCAGGCGAGGGGGGCCAAGCCCCAGGAGCCTCAGAGGTGACTTGCTTGAGGACACAGTCTGCAGTGGCTCTGTCCCCTCCCTGAACACTCTTCACACCCTCCTCACATCTCCTGGGGTCCCTTCCCAAGTAAGCCAGGCTCAAGGGATGGGCGCTTCCGGGCCGGTTTCTGGGAAGACCCGGAGAGAGCCAGCGGCTCGCAGAGGGGTCTCTGCCAGAATTTCGGTCACAGGGGGCTTTGCCGTCCTGGAGCTCAGAGACTGAGGGGGCGGGTGCCATGTCATCCCATTAACTGTGACCCTGGGGACAGTGGGCAGCCTCACCGAGGAGGGACACTGAGGCCAGGAGGACCCAGAAGGCGTGAACCGAGGATGCTGCGCTGCAACTACAGGGAAGGGGCCTTGGGGTTTGCGGAGATGGGGGAGGGGCTCAGAGCAAGCCGTCTGCCCAAATCGCAGCTCTCAGGCCTACCGAAGCCCCTTGCTGACCCCTCCTCTGTGCCTCCCCCGGGGTGGCAGACTTCCCTGCACCCTCGCCTGCCCTCTCCCCACTTAAGGCCAGGCCACCTGCCTGCCGGGGTCTTAGCTCCACAGCTGAGTAGGGCGGAGTGTGGCAGTGTGGGCTCCCAGGAGGCCCCTCGGGGCAGGCTTCAGGGTGCGGGATGTTAGCTAGTGATGGCCTGGCGTCAGCACTGTGGCTGGGAGGGGAAGGTTGCAGGCCTGAGCGGAGGCCTGACCCTGCGGGAGCTCTGGAACTAGAGGGGCCACCAGAGCTGGACTGAGTTGGGTGGAATCGGGCAGTCCTCATACTCTTGCCTGCAAACATCACTGGATGTGGCCGGCCCAGGGAAGCCATGACATTGGGCTAGGCGGGGCTCTACATCTTGGGGCCAGCCCCGAAGGGGCTAGGGCCCAGGGCTGTGTGCACTGAGGGGAGAATTTCGAGGCATGGGCAGGGGGCGCTCAGGGTACCACAGGCAGGTGTGGCCGTGGGGCCTCTGTCCCGTCCGGCTGCCCCTGGCTGACCCGCCAGCCTGGCCCTCACCGCCCCTTCCCACCTCTCCACCCTCACCCTTCCCCACGGACCTGACCTCACAGGCCACAGGCTCCACTGCCCAGGCCTTTCCAAGCATAGTCCCCGCCCCCGGTCTACTCCACTCACACCCCTGCTCCTGTGGCCCACACGGCCTATAGTGCTTGACCGAGCATCCCACCCGCCTCCGCCTTCGCTACCTGAAACCCTCCCCTGCCCTTTCCCTGAGTCACCCCTTCGCTCTCAGCTGAGGTCTTAGGAGGCCTTCCCTGGCCCACGTTCCCAGCTCCGGATTCTCAGCCTCTTTGTCCCTGCAGCAGTGGCTTTGCTGCTGCAGGGACAAAACTTCCATGGGCTCTGGGGCAGGGACATGTCTGTCTCTGTCACGCGGTGTCCCAGGGTCCAGCACACCTGCAGCAAACACGTGGAAAGAAGGAAGGAAGCAAGGAACTACTGAATGAACACGTGAATGAGTGAATGACATCGGGGTGACCGCGAACCAGCTTTATCACACTGAAGACGGTGAAGGATTTCCTTTAGAGCCCCATGAGGGGCAAGCCTTGAGCTCAGAGGCCACGGGACCAGCTCAGAAAATGTCTTTGATCTCTGGGAGGAGGTAAGAGGCCACCCTTCACTCGGGACCAAAAAGCACTCTGGGGGACTTCCCAGGCGGTTCAGTGGTTAGGACTCCGCACTTTCACTGCCGAGGGCACGGGTTCGATCTCTGGTCGGGGAACTAAGATGCCACAAGCCATGCAGCGCGGCCAAAAAAGAAAGAAAAATAAAGGCACTCTGGAACATTCCCAGGAAAGGGTGCTCCGGGACAGGGCAGATCCCTCGGGACCCCCTTCCTCACCCTAGTGGCAGCCCTGCTGAGTCAGGGCCTGAGTCAGCCTCCCCTGCCCACCTGCTCCCGCAGGGGAGATCTGCTTGGATCTGCATCCCTGCATCCTGGTGCCGGCCAAGACCTGCAGCCCTGGGCGCCCGGCCGCCCGAGCCACAGCTCAGCACACCTCTGTGCTCGAACTTGTACGTTTCTGAACTGACGTCCTTCCAGCTGCCTTCCCACGGTGCGCCACAGCTCATCAGATTTTCACATGGATAAGTCATCGTCCCAGGTGCTGGGGCGGGTAGGCAGTGGTAAAAGGCAGTCCCTTGACCCGGGGCAAGTCACTGCCTCTCCCACCTGCTTCTCGGGGGCCTCCACCACCCCCGCCTCCTGCCACCAAACCCGCTGTGCAGAGTCCACACCCCTCCCTCCACGTCCCCACCTGCTCATCCAGGCCCCGGCCCGTTCCCTCTGCCTCCTTGGCAAGGGCTTTCTATCTCTGTTGCGCCTCCCACTGCTCCCTTCCCTCTAGCACCCAGCACTCTCAAGCCTCTCCCTCTTCCAGGGGGAAAAGACACCGTTGACGCCACACCCACGTTTCTGCCACCGTTTCTGCCATGCATCCCCCAACACATGTTTCTCAGCCCCCTGCCGTCAGGTGCCGTCACCCCCCCCCGACCCGCCCCCCACTGAAATGGCTCTTACAGTGTGGAAAATGAGCTCCACCTTGCCAAAGCCAAGGTCCCGTCCGATTCCATCTAACGGCATGAGATGCAGCCGACACACCTCCCCCGAAGCTCTTGTCCTCGGGCCTGCGCCCTCTCCAGCCTTGCGGGATGCTCCTTCCCTGCGCCATGGCTGGTCAGCCTCCTGGTTGACCTTAACCACTGCCAGGCTTCAATGACCAAAACACACTGAGGCTTCCCACATCCCCGTCTCCAGCGCTGCACCAGTCCCCAGTCCGCTCTGAGGTTTCTGCAGTGCCAGCTGCAGAGAGAGGAGGCAGGGGTTGGGGGCTAATGAAGGAGGGGATCAGGTGAGCTACAGTGAGGCCTGGACCACGAGGCCCTAACGCTATGAGATGCTCCCACGGCTGCCGTGGCTCTGTCTGGTACTCATCCTGTCATGGGCAGGCCCGCCCACCTCTGGTCTCCTGCGGTGCCACTCATCTCCCTGGCAGAGGAAACCTGGTGGCCCTCCTGGGATCCCCAATACCTCCCCGGCTGTCCTAACCCGCCGCATCAGGGCTTCCTGCAGCTGGGCCAGGGTACCGGCCACTTCTGGACCAGGAGCCACCCCCATGACTTCTGACCTCTGACTCACTCTGCCCCTTCAGGGCCCAGGGTGGAGACGGTTGTCAGCCCCTAGGGGTGTCGCTCTCAGATCTCAGGCAGATGCCCCACATCCCCTGGACTTCTCGGTGCATTATCTCTGCTACCACCTGGATCTGAGCCAGGTCATCCATCACCTGGGCTACTGCCAACGTCCCCCACAGTCCCCACCCGCCATGCCCAGCAGCCAAAGGCTCTTTCTAAGATACTCAGGTCTCACAGGTAAGTCTGTCCCTGGCCAGCCCCTCACCACTCCCAGGCCCCTCTCCCCAGAAGTGACCATGATTTCAGGCCAGTGGAAAACGGCTGTGAGTGAAAAAGGATAAATTGCTCTTGTAAGTTTACTTTCTCTGGTTACTAATGAGGTTACTTCTCTGTTTAACAACTTTGCTCATTTGCAATTGGATTTGTGTCTTTTTTTATGTATAGGAGCTCTCTTTCTACTTATGTATCATATATGATGAATTCAGATTCTTGTGGGCACAGAATAATTTTTAAAGAGGTTAAAGCACGATCCTCATGGAAATAGAGAATGAACACATCTAAGATTTTGCTTGACTTACTAATTAATATGGGAATCAGTAAGATGCGAAAAACAGTTCAAAGGAGAATTGGAAGGACAGACATATTTGTAGGCTATCAGAAAGGCTGAAATGAATTTGCTAATAGGTGCAAAACTGGTTAATAGCCTATAGAGCAACAAAGTGTACTGTTTGGGATTATCTTTACTATAAGGCAGGGTATAACTATAGCTCCACTGTAAAAATATTCATTTACATTGTTAGGGATAAGAATCATTTACCCTATAATCAGTTTTCTACAGCTTAACTTCTACTCTGACAGAGTTGGCACTTATAAATTTTTATAAGTACTTTTTGTAATATATAATACTTTTGTAATCTTTGTATAGTTATAAGAAAACTAGTAGTATAGTGATTTATAGGTTTTTTTAAAAAATAATTTTAGATTTTTTTTCTCTCTCCTGGATGTCCTGAAATTCCATCATGATGTACCTCAGTGTGGAACGTTGAGATTTTTCTTTGTGTTCATTTATTTGTTTGGCTTGGTGTTCACTGAGCATTTTCAGTCTGAGCCTTCACGTCCTCCTTCAGTTTCAGGGAATTCCTGTTTAGCATGTGACTAAATATTACTTATTTTTCCTTCTCACTAATATATCTACTCTTGGGGCTCTTAATAGATAGATGAGGCAACTTCTGGATTTGTCCCTTTGTTTCTTGATGAGAAGCCAGGTATTAAACATATCATAGCTCCCCTTCACGGAACACGCTGTTTTGTTTTGTTTTTTTCCTCCAAACTTTTCAAGATTTTCCCTTTTTTCTGGCTATCACAGTTTGACTATGATTCACCTAGAAGTGTTTTCACTTGTGTTTACCCTACTTGGGGCTTTTGAGCCTTTTGGATATTTCAATTAATGTTTTCCACTAATATTGAGAAGTTTTCTAGCATTATTTCATCAGTTTCTTTTCTGCCCTATATCTCTCTCCTCTTTTTCTGGAGAAGAGACGTGCATTTGGGCCACTTGATGTTGTCTCTCAGATCTCTGAAGTTCTATTCTTTTTTCTCCAATCTTATTTCTCTCCTTTCTTTGAGTCGAATACCTTCCGATGATTTATCTTCGGGCTTACTGATCCTTTCTTCTGCCATCTCCGGAATTGGAGCCCATCTAGTGAATTCTTAAAATTTCAGTTATTGTCCTTTTCAACTCTGTAATTTCTATTAAGTTCTCATTTGTCTGTGGAGATTCCCTATCTGTTCGCTCATTGATACGATATTTTCATTTAATTCCTTGAACATATTTTTCTGTATACATATTTTTCCTTAATTCTTTGACCATATTTACAGCAGCTGCTTTGACGTGTGTGACTGCTAAGTATTTGAAATCTGAGCCCACTCAGCGTTCATATCTATTGACTTCCTTTGTGAGGCACACTTTCCTGTTTCTTGGATAGTCTAGTAATTTGGGGTTGAAAATGGGCTCTTGGATATAACACATTGCAGCAGCTCTGGAATCAGGAGTTGAGTCAGGAAAGATCATCTGGGATTGGAGCATGCCAGGAATCACAAGTGGGGCGTTAGGGGACAGTCCCAGAGTTCATCAGAACGTTTACATTGTCTTTTACGTTTCCTCTGCCCAGGACAGTTTTCCTCTCTATTCTCCTCACTAAATCCTTCTCATCGTGCTAGACTTGGCTACAGAATCACCCCCCTAGGGAAGTCTCCCCAGTCGTCCTGACCAGGTTAGGACCACTTGTTAAACACATCTATAAGTACATTCTACAACTGCAGTAATTACAAACTTGTTTGTATACTTTCTTCTTTCATGTCTATCTCCCTCACTACACTGGAAGGGAAATGAGACCACATGCCTGGCACACAGAGAAGCTCCATAAATATTTGTTTAATGAATGAACGTTGCCCACTTGGCCTCCAGGATATTTTCCCAATTTGCTGTCTCACCAGCAGCACGTAAGATTGTTCATTCCCTGAACTCTCACTGGTACTTACAATCTTTTATAAGTACGTTCATCTTTTTATAAGCTTTTTCAATCTAATAGCTGAAATTTTATCTTAGATTAATTTGCAGCCTTTGAAATTAAACCTTTTTCACAGATGTATTGGAAATTGGAACTTTCTCTTCTGTAAGTTTTCTTTCCATATCTTTGCAGATAATTTGTCTTGCTGATTTGCAAGGGGATTTTTTTATATTGAGTTAGAACTATTTGCCTGGTACATATTTTTTCTGTTGGTTTTTGTCTTTCAACTCTGTTTATACTTTTTTCCTCACATGGGAATTTGTATTTTTATTTATTTATTTAGGCTCTGCAGCATGTGGGATCTTAGTTCCCTGACCAGGGATTGAACCCATGCCCCCTGCAGTGGAAGCACAGAGTCTTAACCACTGGACCGCCACCAGGGAAGTCCTGGGAATTTTTATTTTCATATAGCAAAAATCTACGTTATTTCCTTTTTGGCACCTGATGTGGGTGGCATTGTTTAGGAAGATTTTTATCCACCTCAAAATTATATAAATAAATATATTTCCTCCCGATATATTTATGGTTTCACTGTTTTACCTTAAGATTCTTACTCCAGCTTAAGTTTATTTTGGTGCAAAAAGAGAGACATGGGTCTACTGTCAGGTCATTTTTTTTCAGAATGCTGCCAATTGCTCCACTCCTTTTTTTGGGGGGGGAGGTATACTTAGAGAAACTTGTATCCCCTACCTTCATCTCCTTCTAGATTTTCTGTTCTTTTTATTGATCCACCCAGCCCAGTGATAGTCCTATACATTTTTGAAAATGTTTGCTTTATAATACATTTTACAGATATAAAATTCCACTTGAGGGCTTCCCTGGTGGCGCAGTGGTTGAGAGTCCGCCTGCCGATGCGGGGGACACGGGTTCGTGCCCCGGTCCGGGAAGATCCCACATGCCGCGGAGCGGCTGGGCCCGTGAGCCATGGCCGCTGAGCCTGCGCGTCCGGAGCCTGTGCTCCATCCGCAACGGGAGAGGCCACGGCAGTGAGAGGCCCGCGTACCGCAAAAAAAAAAAAAAAATTCCGCTTGAGGTTTTTTTTTTTTTTTTTGCTTTATTAATTCTGCTAATATTTGTTGAATTCCTATTTTGAGTCCAACATTGTTCTAGGTAGTGGAAATACAGCAATGACCAACAGAGGAGAATTCTGTTTCCACGGAACTTTCATTCTGTTCAGACACCCTTTACTCATCCCTTCAAAATGTGGTGAACAGTAAGTGGCAGGTACTTTCAATGCCAGAAGGTGGGAGATAAACTTAGACATGTGGTGCTGTGTCCCCAGTATTGAGAACACTTTGGTCCAGGAACCAAGGGGAATACACTGGCCCAAGAAGCAGAACTGGCTCCTTTGCCACCCCCACAGCCTCAGGCTTTGTCAGGTGTGAGGTTCTGGTTCCCACAGGGGGATTCTTCCACCAGGGGACAGACTAAAGATTCCACAGATCTTGAGACCTCAACTATCTATTGGTCGTTTTGGCTTCTCATGTCAGCATACATCCTAACAGGCAAAATATTATTCACCTAGCAGGAGGAGGTAGGCTTGGGGGGGTGGGCAGGAGTATTTCTCAGAACAAGAGAATTCACTGGAAGCAATGCCTCTTGTCGCTTCCAAGATGGCGATAACAATGAGTTGTCAATGGCAGCCAGCAAAGGGGATGCCACAAAGTGCTTGAGTCCCTCAGTGATGAAGGTCCAGGGCCCCTTCACCAGCCAGGCAACTAGACCAGTTGAGCTGCTCACCTGGAATTTGTGATGCAGGATGGAGATGATGGGGGACAATCACGGCCTCAGACCAGCTGCAGTGGTGGAGACTGCATCTTGCCCCACGAATAATCTTGGTTTTAAAAGTTATAGAGCTGTGGCTGGTCATCGACTTGAAGGGGACTCTGTGTATCACTTCTAGGCCTTCTGACTAAGATCAAATGAAGGGAACTCTGTGACAGGATAGACTTTATCAAAGGCCCAAGCAGATATGAGTAATGCAAGGGGTGGACTGTATTGATCTGTGGTGTTCCACTTCAGGGTCCTCTCAACCTCACCTGTTGCTCTGGCCATGGCCCCTGCAGTCCATTTCACTGTGGCTTTGGGCAGGTCCAACCAGACAGTACCTTCTTACCTTGGGCCCATGCTGGACAGCTCTTGCTTCCTGCTCTGGTGTTTGTCTGAGAATGTGACTTAGGACACCTGGGAGAACCCACTCTGCACTCACACTCACACAACCCACGAGAGCTGGGAAGTCAACGTTCACGGAGCCATCCTGGACCAACAGTGACCAGGGGCTGGTGGATAAATGCTTCTGCCTTTTATCCCCTGGGTAGACGGATCTGAGGGGTATTTCATGAGTACCCCAGAAGTTCCTGTAGGATCAAGTACCAGCCCCCAGTAGCAGTGACGAGGCTGAGAAGGCATCCTTTCTTGGTTACCCCTAGGATCTCATTTGCAACTGAGCTGTCGGCAGGCAAGCCTTTATCTTAGGCTCTGCTTTCAAGGAAACCAGGTTAAGGCACGTGCCATTGCAGAGAGACAGATTACGAAAAAGTAAACTCACACATTTGAATAAATATATGTAGTATGAAGAAATGACAGCCTGGTGAGATGGAGTTGTGACTAGATCCATGCTGTCCGATACAGTAGCCTCTAGCCATGGGTGACTATTTACATTTGAATTAATTTAAACGAAATAAAATTGAAAATTCAACTCCTCGGTAGCACTAGCCACAGTTCAAGAACTCAACAGTCACATGTGGCTAGAGACCACTGTATTGGGCAGTTCAGATATAGAACATTTCGACCATCACAGAAAGTTCTACTGGACACTGTTTCTCTGCCCTAAGGCCCGAACCCCTTCTCCCGACAGGCTGGAGCAGAAGAACCCTGCCCAGAAGTCTCTGCCTGGACACCAACGATGGGTGTGGGACACTCAGACCCCTTCCTTCTAGCTCCCTGTTTATTCCACACGGAGCAGATTGGGACCTCATACCTGGGGACCAGAAGGTGGGGGAGAAAGGACAAAACTGACAGGGTACCGCGTCTGGGTGTAGGGTTGGTGGGGGGGCGATGAGGGGGTGAGGCCGAGCGTCAGATAGATGTTGGCATTTATTGAGTTCTCACCATGTGCCAGGCACCAAGCTAGGTTTGCTATCCAATCTCACAGAGGAGGAAACTGAGGCCCGGGGAGGCGAAGCAGCCTGGCTGGGGGCACAGGACCAGTGAGTAGCAAGCCAGGGTCAAGTCTAGGCAGGCCGGCCCCAGTGCTATCTTCCGTGCCTCTAGGCCCACCCAGGACAAGAGCAGGCCGGCGCTGGGGGACCCGAGCCGAGTGTCCATGTTTCCTTCCCCTTCTCCAGGGCCCAAGAAGCTATGAGACCTTGCCATCACCCTCGGGTCAGCCAGCCACCAGCCCTGAGCCCCTCTGCCAGTGACCCAGCCCCAGGGTGGTGGCAGCCCTGGCGGAGCGGGTACTGCCCCAGCCGGAGGCCTGGGGGGCTGATTTCACACAGGACCACCGCCCGTGCTGTCAGTACTGCTAAGGCTTCCTTGTTAACTGCCCCGGGGTACATAAGCCAGCTCCTCTCTCTGCAAGGGATCTGGGGGGGGACCCACCACGTCCCAGGTGCTCGCTAAGAGCCAGGACGGAAAATATGACTCTCTTCTTCCCCCAGCGTGGGATCGCTTTTCCACTGCTAATTTCCGAGGAATCCGGTGAAGTAGTGGAAAGACCTAGAAGGCGGGAGACTGGTTCTCTCCCCGGCCCTGTCTGGGCTTCAGACAAGCACCCCCAGGGCCTCAGTCTCCCCTTCGGTGGGTCAGGGACCAGGGGCCGTGATACTCAGGGCCCTATTCCGTTTGGACTCGTCAAGATGCCCTGGTGTCGGTGAGGCCCAAGAATTTCAAGGGCAGCAGCCGGTGGACTGCTAGCTGGGGCTAGCAGCCTTTCTGGGTTTTGTTTGTTTTCAAATGTGTCTTTGGGAGTGAAGAACAGTCAACCGTGACTTACCAGTCTTACGTGGCTCCCCCACCGCCCCGCCACCCCACCGCCACTGCCCTCTGGACGTCTCAGTTTTATCCCTGGAGCAGCCAGATTTTCAGCCAACTGAGGACACAGAGGATGTGCCTTTTGCCCCCGGGGCTTACCGAACGCCAGGCTCATTTTCATCCTTGCCCACCTGGGAGGTTTGTACCATTATTATCTCCATTTTGCAGCCATGCTAACCTCCCTGCCAGAATCAGACCAACCGTTTGCCATCACTTCCTCCAGGAAGCCTTCCCTGACTTCCAAGGCCTGCCCAGGCACCCTGCCGGGCACCCCCCAGCCAAGTGGACCGCGCCACCCAGTGTGTGTCCCACCATGTTGAGACTTCCTCTCCCCTCCCAGCTGTGCTCGTGCTAAGAGCAGCAGCCCTGGCCCCTGGCACCATGCCCTGTGATGCTTGCTGCCCTGCTTGTCAGAGGAATAAGGTGAGGACTTGGTGCATGCTTTCAGGGCCAGAGTCCAACTGCCAGGCTCCTATGCACGCAGCTGCCCCATAGCACCCCAAATCTTTTGCTCTGAGGGCAAGGGTGGCACCACCTGCGACTCCTTGGGAGTGTGAGTTTTTCACCCGCCTCACCCCTCCCCCATCTCATTCTCCTGCCCTGACACCTCCATTCGCCAGACCCACTCCTAGATTTTATTTATTTATTTATTTTTGAATGTCATTGTTTATTTATTTATTTTTGGCTGCGTTGGGTCTTCGTTGCTGCTCGTGGGCTTTATCTAGTTGCGGTGAGTGGGGGCTACTCTTCGTTACGGTGCACGGGCTTCTCATTGCGGTGGCTTCTCTTGTTGCGGAGCACGGGCTCTAGGCACGCGGGCTTCAGTAGTTGTGGCATGCAGGCTCAGTAGTTGTGGCACGCGAGCTTAGTTGCTCTGCGGCATGTGGGATCTTCCCGGACCAGGGCTCGAACCCGTGTCCCCTGTGTTGGCAGGTGGATTCTTAACCACTGCACCGCCAGGGAAGTCCTAGATTTTATTTTAATTTTGGTGTTTCTAGTCCTGCTGGCCACCCATGAGGCAGAGTGTATAAATGCAAAGAAGTAGAAAATTTTGCCTGAGGAAGGGATTTTCCTAGAGTGCATTCATCTTGTCCTTTGCCTTTTAGAATGCTACCTCCTCCTGGAATGTTCCTTGTGCCAGAAGTGCTCCCTCTGTGCCCTATGAGCTCCCCCTCCCAAAGCGCTCCCCACTCTCTTTTACTGATGAGAAGCTACTCATCCTCCTTAAGACTTAGCTCAGACAGCCCCCTCCCAAGAGCCTTCCTAGATACCCCCCCACCCATTGACTCCTGCGTCCTCCCACTCCAGCACGCCCACCACCCACCAAGCTTCCTCCTTCACCACCCTCACCGTCTGCTTCCTTATCCACCCCTTCCCACCCCTCCTGCCCCTAGCCAGGCTTTGAGCCCCTCAAGGACAGAGGCAGGGTTTCAGGCCTTTTGGGGATCTGCTTAGTGTCCAGCCCAAAGAGGCCTCAGTGTACAAGTCAGCTGCTAGACACCAATAATGCCCACATGTTCCGGAGCCCTGGCTGTGAAGCATGCGGCCCTGTGCTCTATTCCCATCCTTTAAAAAGCGATCCTATTCCCGTATCTCACAAAGCAGGAACGATCCTTAGAGATTCTCTCTACAACCCCCTTATCTATCACTTGGGGAAGCTGAGGCCAAGAGAGAAAATGTCTTGACAAGGTCACCTCGTCTGAGCCTCTCACTCCTGCCATGGACCCTCTCCGCCGCAGAACTGGGCTCCCTGGCGCCTCGGTGGGTGGAAACGGGCCCGTGCACGCTGCCTGCACACACAGGGGCCTCCCTCACACCTCCCTCCTGCAACCCACAGGCTCGGCCCTCACACCCACTGTCTGTGAGATGGGCAAGCAGCCCGAGTCCCAGGAGAGCAAGGTACCGGTCAGCAGTCAGCTCCAGGGCTGCAACATCTGACTCTGGGCTGGGCCTCTGTCTCCTACCGAGAATGTGTCCAATTCAAAGTGCTAGAATCACCTGGTCATGCACCTGTGCCTAAAAACCAGCTTAAGCTTCCCACGTGGTATGTGTGCTTTCTAAGGTACCCACTTAGTCACATAATAAGGACAATATCCAGGCCAGTGAGAGATGCTGTAGGACCCACACTCTGGCCCGGTACAACCCTTCTGGGTTCAATTTAGCGACTTGTAATTTAGTGACTCATGGAGAGTTCCCCCGAGTCTGTCCTCTCTGAAGGGCTCCTTACGCAGTGGTACGACCCTGTTGACACCCACCCAGGGGACAGGGACTGCAGCTCAGCCACGGAGAGCAATACTGTTCACCCTTTAAAAGGGACAGCGCTGAAGGGTGTGGACGACAAAGGGAAATGCCCAGTGACAAAGGCAAGAGGCTGAATTGTAAGAGTTCACCCTCCACGGGGAGAAGGAATATGCCCCGAGGAGAGGGAATGGGCCAGGAGCCCACCCCGGGGAGTACCAGGTCCTTCTGGGTGAGGCGATTATTGGGGCCACCTTTACTTTGTTACCGATCATTTAGAGGATTTAAAAAGTAAATCCAGTCAGAGAAAGACAGGAAGGGCAGGAGGGAGGGAGGGACAGCCACCTAAAAGAACCTAAGATCTCTGGGATGTAGCCACCGAGGTCGGGGGGCGCGGAGGGCGCGGGGCCGGGCCTCCTTCCGGGCCGGGGTCGCCTCCCCCGTCCCGCCCCCGCCCTCGGGCCCGCGCCTCCCCGCCGCGCCGGTGGATCCGCATTGGCATTCCGCGCCGAGCCGCCGGGTGCGTGCCCGCGCCGTTCCCAGCCCGCGGCTCCGCGCGGGGACAGTGGCGCATTGTTCGCCGGGACACCCCGGGCGGCGCAGCGCCCTCGGGGCTTGGCGCGGCCCCGCCGCGATTTGCATGCGCTCCAGTCACAAAGGTTCAAGGTCAGGAGCGCAGGGCGGCCGAGCCCCGCCCGGCCCAGGCGCTATTCTTCGCCCAGGCGGCGGGAATTCCTCGCCGCCCGCACCCGGGCCGCCCCTACGCGTGAATGGCCGAGGGCCGCCGCCGTCTGAGGCGCTTTGTGTCTCGGCCCGGACAGCTGGGCCCGCGAGGGACGTGCCAGCTCGGCCGGCGGAGCCCCCGCGCCAGCGCCCCTCGCCCATGCTAATCAGCCTGGCAGCGCGACCGGGCGGCCGGCCCGGTGGGAGCCCCCCACGTTCCCTGCCGGGAGCCCCCAGTCTCCGCCTGCTGCCCGGAGGCCCCCAAGTCCCACGCCAGGGATCCCCCGCTCCTCACTCCTCTGCTGGGGGCCCTTCATCCCCCTCCACCTCCACCCCTCCTACCAGGAGACCCTCCCCTCCAGCCGCCAGGAGGACCCCCGCCCCTGTGGGAAAGGCAGGGCCACATCTGGGGGAGTGGCTGGCCAGGGAGCAGAGCGAGGCCTAGGACGCTGCCCCTGTTCTGCCAGGACTCTGGTGCTGCCCGGAGCATCTTCTCTGGGCCTCAGTTTCACCGGAACAGTTGGGCAGGTTGCCCTGGATGGTCTCCAGGGGCCCATCTGGACCTGGCCATGTCTTCCAGCAGGCTGCTGGGGATGGGGTGGTGAGACAACGCTCCCGCAGGGTCTGGCCTCTTCTGCAGCCCTCCAGCCTGGCAGCCTGGTGGCCTGCGACAGTCGCTCCTCCTCAAAGTCTGAGACATTTTGAGGACTGACAGTGTGGCTGTGTGGGAGATGCCCTCGTGAGCGTCATTGTCATAGCTTGGCATCGTGACCATCACTCCCCATCAAGGCCCTGGTCACCCGGTGTTCTAACTGTCTCCCCTAGTTTCTTGTGGGCAGAAACTGCTCCATCCCCAGCACCCAGGCTGTATTTATTGACTTCATAACCAGATGGATGAATGCCAGCCAGCATGGGTTACACTGTGTAGTGGTCAAGGGGGTGAGCCATGGCGTTTAGCGTTTTTAGTACTTGGAAAGAGGCACAGAGACTTTCTTGCGAGGTGGGAGCAGGCCTCTCTTAGGGGAGCCCCACCATCCCCCGGGAGTGTCCCCACCTCTGAGCCTCCGGGGAGGCTTGGGAGTTGTCTCTCTGCAGGAGGCTGCGAGCTGGCACACACTGCCCCACCGGGGTGCCTGTCAGGAGGTCTAGAGGCCGCTGCTGCAGAGCAAGGGGCCCTCAGCTTTCTGCAGCGTCTGTCCTCGTGGCACTAGCGGAGGCCTGCAGGTCGGGAGACATCATGTTCTGTATGCATTTCCGTGGCATCAGCAGCCCGGGGGGACCTGAGCCTCGTAGCCATTCCGCCCCAGCCAGGCCCAGGCCCAGGCCCAGGAAGGAGGGACTGTGTGGGGTGCTGGCATGGGGCACCAGAGAGGGGACTCCCGGCCCCAGCCAGGCCCTCAGGTGGTGGAGAGTCTGGCCTTGCGAGTCGGATAGATCTCGGTTCAAGTCCCTTCCCCAGCAGTCACTCACAGCGTGCCCCGGGTGGGCCCCTCCTTCTCTCTAGGCCTATGAAATGGGCGTGGTTATATTTTCCTCACTGCTCCGAGCATTCCTCGGGACCCTGTTGTTGGACTCTCCAGCTTCCCTAACCCCGTCCCTGCTCAGCCGATCCCACTCGTGGCTATTTTCAACCAGGATGTGATACTTCCCAGAGGCATGGAAGTTCCTCTCTAGCCTCCTGCCCACCCCCCTTCTCCATCTACCCCTTGCCAACTGGCTTAGCCAGTAAGGTTTGGTTCAGTTACCACTTCCTCCAGAAAGCTGCCCCTGACCTTTGCTTTCCTCCTTCCCTCTTCCCGTCTCCCGCCATCCTAGACTTTCCATGCCACATTAAGGAATCTGGCTCCAAACCTGAAGGAATAGGGAGCCACTGCAGGCTTTAAACACAGAGCGGCAACCCTCCCCGGTGGCCTCAACAGGGAGCATGCAGAAAGGGGTTCTCAGACATCTGGAACTCACAGACCAGTCAGATTTCAAAGGAAATATTGCGGCTCTACTGCAGATTGCCAAATTTCTATTTTTCCATGTTGGGACCTTTAGAAAAATAACTAATTATAATTCCCTTTTCTGAAAGGGTATTTTTGAACAAAAACAACAAAAAATAGGAAGTCAGGCCTTCCCTGGTGGCGCAGTGGTTGAAAGTCCACCTGCCCATGCAGGGGACACGGGTTCGTGCCCCGGTCCGGGAAGATTCCACATGCCGCGGAGCGGCTGGGCCCGTGAGCCCTGGGCGCTGAGCCTGTGCGTCCGGAGCCTGTGCTCCGCAACGGGAGAGGCCACAACAGTGAGAGGCCCACATACCACCAAAAAAAAAGAAAAAATACGAAGTCAATCTCAAGATATAAAGTCCGTCTCTTCATGCTGATCAAACGTGTTATTATGAATAACTTGTCACGTCATCCTCATACTTGACATTTCACCCGAACTCTAGCTGCAGCCCTGGTCATGGCTGGGCCCTCACCGAGGTGGGTCCTCCTTGTGGCATTTTCTCCTCTCTGGACCACTGCTTTCCTGGCCCCATTGGACCGGGTGGGTCTCCTGATGGTCCCCTGACTCTGCTGGGTTCCTCTAACCTGGCAGCCCTCAGAAACCCACCCAGTGTACTGGGTCAGTCAGGGCGGAGAGCTGAACCATGAAGAGGGTCCCCAGGGGTGGCCTGCAGAAGGCCTGCTACAGGCCAGGGGGGCTCCACTCGAGGGGGAGGGGAGGGCAGGGCCACTTCAAGTGAAGTAGAGGCACTGAACCTTGTGGAACGTTCTAGAAGGGGAGTCATCCTCACTTCCAGGGGCAGGCTGCGCCGTGGATCTTTTGCTGATTGTAGGGTGGTCACCAACAGTAATTACCATTGAAATCCTGCACCCGGGCTTCCCTGGTGGCACAGTGGTTAAGAATACACCTGCCAATGCAGGGGACACAGGTTCGAGCCCGGGTTCAGGAAGATCCTACATGCCGTGGAGCAACTAAGCCCGTGCACCACAACTACTGAGCCTGCTCTCTAGAGCCCATGAGCCACAACCACTGAGCCCGTGTGCCACAGCTACTGACTGAAGCCTGTGCGCCTAGAGCCCATGCTCTGCAACAAGAGAAGCCACCGCAATGAGAAGCCCGTGCACAGCAAAGAAGAGTAGCCCCCACTCGCTGCAACTAGAGAGAGTCCGCGTGCAGCAATGAGGACCCAACACAGCCAAAAATAAATAAATAAGTTTATTTTTAAAAATAAAGAAAGTAAGAAAGAAATCCTGCACCCAGTCTCAGAGCTGGGAGGCCTGGGGTGGTCACTGAGGGCTGAGGCCCAGAGAGGGACAACTCTTGCCCCAAGGTCGCACAGCAGGGTTACACTGGAAAAACCATTGCTCTCTTAGGTGATGTGAACTTGTAATCTTCTTTCCAGCTTTCCTTTTCCCTTTTACCCCTCTGTCAAGAACAAATATCAAGCTTTCGTTTTTCCAGATGGTTGTGTGTTTGAAACTAGATGGTCTGAATTCATTTCTGACCAGTGGTGCTCAGCGTATGAGCGTTCGGCTGCTTGCTTTTACCTGCTGTGGTGTCCTGGACTTGCTGCCCGAAACAGGATGTGACTTGATAGCTGGGACAGGCCCTGGGCTGGGCGCTGAGGGCAGTGAAGACTCAAGTCCTTGTTCTCTGAATACTCACAGCCTCGTGGGTCTCCAAGGCAGGGATGCGGAGCTTGTTACCAAAGGCCAGAAGACCCACGCACTGCTGGAGTGGCGTGTCCTAGCCCGGGATCCACCCCAGAAGGCTTCCTGGAGCGGGTGGTAGCTGGGCTGAGCCTCGTCCGCAGTGCGTGCTCAATAACCAGTAACGTTAGCTGCTACTGTTATTCACGGTAGGAGGAGGGGAGGAGGGGCTGGGAAGGCAACGTGGGTGGGAAGAACATCCCATTCAGAGGGAACAGCTTGAGAGAAGAGGCAGGCAGTTCTCTCTGGCGGGAGAAGGGGGGAGGCGGTGTTGGGGAAAGGGTGGGAGGTGAGGTGGGAGAGAGAAGCAGGGGACCACCTGCTTAAGAAGTGGGGACAGGAGCTGTGTCTGCCAGGCAGCGGCAGTGACGCAGTGACTGTCCGGATGAGGGAAGGTTGTGGCCCTGGGGAGGGGAGGATGGGCCGATGACAGGGCCTCGGAGGAAGGATGGCCAGGACCTGTATCTCTGGTGTCCCTGGTGGCCTTGCTCGTAACTGGGAGGGACAGATGTGGAGGGCATGCCCCAGGCCAGCCCTGGGTCTTGGGCTGAGCCCCGGCACGACTGGGCTGACAGCAGTGACCACCCAAGGGCTGTACGAGATACCCTGTACTGCGGTGATGGGGGGCCTGATGGAGGGAGGCTGCAGGGCTGGGGGTTCGGTTTCCTGGTGGTGAGCACTTAGTACAGGAGTCCTGCTTCATACCAGGGATGTGTGTCCAGGACTGCCGGCCCTGCAGTGGAGGACGCCACCTTCCAAGCCATAGTGAAGAGCCAGGTGAGCCTGATGGGGATTTTGATCCCCTTCCACACCTCACACCTGGGTCCAGGTGGTCCCGACAGTGTCAGCAAACCATCAGTGAAAAGTACTCAGTGGCCTCCAGGGGCAAGTAGGAGTCTAACCTTGCAGGTGCCATGGGTTCAGGGCCGCTGCCCCAGCAGAGCTCAGAGCCCAGTTCCCCAAAGCCTGACTCCTGGGGATTGTTCAGCAAAAGCAAGAGACAGGGGTTCACAGTGATTCCCCACTGCTGGAGCTGTGATGTTCCTGCTGTGACAGGTCCCCGGCCAGGTAGAACTAAGATATCTCTACGTAAAAAACACGCCCACAAACACTCATGTGCTCCTGGTGCTAGAATAACCTGTTCATCCTTCCTGGAAGGCCAATTGGCAATATATTCAAGAGCCTTTAAAAAGCAAATCCTCTGTGAAGTGACAATTCTTCTCCTAGGAGTACCTAAATTATTAGAATTTAGAACTTCGTGGATAAACAACAAGGTCCTACTGTATAACACAGAGAACTATGTTAAATATCCTATGATAAATCATAATGGAAAAGAATATAAAAAAGGAATGTAGATAGATAGCTGAATCACCTTGCTCTACGGCAGTAATTAACACAACATTAAATCAACTATACTTCAATTTTTAAAAAAAATAAAGTAAAAAAAAGAAAACACAGCTTAGGCTCAAAAAAAAAATGGAATTTAGAACTTGGGAATTATTAAAGATGTGCAGGGAAGACGTTCATCACAGCACATTTGTAAAGCACCTAGACAGCCAAACAGTGAACTGGGTACAGAAGTTATATACAGGGGACGTCTGCACAACGGACTATTCTGCAAACATTAAGAAGTGGGCTATAGAAACATATTTAAAGACAAAGTGAATTGTTCATTGTGTATTAGCGGAAGAGCAGATTATAAAACATGATATATCGACACAATGATTTTAGGTATGTATTATGAATAGAGAAGAAAGACTGGTTAAATATACACTCGAATGTCAACTGTGGTTTCTCGGAGGTGGGATTCTATGTATTTGTTATTTCCTCATGGGTGCTTTTCTGTGTTTGTTGATGACAATAAATATTTATTATATTTACAATCAAGACAAAGAGACTTGTGTGTATGTGTGTATATGTGTGTGTGTATTTCAATGGCCCAGAAAGAAAACACCAAGTTCAGATAAAGATCCACAGTGACTCACTACTTTCCCAAAGCAGGTTTCTCTCTCCCAGTTTGGAAATTATTACAGAAAATGCTGGATGTGTAAGGCTGGGATTGGCCCCTGCTTCCCTAGGACAGAGCTCCCCAGAAGGGCTGTCCTGACCACCTGGGCAGGGTCACCCACCAGGAGCTTGTGACATGTGCAGGCCTTGTCCCACCCAGACATCTTAGAACCAGAATCTAGGAGAGATCTTTTTCCCCCCAAGAAATGTCTTTTGTGTGTGTGTGTAGTAAAATATACATAAAATTTACCATTTACCATTTCAGTGTCTTTAAGTATTCACATCTGTTGTGCAACCATCACTACTGTCCATCTCCAGAACTTCTCGTCATCACGAACAGAAACTCTCTACCTATTAAATAATAACTCCCCATTCTTCCCTCCCCACCAGCCCCTGGTAACCACAGTTCTACTTTCTGTCTCTAGGAATTTGACTGCTCTAGGTGCCTCGTATAGTGGGATCATACAGTATTTATACTTTTGTGTCTGGCTTATCTCGCTTAGGCTATGTTCTTAAGCTTCATCTATGTTGCAGCATGTGTCAGAAGTTCATTCCTTTTTAAGGCTGAATAATATTCCATTGTATGTACAGACAACATTTTGTTTATCCATTCATTTGTTGGTGGACGTTTGGGTTGTTTCCACCTTTTGTCTATTGTGAATAATGCTACTATGAACATGGATGTGTACTATCTGCTATTCACTTCTTTGGGGTATATACCTAGGAGTGGAATTGTTGGGTCATATGGCAATTCTATGTTTAATTTTTTGAGGAACTGCCATACAGTTTTCCACAGCAGCTGCACCATTTCACATTCCCACTAGCAATGCACAAGGGTCCCATTTTCTTTACATCCTCGCCAATGCCTGTTATTATTATTATTTTAATAATAGCTATCTTAGTATGTGTGAGGTGGTATTTCATTGTGGTTTTGATTTGCATTTCCCTAATGATTAGTGATGTTGAGCATCTTTTCATGTGTTTATTGGCCATTTGTGTATCACCTTTGCAGAAATGTCTATTTAAGTCCTTTGCTTGCTTTTTAATCAGGTTTGTTATTGCTGAGTTGTAGGAGCTCTTTATATATTTTAGATATGGACGATCACTTTTTGCATATACAGTATTCTTGGGTCATATCACTTGTTAAAACATTAGTTTATTATTTTTTAAATTTGGAAAACACGTAAAGAAAAAAGAGGGATACAAGAAGCGGTAGTGATTATATTCTTTGACTCAGCAATTCCACATCTAGGGATTTGTCATCAGGAATTTTTGTGAACATGCACAAAGATTTAGCTACAAGGATGTTCATCAGAAAAGAAGGAGGAAGCAAGGATTAATGTCTAATCATGGTATATAGGTTAAATAAAACATGGGTCAGCCTACACAGTGCTCTGAGATTGCAAGTAACATTGGAGATGAACACTCCATGATGTGGGGACATTTATAATTAGCTATGCATGAAAGGAGAAAGTTGCAAAACAATATTTACAGTGAGATCCCAATTTTGTTTCAAGCATATGTGTAATTCTGTAAAGAGGCAGGGAAAATGCCAGTATGTTAATACTGGTGATCTCGTGCGGTGGAATCTCAAGTTATTTTTATTTTCTTCTTTGTATTTTTTCAATTTTCCAAATTTCTGCAATAACCGTGTGGCTTTACAGTTAAAAAAAAAGTCAGTTATTTTTAAGGCATCCACAAGTGTACGTACAGTGTTACCCCGATTATGTGAAAATCTATATATTGACAAGAAAAAAAAAGGACTCGAGACCAGAGTCCCACGCGGAACCCTCAGCCGCCCTGGTAGGCGCTGTGAGATTCTGAGATTTCTCATTTTTATTTGTATTTTTATTTGTATTCTCCTAGCTTTTCAAACTGTCTGGTTGTTCTGTTAGCTGCTTAGGGAAGAGGGAAAATTGTTAATCTTTTAAAAATGAAGTTCTAAAGTAAATGAAAATCTGAATTAGATGAAACTTAGCTCAAATATCTCGGATACGCGACCAAAAGCCGAGCCAAAGACAGTAAGCGGGACGCGTAAACCGAGCCACAAGCGCCGCAGCAGAAAGGAGGCCCCGCCCGGGCCCCGCCCCCTGCCGCACGACGCCCCGCCCACGCCTCGGCCGCCTGACTGCGACGTTAAGTCCGCACCGCCGGCTGCCCCCGGTGTTCGGCGACCCCCGCGCAGAAGCCACGCCCCCAGCAGGGTGGAGACCACGCCCCCAGATCCCGCCCCGCCCCCTCGGCCGCGCCGCTGCGTTGGTTCATAACGCCAGCGGGCTGCGCCCTAGCCCGGGCTTCCGGAGTCCGCGGAGAGACCCCGCCCCCGGGGACGTAAGGCCACGCCCCTCCCGCCACGCTGCGTCCGCGCCGCCCGTTGCGCATGTTCTGGCTTCCGGAGCGGGACGGAAGGGCGGGCGGCCGGCAAGGCCAAGGCCGGCAAGGCCAAGGCCGCCAGGCCCCGCCGTGGAAGGGCGCGGTTCCCCGAGGAGCCCCCGCGCGCACTTCCTTCTGTCCACCTCTTTCCTGCCGCCGCCTGCCCCCAGGTGCGCGGGTCGCGGAGGCCGCAGTGGATGCCGCACAGCCGGGGGCAGAGATCAAAGCCGGGGGTGGGGGGCCGACGGGGCCCCTGGGACGCGCGCAGCGGGTGGATCAAAGCGCGCCAGCCCCGACTGGCCCTTCCGAGCGGCTGCCCGGGACGCAGCGCGATTAGGCAGGACACAGACTACGGTGTCTGCAGTGAGCAGGCCAGGCCCAGCAAGGCTACTTACTCCTGCCCCCTCAGGGCTCTGCTCCGCGTCAGGGGTCGTAGCGCCCTGCCTCATGCTGGCCGTGACTCGGGCCTAAGCTGTGTCAGCCGAGGCTGAGTTTGCAGTGCCACTGCAAAGATGGAAGGCCCAGCGGACATCGTAGCAGCTGCCAGTTACTGAAAACCAGTGCCAGGCAGGCCTGTGTCCTGTGCCTTTGTAGCATCTCATTACTCCTCATAGCAGTTCCATTAAGTGCTAGTAAGCAGTCACCTTTCAACAGATGAGGGGCTGAGATCAGAGAGGAGGCTTGTCTAAGGCCTCTCAGCAGAAGGGGCACAGCCTGCATTGGGGCCCAGATCCCCATTTGTGGAACTCAGACTTCTACGCTTTGTGCTAACCTGACTCCGGTGATAGTGTCCTCACGGTGGGCACAGCTGGCTGCCAGCTCGTTAGCTCACTGCTGCCTCATCCCCAACAGGAAGACCCTCCACCCAGAGCTAAGCCCCTCTACCCACGCTGAAGGTGCCCGGCACCCCCGAGCTTTGCCCCAGGAGCCCGGAGATTGCGTCCAAGTTAACACCCACCTGTTACACGGGGTCTCTTTGCCTCAGGTATTGGGAAGGGCACGCTCTGTCCAACAGCTGAGAAGAGGGTGTGAAAAATCAGGTGGTTCCAGGATGGTCGGTTTGTTGGACCAGGTCAGCCATGCCAGTGGCGCGAGTTCAGGAAGTGTGAGTGAGGGCACCCCAGGATATTCACACACACATACAGACTCGGTGTTGAAGCAACCAAACCCCCAGCTACACCAAGGCTGCCTGCTTCTCCCATCTCCACCCACCGGGTTCCTGGGAGACACCGAGGGGCATTTTGTTTTCCACGTGGCCTCCTGGGTTGGTATATGAAGGCCACGTGTTGCTGGACATTGGCAGCAGATAGGACACGAGGCCCCAGCCCGGGCCAGCTCAAAGCCCAGCACAGCGCGCCTGCAGCAATCCAGATTTTCCAGCCTCCAAATGTACCTCAGAGAGGAAGCTGCACATTTGATTTTTTTTTTTTTTTTTTTTTGGCTCCATATTAAAGAACAAAGCATGGGAACTGGACAGGCTCCTCTGTAAACAGAAAACACATGTTTTCTGAGAGAATGGTCTCTTCCTTTCCTGGTTTCTTCTCCCGTGGACAAAGGCCTTCTTAGGCCTCCTTGCTTCAAGAGCAGGGAGGCCTCAGACCCAGGGCTGACAGGAGGTGATTATTTTTTGCCCCAACTCAGGGCACAACACCCACATTCTTAAGAGGGGTGTTAATGGATCCACTCAGCAATGGGGTCGGCCTAGGGTGTGGTCCCAGGAAGGAAGCCCCTCAGGAACCTGAACAGGATTTGGGTGGGAGGAGGAGACTGGACCGTTTGTATCTTCCAAGCACTTGAGAATCATCTTGGGTTCTGCTTGGCTTCTTCAGATGAACATGCGTTTCTTGGGGCCTACTAGCCACACACAGGGGCAGAGACCTCTCTAACTCAGAAGAGGGGCTGGGGCCTGATGTCTGCAAAGAGTAGGCACACTGAGACTGAGTACGGACTGCTCTGTGACCTCAAACATGTTTCTTAACCTCTCTGAGCCTTAGTTTTCTCATCTGTAAAATAGGGATAATATTTGGTTGTTTAGGATTCAATAAGATAATGAGTATAGCCCTGTCAGACACAAAACCAATTAATAAGTGAAAGAAGTCAAACTATGTCTCAGTTTTGGTGGTGAGCTTTTTCCACAACCCCCAGAGTGGCCTGAGAACCCTCTGCAAATACCCAGGATTCCCGTACTTCACAGAGCACCTCCACATCCTCCGGGCACTGGATGAGCGCCGGGGCTCAGCTACCCCCAGACTAGCTGTGACCCCTCTTTGGAAGCCATCATCTCAGGAGCGGATCATTCTTTCGAGTCACCCCAGCAGCCTGATCTTTGTCCTCAGGGGAGATTTGATTTGGGGAAATAACCAGATGTCCTTTGGGCCAAGTTGGCTGAGAAGATGTACGGAAGCCAAGCCAGGGCCCCCGGTCCAGTGCCAGAATGTGCCACTACTGCAAAGTCAGGAGACCTGTGGCTCCCAGCTCCGAAGGCAGTTTGGAAGGAGAATCTGGACCCATCGTCTGGACTGGCCGCCGCTGGTGTTGGTGGGTGTGAGAGTGCCAATGTGCGGATGTATGAAAATGGAGATAGTCACACACAGCCAGGCTCGGTGGACAAACCAAACCAAAGCCAGACTAATTAACACGAGGCTGCCTTTCATCTCTCAGCTCACAATTTGATTTTCATGGAAATCTTTGTGGGAAAATTCCAAGCGTTTCTGACACAGGCAAATGCGTGAGAGTGAGGCAGGAAGTGGTCCTGGAAGAGTACAGGGCTCAGAGATTGGGGTTTCCTCCCAGCTCTGTACTTAAGCAGCTCCATGGCGTCTGGCTGATCATTTCATCTCTCTAGTCCTCAGTTTTCCCATCTGAACAATGGGGATAGTGATGCCTATCCTTAATATGAGAGGTAAATGGGGGGAAATGGATATGAATGTGCCTAAAAGTCCTGACCTTGTGTGGCAAGGGCCTTAAAAACATGGACACCATTTGACCTAATGCTCCTGCTTCTGGGAATTTATCTTCAGGAAAGCAGCATAGCCACACATGTAACAGTCACTGTAAAGATGTTCCAGAGGCACTTTTTTTTTTTTTTTTTTTTTTTCCTGCACCCCTGAGCTCCAGGGATCTTAGTTCCCCGACCAGGGATCTAACCCATGCCCCCTGCAGTGGAAGCTCGGAATCCTAATCACTGGACCACCAGGGAATTCCCCCAGCAGCATTATTTATAGTAGCAAAAGCTTTAAAGAAACTACATGTCCAACAATAGTGGCAAAAATTATAGGATGGACTACTGCACATCTCTCGGGAGTGCTCCAGGCAAGAAATACACAGGCCATGCCCACATGATGGGTACTTAACCTGTGTCAGTGACATTGTTAAAAAAAAAAAATTAACATTCACGAGGTCTATTCACAATAGCCAAAACACCAGAAACAACTCCATTGTCCACCCACAGCCAAACAGGTAAACAAGCTGTGATAGGCCTACAACGGGATAATATAAAACAATAAACAGGAGTGAGCTGTTGATGGACATATTGATAGACATAGATGAATGTCACCTATGCTGGGCGAGTCCACACTCTGTGATCCCATTTATGTTAAATAAAGGTAAAACATCTATAGTGGTAGGATTCAGAAGATTGCCTGCCAGGGGACATTTTGTGGTGATGGTATTTTCTTTCTTGATTGTACTGGTGGTCCCAGGGCTGAATACATTTGTCAAAACTCATTGAACAGTAAAGTGAAAGGGATCTTATTGCATGGAAATTATACCTCAATAAAGTTGATTTTTAAAATCAATGGTATTTAGATTTTATTTTTCAAATCCTGGAAAGAATGAAATTTAATGACATAAAATGCTCAAAACATATTAAGCAAAAAGATTCAGAAATAACCTATAGTGTGATCACACACACAGAGTACATATACATATATGGTTTGGACATATACCAGAATGACTTTCAACAAAATGTACCTGGTAATTATCTTATGGGTAATTTTTGTTTTCTTTTTTGTGCTTTTTCTATATTTCCAAATTTTCTATAACAAACACTTTCCTTTTTATAAACAAATTGAATCAAAACAAACAGATCTCCTTTCCTCTCTTCCAGCTGTAGCAGGCCAGGGACACGGGACTGGGCTCTGGGACAGAACAACGACGATGCCCGGGTCCAGCGAAAGGGAACTGCCTGGGAGGCGGTAGCGGATGATGGGCATGTGAGGGTGGAGCTCCCTGCCCCGGTCCTTTGGCCCAGTTTCTGTGCTGGGTTATTGTTGAGGGCTGCCATGCCCACTGGGCCCTACGGATGCAGGGAGAAGTGTGGTCCCTGGGTTTGCTTGGGTGGCTGGGAAGCCAGACCCTCCTGTTTGGAGTGACAGGATCCTGTGGCTCCAAGGTCCCCTCCTGGACATGCCAGTCTCCCCTGCTGGTGAGGGTGGGTGGGGGTTCTGGTCTCTGCCCCCGTGCCACTTTCCCTCCTGCACAAGGCCCTCCTCGGTGAGACCTGCAGGGACTGATAGGGGCAAGGGGGTGGCACGCCCGGTGCAGTGACTGAGCTGTAGCACGTCTCCCGTCCCTGCGGCCCCGGGAAGTTGGGGCTGTTGTTTATCACTACCTCTCCCTCCAAACTGGGGGAAACTGAGTGGAGAAATGACTTGCCCAGAGTCACCTGGCCGGCAGCCCCGGGCAGCTCAGACTTTACCTCACACCTGGATTCTCACTGCCTTCACACTTCAGTTCCCAGGAGCTTCTGGGCCCCAAATAGCTCATTAATGCAGCATGGGTTTGGGGGTCAGGGGCTGTGTTTTTCCTGTGCCTGTCGTCTGCTCCGGGTTATTGTACAATTTATAATCTACTGCTCATTCGGTGGACCCGTCAGCTGGGCTTAGCGGTTAAACATGAGTTTCTCTGAGAACAGGGCTCTGCCTGTGTTTAGAGCTGCTGGGACCCCCCCCTCTCCCATCAGGCCTCTTCCCTCCAACCAGCTGGCCTCACGAAGGTGCCGAGGAGGAGACCTGATTGATTGGGTTTCTTTCCCCTCCCTGACTGAGCAGATTCTACAACAGACTGTGGAAATTAAAAATAAGAACCCGAAACTGTTAAAAAAAATATTTTTTTAACTAAGTCACAAATGGGAAGGATGAGGCAGCAGCAGGTTAAGGACATGTTGTGATGTAGAGTGTTATCAGCCGGCGCTTTGGTAACTGTAAATGTCACAATTTATGGTCCTCGGGAGCAGGTGGTGGCGGAGACTCGGTTTATACCTGCGTGTGAAGCTGCCCTGAGCTGTGGTCAGCCTGGATTTAGTTCACAACGTAGGGCCATTAGTTCTGCTCAGATTCTCCTGCAGGGCCTCACCAGGGTCCCCATTTAAAAATGTCCATGGGGTAAAAGAAAAAGTTTTTTAAATGAAATGTATTTGTATGTCTCTTTATATAAAGAAATAAACTGTAATGTGAGTGGCCAAAGGTGGCTTTGGATTAAGAGGGACATGCTTACTTTCTCTTTCTCTCTCTCTAAGTCTCTCTCTCTCTCTCTCTGTATATATATATATATCTCCAAACTTTCTATAACATTGTGTAGTCTGTATTGCTTTTATAACGAGAAGGGACAAAATACACTCTTATTAAAAGTAGTCAAAATTCACCTAAGCCTTCATGTCAAATAATATAACATGACAATCCACAGTATTTTTATTAAGTATCTGATATTCTGCCAAATTCTCCCACAATCCTGGCTCCTTAGAACACCCCACAGGTGGGAGTGTCACCCCATGCACACTCGAGCTGAGACCCTGAATTGGTACACAGGGCCCACGTGGCAGAGCTGGGGGCTGAACGTGGATAACTCCAACTCTCAGAGCTGTACTATTACTGTAACAACTTCCTGCCCCTTCAAGGTGAACATGTTCCCTAAATACAAATATTTTATCTTGTTTAGATAGAATCTGAAATTATTTCTGTAAACAGACTTTAATAAAAGAAATAGAAAAATCATGCTTTGTTTTGTTTCGTTTTTAAATTTATGACCCTGTTAACAACAACCAAAGTAGGCAATGGCCCAGGACCCAGGGCAAAATAAAAAGGCAGGGCCCCTTGTTCAAAAAGGATTAAGAGGGGAGGGGGTGGGGTGGGGGTAAAAAAAAAAAAAAAAAAAAGGATTAAGAATTTTTTAAAAAAACAAGATCCTACTGTATAGCACAGAGAACTATCTTCAATATTCTATGATAAACCATAATGGAAAAGAATATTTTTTTATTTTGGAAAAGAATATTTTAAAAAAGAATGTATATATGTATAACTGAATCACTTCGCTATATAGCAGAAATTAACATAACACTGTAAATTGTTGAAAATAAAAAATATATTGATAAATAAAAATATTGATTAAAAAAAAAAAGAACTTTAAGACAGAGACAGTGGAGCATAGAGCATGGGGTGACTGCACAGGCTACGTGCCCATGAAGCCAGGCCGAACAAGGTCTTGGCGGTTTTTCATGGAGCTAGGGTGACATCCCCTTTGGGGACAAACTGAGCACCAGTGACCACACATCAGAAAGCAAATGGGTGGGTTCAAGCTTCAGGAAGACGTGCGGTTCTGGATGCATTTTTCAGTCCTGGAAATACAAAGTGACTGCAGCTCACGAATGGAGTCCCCCAGTGAGGATGCCGTGGGAGAGAACAGGCAGCTTCCCTCCCGCGGAAAGGGCCCGGCCTCTGAGCAAGGGGCTTTCGTGTCAACGAGGGGTACCTACTTCAGGAGGCGCCCTGGCGCTGAGCCCCGATGGATCTTCAGTGCTCTGCTGGAGCCTGCACGGCTGACCAGCCAAGGTTTTGGAGATAAATGCTTGTTCCTGTGAAAATACCCCTTCTGGGAAACGATCTTGGACTTCAGTGGCAGGTGGATTTTTCCCCAGATGAGGCAAACTGTGGGCCCTGGGGATGAACTGGCAGCCTAGGTACATAAGCTGACAAAGATCTGTGGCTCTGAACACCCGCTCCACATGCTGCCCCAGCCAGCCCCAGGATGACCTGCCCGCCTCTGCCCCTTCTATGGTCTCAGCCCCATGGTAAGTTCTGAAGTTTCCAGGTGGATGGGCTGCATCCGTCAGGTGCCCCCAGGCGCAGCCTCTTCTGTGAACTACACGTGGGCATCCAGGACCAACTCTAGAAGGAATCACATCTGAGAAATCATTGGAAGGGCAAACACCCACTGAGCGGAGAAGCTCTCCGGCACCTGGAGGGACGAGAGACAACATATCCCGCCCCCTACTCCAACCCCCAACCTGTCTCTACGGCCCCGTTGCTCACTTTTCTTTAAACAAAAAACCAAACAACCTCATTCTCCCAGCCTTTCACAGAGCCCTGGCATAGCAGGCCTGGGACTGTTTTCTCCATAAACATGTCTTTGCAGGGAAGGACGGACAGACAAACTGATGAACAGTGCAGGGCAGGAGTATCCCAAGGCCGAGTGACAGCTGATGCTTTGTGCCCCTCAGCTCCTGTTCCAGTGCTCAGACGGCCCTTGAAGGGACTGGGCTAGGCCACTGCGAAGGCTCCCAGGCCCGGGGACACTCAGCTTCCCCCTCCAGCCCAGACACGTTCCCGGGACCCTGGTACCAGCAGCCAGGGAACTCCCGAGAAGAGGAGGCCCGAGCTTCCAGGTTACTGGGAGTCCTCCCACCTCACACATAGAATAGCTGCCTAGAGGGCAAGGACTGGTCCTATATTTACGGCACCTGTGGGCTGGGGGCAGGTGGGCCCGGGGCCCTCGACCCTTTACGGAGCCCAGGTCCTCTCCTGGACACGGTGGAGGGGGGTGGTGGTGGTCCCAGCTGTCCCTCTTCTCCCAGGACAGAAACACAGGGGAGCTGCTTGCAGCAGCTGACCCAAGCTGGTTTGCTGGGAGGACAAGACAAGAGGGAGCCCCTCCGAGCCCAGGCCTGCTGCAGCTGCACTGAGATCAACCACCTTTCAGGAAGCATCTTGTGCCCACCTCACTCCCCCCGACCCCCAAAATCTGCCCAAGACGCTTTGGAGTGGGTTATAAAACAGGCAGGTGCCGAGGAAGGTGCCTCAGCCATGGGACCAGAGAAGGGGCTCCATCCTGAGCTGCGGGGGGTGTTTACCACTTAAGAAAAAACATGCAAAAAAAGCTTCGGGTGGAATTTCAAGTCCTGGAGATTTCTCAGTAGCCGGGCCTCTCCCCATCGTATTTCTTTCTTTCCTCCCCTCTCCCAGCCTGCTTTCCCTCTTTGTTGCCAAGCTCAGACGACACTGCAGAAACCCAGCCCAGCGCCCACGAAGCCCGGAAACTTCCAGCTCCGCGACTGTGCGGAAAGTTGGGGTCGCGGGACCGGGGTGACAGCGGCGCCGCGGGGCCGCGTGCGGCGTGACCCGGGCCGGCGGCCTCTCGCGGCCTCGCTCTGCGCGGCCGCGCCGGGACCTCGGACAGTCCGCCGGCCGGACGTGAACTTGACTCCGGCGGGACCGCGGGGCACTCCGGGATGACCTGGTAAGCGGCGCCCGCTCTCCCGCCCTAGCCCTCGGCGCCCCCCGCGGCCGGCGGGGTCCGGGGCCGGGGGCCGGGACCGGGCTCGGGCCGGGAGGGGGCGCCCCGGGGGGCGAGCGCTGGGGGCGCCGCCGCCGCCGTGACCGTGGCCGCCATGGAGCGCACGGCTCAGCCCGCGGCCCTCCGCCCAGCGAAGCCGCCCGCCCCGGCCTCCTCCCGAACAAAGACTCGGGAAGTTCGGAAGGGAATCTTTCGCGACATTTTCGTCCCCGGGCCGCTGTCTGGGCGGCGGCCATCAGGGCTCTTAAAGGGGAAAGAAGCTCGCTCTGGTTTTCTCTCCCCTTCGGCCGGCCTTGCGCGGCCCCCACCCGCTTTGGCTGGAGGGAAGAAGGAGGGGGCACCGGTGCCACTCCGGCTTTCAGGTGTTAAAGCCCCAGGCCCAGGCCTGCCAGGGGCTGCACGCGGATCAGGGCCTGTGGGGTGAGCGACCCCCATAGCTCAGGGGAGGCAGCCCTGGCCCACCTGCGCAGTTGCCCCCCGGCCGCTGCAGTGCGAGCAGGTCCCGGGGGACTCCAGGCGGCTACTGCGCCTGGCCCTGCCCCCCTGCCTGAGCCGCTTCCCTGTGGCCATCCTGGGGGACCTTCCCCAGGGGGACCTTCCCCAGGGGACCTTCCCCAGGGGCACCCCTAGCCACCACCTCCTCTCTGCTCTGCCCAGGGCAGCTGTGCCAAGGCAGCCTCGGTGCCACGCTGCTATGGCAGCTTCAGGGACACAGCATGGCAGCTGTGGTCAGGGCCTGGGGAGGAGGTGGCGCCTGGGCCCTGTGGGGCCTTGTCCCTGGGGAGCAGAGCTGGGGACACTGGCGCCTCCACTTGCCTCTACCCACAGGCCCAGGACCCCCTCCGGCCGGTTTCTCTGCACCCTCCTCCTCCCTTTGCCTGAGACAAGGCCACCTGTGAGTGGCCTGACCCCTGGGGGGGCGCCTACGGGGTAGGTGGTGGCAGGGCCTCAGTAGCCCCCTTGAGTTTGACTGCCCCCCTACCCCGTCCCAGCCCCGGTCCCCCAACCACAGCAGGGAATGCCTGGCTGGGCCTGCTCTCAGTCACGGACAGGTGCCCAATCTTCCAGAGGTCGTTGTTAACCTCACCTCCATCCCCAGGGCACCTGGACCCCAAAGTCCCCTTCGGTGAAAGGCTACAGGGGGGCCATGGATGGAGAAGGCCTAGGCCAGCCGGGGGCTGGACAGGTCACTGCCCTCTGTATCCTGGATGCTCCAGCAGGGGCCTTGAACAGACAGCCTACAGGGGTCAGGTGGGGTGCAGGGGAGAGTTTTGGGGACTGGGGGAACAGAGAGCCCAGGCCTGCCCTAAGGGGAGGGAGGCCTCATGCCGGCTCCCTCCAGTTGCTGCCACGAGGGGAAAGGCCTAGGGTTTCAGAGCTTCTGGCTCTCCAGGAGAAGGAAATCCAGATTTGTGCATAGAATGACCAGAATTTGAAAACCCCGAATGCAGGACAGAGGAAACACATCCTTGGGTGAACCCAGCCTGTTGCCCCCCGGGTTACAGCCCCTGGGTCCGTGTGAGCCGTTTCTTATTTATTTATTTTTTTTTTCAATTTTGCGTGGCATGCAGGATCTTGGTTCCCCGACCAGGGATCAAACCTGCACCCCTGCAGTGGAAGCGCGGAGTCTTAACCATTGGACCACCAGGGAAGTCCAACATGAGCTGTGTAATGTTAAAAGAGAGGCAGGTTTCCTAGTGACCCCCGCCCCAGCCCAAGCTCTGACAAGGAAGCCCTGTAGACCTGGGGCGCAGAAAGGGAGGAGAGTTTGCACCTCGTTTACCCCTCATCATGACGGAATCACGGGGAGGTGTTGGCCTCCACGTACTGAGTCCTTCCGGCAGCTGAAGCTGGCTTGCCTCTGTAAGCCCTGATCTGCTTAACCGAGCTGATTTGAAGTTAAAATCTCCCTAAAACAAGGTACCCGACTTACCCTGGCCCCAGATCCTCTGGGGAACCTCTCCGTCCACTCAGGCTGTGCCTGAGGTGCTCTGTGAGTAACGAAGGAGGAGCAGGATACGGAAAGGCAACTTGAACTTTCTTCACATCCCAGGCAGTAGAGCCGGCGCTAGTTTGGAAAGCTTGGGCTTATGGTTGCACTGAAGGGCTGGCTCTTCTGTGAGCCAGGTCTGCACTCAAAACCCTTGCCTTGTGCTAGCTGGGTGGCCCTGGGCCAGTAACCTCAACTCTCTGAGCCTCAACTTCCTCACTCCTAAAACGGGCTTAATAAGAGTTCTGATTCAGTGGAGTCCTGGGGGAGAATTGTGATACCCGTGTGGACGCTCAGCGTCTCACATGCAGAGGCACTCAGGAAATCTAGCCTCTGCTATTTGACTGTAGTCGAGGAGGACCGTGGCTTCTCTAACACGGCACCTGCTTCTGGGGCAGCTCTTGAGTTTCTCAAATCTCACGTCAACTCTCAACTGCTTGCCTCTCCCCACTTTTTGTGTTTCTTTCCTTATCCCAGAAGAAACCATCACCAAGCCCCTCCCCTGCATTTATAGGCCTATGCTGAGCACGGGGGGTCGAGACGTGAGTCTGACGTTGGCCCTGCCTTGAGAAGCTGCCGGACGCCCTGTGCAATTATAACACCAGGATGAGGCTCTCTGAGCTAACTTTCCATCCAGAGAAGGTGTTTCCTGCAGTGCTCCTGCTGCCGGCCGCGTAGTCTCTGTTGAATGCCCCCAGGGACGAGCAGCTTACCACGTCTCTAGCGGTGTTTCTGCAGAAGCTGTAGGAGGAAGCCTCCTAGGTATCCCTGAGCCTTCACTGGTAGGACCAGATGTGGGACGGGACTGCAACAGTGGTTCTGGGTCTGAGGCATCTGGTTTTCCCGGGGAAAATACACAGCTGGTAAGAAGGTCCTAAAAACTTGGTGAGGTGCTGATTTCAGTCTCCAGGGAAAGCACTGCAAGTGATGGATGCATGTGTTTACAAAACAGAGCCCCAGTTCCCATTTCTGCCGACAGTCGACAGTCGGTGTAGCAAGGAGAAGCAGGAGGGAGGGGGTCACAGAGTGGGAAATAAGACAAACTGACTGCAAAAAGCTGGCTGCTGCACTCAGGAAACTGGAAAGTAAGGTCCAGGATCCAGAGGCCCAGGGCTCCTTGCTGGGAATGGCTACGTCAATGCAGAGCCCAGTGCAAAATTAAAATGGGGGGCGGGGGCTTCTTCAAAAAGTATTAAGCGTTTCAGGATGGCGACAGCAGAGCATTAAAGCAAGTGTGAATGCAGGGCTTGAATGCAGGACTTTGCTGAGTGTGGAGCCCTGTGTGGCAGAGAGGCTACAGACCGCCCCCCACTCCAGCCCCGCCCCAGCTGGCCCGGCTCGCAGCACGTGTTCCTGCCGCATGCCGAGGGCTGGGGAGGACCCGCGGGCAGCTCTGTGGAAGGAACATGACTCCTCTCCTGCATTGATTTTTTTTTTTTTTCCATCACTGATGTTACATGCTAATTTTAGAACATTTTGAATCCTCATAAAAGAAGAAAGAAAGTTTTCAATCACCTGTGAAACCACCCTCAGAAATAACTAGTGGGAACACTTTACCTAGCTTCTGTAAAAACATAATTTTAAGCAAAATTAGCATCTTAGCATCTGATTATATGTATCATTTTATCTTCTTCTTGTTTCACGAAATATTTTATCACAACTTGTTCCCTAAATCAGAAGATACTGTTCTGCAAGTTGGTTTTTAATGGCTGTTTAATATTCCATTGATGAAGCTCTTTAACTAACCCCTTATTATTGGACGCTTAGGTTATTCCCAATTATTTCCAGTTTTCCCTGTTGTGAACAACATTTTGGGGAATGTCTGTGTGCACATTTCTGCTTATTTCCTAAGGGATTGAAGGCTGTTAGGAGAGACCTTTAGGTTCCAGAAGCCTTTGGAGGTTGTCTGAAATTCCACCTCGGCCAGGGGCACAGCCCCCGGCCCCCTGCACAGTGACGGTACTGAGGCGATAACCTGCCTGGCATCTTTTGACTTTTAGAGAAAAACCCAACCCTCCCCAGAGCTGACTTGACTGGGCAGTTTTGAGCACGCACAGCACCGGCTGCCACGTCCACAGCCACCCTGTGAGGGGCTGTAATCAGCCCCCTTTACAGATGAGGACCCTGGGCCCAAAGAGCAGAGACAGCGGCCCAAAGACCTTCCACCTGTCCTACTGTGAGAAGGACACATTAATGGTTACGAAACAGGAACTGGACCCACGTTCTACTAAACTGCTGATAGGATCTAGGGGTCCAGGCTGCCTCGACCACTGAGCCTGTCAGGCTGGGGGTGGAATGAGATAAGGTTTATCACGATGCCTGCTCATGGGCAACGCTCTGTAAGTGGTGGCGAGGGGTAGGGGGAGGAGGTGGGATGGGGTGGGTGGGTCAAGAGATGAGGTTAGAGCCCCTTGGGCGAGGAGTGCTCTGTAGGGCATCTGGCCGCCTGACCAAAGGCTCCTGAGGGCAGGGATGAGGTCTGCTGACCCCAGCCCAGCACTGCCCACCACAGAGGAGCACCAGGTGTGGAGTGAATATGTCCGTGGCGGGCTGCATTCCCAGGGTCTCCTTCAGAGGCATCTGGGCGAGCTGGGGGTGGGGTGGGGTGGGTTGTCAGTTTCCTATTACTGCCATAACAAAGTTCACTGATCTGATGGCTCAAACAATCAAGGTTATGGAGGTTGGAAATCTGAAATGTCTCACAGGGCTAAAATCTAGGTGTGGGCAGGGCTGGTTTCTTCTGGAGGCTCCCGGGGAGAATCCGTTCCTGGTCTTTTCCAGCTTCTAGAAGCGCCCACATTCCTTGGCCCATGGTCCCTTCCTTCATCTTCAGAGAGAGTGGCGTGTCTCTTTCTCTGATCATAGCTGGGAAGGAGTCATGTGACTAGATTGGCCCCACCTGGATAATCCAGCTGCTCTCCCAGCTCCAAGCCCTAAACGTCATCCACTTGCACAGTGGATTCAGACTGTTGTGGATTTGTTCCTGGCTGAGGAACTTCCTGCCAGAGGCCCCACTGGCTCCAGCCTTTGCCCACCTCAAGGGCAGAGGTTCTGGAAGCTCAGGCAGGTTCTATGATCAACCGGGAGCTGCTCTTCCTCCGCTCAACTCTGTGGGGCAGGTGCAGTGGGCACTGCTATCATCCCCATTTTACAGGTGGGCAAACTGAGGCCCAGAGATGCCAGATAACTCTCCCAGGGCCATACAGGTGGCAAGGGGCAGGGCTGAAGCTTGGTGATGGCTGGACCCTAAATCCAGGGCTCCGTGGGGCTCACCACCTGCTTCCAGGAATGTGGTCTTTCGCAGCTCTCACTTAGCCACAGCTCTTGATTCTTTCCAGAAGGGTGACAAGCCTTCCTGCCCCGTTCCCAGAACAGGCCGCTGCTCTAGGGGACGGAAGGGCCATGGCGCAGCCCTTGGCAGGGGGCTTGTGTGAGTGCAGAGGGATCTGGGAGCCTCGCCTGGGGCAGGGCCTCAGTGCAGCTTGCATGTCGTGGGGTAAAGGTGTCAGTGGCCAAGGACGAGTCATCCCAACCAGAATGGCAGCAGCTCTTCCCGGGCCAGCACCCCCCCCCCCAGGGGCTTTGGGGTGTCTTTCCCCAGCACCTGGCACAAAGCCCAGCCACTCTGAATGAGAAAGGAGGTAGAGGACGTTCCTGGGGCAGCCTTTGAAGCTGGGGTGGCACTCGAGGCACGAAGGGGCCGAGGGTGTGCCCCCCAGGGCCGGGGACTCTACAGAAGGCGCAGGCCGCGTCCCCTCCCAGCCGCCTCTGCTCCCGGGCCTGGGCCTGGCAGGGCAGGAGTTAAGCCGCCGCGGGCACCCTGGCATCCCCACCCCCACCATTTTTCTTCCTTTTTTGCCTTTTTCCTTCTTAATTAATCATAGGCTGCTGCCCAATTTAAATATGGAAATGCCCAGGCCAGGCAATGCAATTATTCCCGAGGCCCGGCGGGCCGTGCGGGCCCTCGGCTTCGGGGAGCACGGTGGCATCGCCCCCTTTCTGGTGTGTGTGAAATTATGTGCACAAAAGGCGTCTCCGTATCCGAGTGTGTGAACTAAATAAATAAATAAGGGCTTTTGTTTGTTTGCCGGCTCCTGCACATGACTGTTTTGACTAAACCGCCCGTGTTGTCTGTGCCTTTATGGGACTCAGGAGACAGGAGGCGGGGGAGGCCCCGCAGGCCGGCCGGGGGCTGGGGGGCGGCCGCCGGGCATCTGGGCCTCACCCTCCCCTGGCATCACCGCACCCCGCACCCCTCCCCACACACACCCTCGCAGGAAAGTTCCCCAGCCCGGGCCGGGCTCCCAGGCAGCTTGGCACCGTGCCAGGCTCGCCGCCGAGCGCGGGCAGCCGGGTGGGGCAAGCGGCGGCGGCGCCGAGGACGTGGCCGGGCACCCCGGGCGCCAGCAGGACCCGAGGCCCGGAGGCCGGGGCCCAGAAGGTGAGGGTACCCCGGGTGGGGCGCAGGGTGGCCGATCGGCGGGCAGCGGGCGGTGCGGCCTGCCCGGAGCAGGCCTGGGGCGGGCGGAAGGGCGGCGGGCGGAGGACTCGGCCACAAAGCAGCGCAGTGCCAGGCATCGCTGCCGCCTGCCCGGCCGGCCTTCCTCCCGCCCTCCCGGCCCAGCTCCGCGGGGAGGCCGCGCGTGCACGGGGCCGGCCGGTTGCTGCAGACCGAGCTGTGGCCGCTCTGGCCGGAGGAAGGCCCAGCGAGGCGGGGCCCAGGGCTGTCAAGGAGAAAAACATCCCAAGGCCTGCAAATTGCTGCTCTCAGCTTTTTTTTTTTTTTTTTTTTTTCTCCCCCTGCTTGAGAGAAAAAAAAAAAAAAAGCAGCGCTTCCTCTGGAGGCGGATGCAAAAAGGATGCAGAATTTTAACCATCTCCTGCACCGTCCTTCCCCAGCAGGGTGGCCCAGGCCCTGCACGGTGGCACCACGGGAGGGGGAATGGCGAGAGCTTCAGATGCCTCTTTCTGGGAGATGCTGGAAATCCAGCCAGGCCTCCTCGCCCCCGGTCCAGAAGCTGGGCCCGACACAGGGGTGTGAGGACTGGAGGGCATGGGTGCCCAGGGCCAGCACAGAGCTGGCACGTGGTGGGCGCTGGGCACCCTAACAGTTTCGTCTTGTGTCACCATCAGACATGCTTGGTGGGGTCATCTCTTGGTGGTGAACATGGCAGCTGGGGCACCCGGTTGGGGACCCCAGCGCTGAGCTGGGTGGGAGGTGGGGGGCGGGAATGGTTCTCACAGACTTGGGGCCTTCCGTCATGCTGCGATCCTGGGCCTTTCTCATGATCGATTTTTTTTAAAAAACAATAATGTGGAAAGTTTTCTAGTGTCTGGTGGGGATGTCACAAGCCATTCATCCAGGGCAGGACTTCAGGAATGAATTCTAGAGTGAGGAGGGTGATCTGGTCACTGGAGGAACGGCAGGCAAGTCCCAGATGCAGAAGGGGAGGCCCATGCACCTGTCTGGATGGGGATGCTATTCAGGGAGTGGTCGTGGGAGCTCGGAGGGATGGTCCAGGGAAGTACAGTGCCCAGGGCCCAGGAATATGTTTTAATTTTAACATCTTTTAAAATCAGAAGAAAAAAACATGGCTATAATCATAATGAATGTATAATGAAGAATTCAGCATGGACTATGTTCATCTTTATACCAATGCAGTCATAAAATATGATTTTTAATATTTATGGAGGAAGGAGCCATGAATACAAAAGTGCTTGGGTCCAGGAAAGTCACGATGGGGCCCTGGGCGGGTCCGGTCTGTCCCAGGGCAAAGGGTCAAATGTCCGGCTCCAGGGGGCCCTTTGGGGGCCGTCTGGGCGCCCTGTGAATCTGGCTTCTCCAAACGCCAGCCAGGACGGGTTGGCATGGCTTTCAGTGAAGAGTCGGGGCCCTGGAGCACGCGTGTGCGTGTCCCCTGTGCACACTTAACGTGTTTTACAAACGATTCCCAGACACCTGAGTGTGCAAGACCCAGTCCTCGAGGCAAATGAACACAGGGCTGGTCAGGCATGGCGGTGAGGGCCTGGTATTCCTGGCCATTGGGTGAGGGGTTGTCACTGGGTGGGGCGATACGGTGGCATCTTCCATTGTCTGCCTGGGAGAAAGCAGGCTGCGTGCAAGGCCTGTTCCCAGGCCCCGGTACCCACAGCCTAGCACAGCTGTGTCCGGTAGAAACATCGCGTCAGCCGCTAACGCGGCCACATCTGTAATTTAACATGTTCCAGCAGCCACATTTTTTGGAAAGTAAAACTAGGTGAAATTCACTTTAATAATACCATTTCTTTTATCTTTTTCTTTCTGTTATGCATCCAAAATAGTATATGTCCATGTGTCATTAATATGAAATTATTGAGATATCTTACCTACTTTTTTCCTTTTGTACTGAGTCTTTGAGATCCAGAGTGTATTTTACACATACATCTCAGTTCGGAGGGACTCTCTGAATTTCAGAGGCTCAGTGGCCGCATGTAGGGAAGGACCACTGCATTGGGCAGGGCAGGTTTAGTGGTCCCTAGGGCTCCCCTCCCGCAGGGTTAGGGAGCCTGGTTTTTCTGCTTCTTTTTTGCTGATGGCCCTTCTTGGCCAGGGGAAAGAATGCTTCCACTGGCTCGTCAAGCCCCCAGCAGCCCTGAGTGGTGAAAGAATGGGTGTTGAGACTGCAAGTTTCCAGGACGAGGAGGGTTCCTCGGCCGCGCTCCCAGACGCCAGGGAACGGTACAAAGGGCTGGCTTCAGGGTACAATAGTGGGGCGGTTAGTCACAGTGCCGGGCAGCGGGCAGGCAGACAGAGCTCCCTGTGTCTGCGTCTGTTCGGGCTGGGCCCTGCAGCCCCATTTCCCCTGCCCCTGGCCTTTTGTTTGCACCCCTCCCCACTCCCTGCTTAACCCCCTGCTGCCCGACGCCTACCTGGCCACCTGGCTGGGGCATCCTTACCAGGTTCTGGTTTCCATCAGCCACCTGGCCAGAGGCAAGCTTCCTTTAGAAGCCGGGCTCAGGCCTGCCTGATTTCACTGGCATCTCTGGGGACAGGGACGTCGGAACAGCTCCGACGCCGTCCCCGTGGCCAGGCAGCATTTGTGCAGCTCTAGGACTAGTTCCGTGTGGCTTAAAGATCCCATCAGCATTTGAGAGTATTCGCCATTCAAGGGCTATGCATTTCTGGAAACAATGAAAAGCCAAAACTGTGAAAAATTAAGGAGTGGCCCTGAAGCTGGTGCCGGCTCTGCATGTTTTAAAGTGAACAGACTGATATAAATATTTTAATCCTGCGCATAGATAGATGGATAAGATAAAATAAATTAGTCATGTCCCAGCCCTGTCTGGGGATTGAAAGCAGACTTCTGTCAGCATTTACCATTTAGCAGCTACAATTAAAATCTCCCCTTGTAGGTTGCAATCCTAGCATCTCAGAGATGGAATTAGCTGTCTGTTGTGATTTGACAGTTAAATTATTAACACGTGGAGAAGGTAACTGCCCCCCAAAAGGTATAAAACACAGTGAACAGTCTCCCCCTCTCTCTTTAATTTAAAAATTATCTGTGCAGAGATTCTGCATTTTGGCTTTTCTTTGCTAAATTAAAGTGGCATGTGTTTTTATTTTAGAAGGCAGAGATGGTTTGCTGTGCCCTGGGTGAGGAGGGGAAGTAAAAGAAAGGGTCTTGTGAAAATCTGTCCATCTACTTACAGCTTAGAAAGCCAAGAGCCAGACATTTTTTTCTTGGAGGAGATAAATGTCTCTAATTTATTCACCTTACCTGTTGATTACATTTTGTAATTATTTATTTTATAATTTAATCCTCATCTAAAATTGCGGATGTCTTTGGAATATAAAAAGCCTGGGTCTGTTTGGTCCCTGAGATGTTTGTGCCTCTCAGTTAAAAATCACTGAAGGCTGCATCTGGGCCCAGTCGGCTCTCGGGACGGAGCACGGTCTGTGTGCATCCCGCTTCTGCCTTCAGAAAATAAGTGATGAAAGACTTATGGTCAGCTCATATCATTTCGTTCTGATTTATTTTAAACCAGTTAAGATGATTTTAGCACAAAGAGTAGTGTATCTTACTTACATTCTGAGAGCCACTGGGTTTTCAAGCTGGAGTACAATTTTTTTTTTTTCAAAATCCAAATTTAGAAATTGCCTTTTAGAGTAGAAAACAGCATGCTGGTTCGCCTTTTAACTCACTTTAAAAGAAAGACACTGAAGATCAGATGTATTTGATTTGTAGATTTGTTCCCATCCGTTGTTATCCAGGGGCTGGAAATGGCTCACTTTTACAAAGTAAGGTAGGAAAAGGCGTGTTCGTTCCCAAACAAGCATAAAGAGTCCTTCTGGGTTAGACTCTGGCCCCAGAGGGGCCACAGACATGTTTTCCCTTCCCAGGAGGAGGGTGGCATTCAGCTGTAGTGTCATCGTGTGAAAAAAAGGCAGCCCCTGCCTGTCTGAGGCACCGTCACGCCTCAGCCAGGCCACTTTGCTATAGCGCACCTCTTAACAGATAAACGAATCCTGTGCAAATGCCACTGTTCTCAAGCAGACCCAGCGCCATCTTCACTAATTGCAATGCTGCCCTGGCCATCGGCACTACCTACAGTGATGGGGAAAAAAATTGGAAAAACGGGAAACACACTGGATCCCTGGGGAAAATGTCTCCCCTGCAGAAAGGTTCTGGGACGGACAGAGGTCTGGAAGCTGCCACAGGGACAGGGCAGACTCAAAGCCTCCGTTCAGATCTTGTGACTCTTAACGTGGCTCCTCCACCCCTGAGTTTCCCAGATTTAAGAGGAGAAAAAAACTGTCCTTCCCAGCTCACTGTCAAGGGTTATTGCAGGAATATCACCACAGTCGCCAATATTTGCATAGCAAAGCTGCCCGGTTTCATTTTCTATTTGAAAGTGTTTCTCCAAAGGGTAAAGTGCTAGAGACACGTGAGCTACCGAACTTTCCTGGCCATAATATATGGTTATTATTGTTTAGATTTAACTCATAAGTAGTAGTAATCGTTTATCTTATTCTTAAAATGAATTCTCTTTGATTTATAATAAATATGGTTGTATCATGAATATGGTCCCTTTCTGATTATGCAAGCAATATATGCTCACTGTAGAAAATTTGGACGGTGCAGAAAAATGCATGTAAGGGAAAAATCGCTCGGCATCATTCCCACTCAAGGGAATGTTTGCCGGTCACACGTCCACAAATTTCCTTCGAGGCTTTCTTCTCTGCCTCGTAGCATCTACTTTCGGATGACTCCGCGGCACTTTTTGGCACTTTTTCGCTGGTTCCACCTGTCCTCTTTGTGCTTCTTTTCTGCAGTGGCAGCGCCTCCCCTCTGGCCCCCAGGCTGCCTCCTTCGAGCAGGCCCAGCACAGGCCCTGGCGTTTGGGGAGAACGTCTTGGGCTCCATGGTCCCTGGCCTCCTTCCCCTGCCCTTCTGGGAGCCATGTCAGGGGAAGGCCAGACAAACCGTCAGCGCGGCCCCAGGGCAGAGCCCAGGCTGACTCAGGGCATCTGGGACAAGGGACAAGTGGCAGAAAACACAGCCTCTCACGGTGCCCAAGCCATGGAGGTGGCGAAGAGCATGGCTAGGCCTTCTCCGTGCAGGACGGGGCTGGGAGGTGGGAGGACAGCAGGGACCCTGCAGCAGGAGAGAGGTGGTGAAAAGCAGGCCTAAGGTTTGAATTCTCGGCACAGAAAGCCCCTTGGGCCAAAGCACTCCTTAGACGAGCAAAGTTTCGTCAGACCTGTCGAGATGTTTCCAAGGTGTTCAGCTCTCTGGTCCTGACTTAAACCCATCAAGCCCTTGAGGGTTAGTGCCAAGTGACTTGGTAGGCAGAAAGAGGCCAGCACTTTCGTGCAAGGGCACAGTTCCCAAATGCTGTGTGTTGCAATCAGGCATGTGCCTCGGCTGGTCCCACAGATCCATCAGGCAAAAGTTCCACATTTACCAGGCCTCTGGAGGGGGAAGCAAACTGATTTCCATATTAGTTTCTGGAGTAACCGTGATCTGAAGTGAATTCTAGACTTTCTAAGTTTGTTTCTGCCACCATAAATGGAGTCTACAGGCTCTGCCTCAACCCCCTTAGATAACGCAGTGGCTTCAACACCAGATTAACGATTGATCATTAGAGATTTATTAACAACCCACAATGCAGACAGACTTCACAGGCAAGGTCATTGGTCGTAGTGTTAGTTACAGTACAGAAATATTAGCAAGAACTGAAATTTGTAATAATAACAGGGAATGCTGGGGTGAATTATCACGCGACAATATAATGGAATACTATGTCACTGTTGAAATGCTGTTGACAGAGTTCCTAACAGCATGGGGACGTATGGGATACAATATTTCATAAACAGTAAATCTGTATGTAAATTACATAATTGTATGCATATGGTCACTGTTGGGAATGAGATGCAATCAAATATTTTTTTCTGGGTAATGGCATATAGGTGAATTTTCCTTTTTCTGTGTGTTTTAGACTTGAATTATTTATACTTTATACTTACTACTTAAATCATCTCGCTTTTAAATATCTATCTTCTTAGTTTAATTTTAAATTACTTGTGCTTTAGATTATGGTGCTTCTCTAAACATATGGTATTTTATAAGCAGGAAAAAATCATTTTTAAAGTCTTGTGAGTAGAAATATAGACAAATGGCATATTTCCCTTTAATAGTTGTGGATAGATGGCATGTAGCAGAAATATTCGTTAGACCAACAAATATGTATAGTCAGTAAATACTATTCGTTCTCTTATAAAAGATTTGTACATTGATAGCTTATTAATCAAACACTACATGGGTACCCTAGCCAAACATATATACTTGCACAACTAGGGCATAAAAACATCAGCTAGGATTTTGTTTGAACTTAAGGAGAAGTATTTTTGTTCCCTAAACAATAGCATCGAGAAGGGGAGAAACAGGCATTCTTGTTCTTCTTGGATATTTGGTGCAATGACCCCCCCACAACTCCCCCCACCATGGTTAGACTCTGCTTGAGTTTGAGTTTGTGCTTTCTGCTTCTACTGCTTGGTTTTTAAGGGCAATTTAAAAGATCCTGCAAGTTCGTATCTGGAGAACATAGATCTTGCATTCAGCCTGCCAGATGATACACTGTGGTCTTTGGGTGGAAATCTTAGTGGCTTATTTAGACTCTCATGTGCCTTCTTTTAAAAGAAAGAAAGAAAACATAATTTTTTTTCCAGCTTATACTTCCCAGGATTTCTATATCTCAAAGATTATTTTAGAAATATATATTATTCTGCATTCTTAAGTCACCTGCTGACTCACAGCCGGGAGGTGCATCTCTTGGGACAAGACAAGAGGCGGGAATTTTCGTTTTTAACCGTAATGCTACAGGATTTTGTGACCTGGAAAATCCTGCCCATGTTTCCATCTCAAATATCAGCCTTCAAGCAAGTGCCATTTGCGTTCCTGTAAAATGAATCCCCAGGACCAGCAGTGCTGGAAAGGGTAGAATCTTTAAAATGCGGGGATTGGGGAAATGACTCACTCTCCGGGGTTGGTTTAAAAGGCCCCGTGGGGCGTCTCCCAGAGTGACCCCCGCTCGGGACGCCACGTGGCGCAGGTGAGCCGGGACGCGGGGACCCCCTCCGCCCGCCGCGCGCGCGCGCGCGCGCGCGCGGCTGACCCGCAGCCTCAGTTTCCCCCGCTGTCTCCGCGGGCGGGGGCGGCCGGGCCGGCGGGGACCCGGGGGAAGGGTCCGCACGCGGCAGGCCGGGCCGGCGGGGAGGCGCCCGGCTGGGAGGTCCCGCGGCCTCCGGGGCGCGACCCTCTAATCCGCTTTAGTCACTATATTGTGCGCTTTGCTTGGGCAGAGTAAACAGGGCGGGCCCACCAAGCGGCGGCCGCCGGCCCGCGACTCCCTGACCCCGGGGTCGCGCCCTTTGTTCGCCCTCAATGGGGCCGCCCCGCCGCTCGCCCGCGGCTAATTGGGGCGCGTGCCGCCGCCGCCGCCGCGGACCCCGGCCCAGCCTCGGACCCGGAGTCTGACAGGGACTCCCACCGCGGACCCTACGACCCCAGCGCGGATCCGGACCCCGGCTTGGACTCGGACCCCGGACCGGGACCCCTGCTTGGACCCCGATCCTTGCCTGGCTGCAGACCCGGCCCCGGCCCCCGAATCAGGCTCAGACTCCAGGACCCCCGGCCACGTGGACCCAACCACAGGCTCCGCTCCCCACCCGTTGTGGACCCCAGGCTCCAGACCTGATGCCACCCGGCCCGGCCGGGCCCTGGCCCTGCCTCGGCCTCACCCCCGCTGGGAGCCGGGGGGGCTGCCTGGAGGAGGCGCGCGAGGCCTCCCGGCCTCCAGAGCCGGTGCGGACCCAAGTCGAGTCCCCGGACCCGCCTGGACCAGACTAGCCTTGGCCCCGCCGCCCGGCCCGGTCGCGGATGCGCTGGTCCGAGGACGGACCCCAGGCGGCCACCGCGGCTGCGTGGGCGCCTGTCACCCGGGGGAAGGGGGGACCGCGACGACACTGCTGCCCGCGTCCCAGGCCGGGAGCCCGGCTGGAGGCGCCTCTCTGCAGGGCCCTTAGGGACCGCGAGCCGCCGGCGGAGGTGCAGAGGAGAGGTCCGCTGTGCCTTGATTTCCTTTCTGTGCTCTGTGGGAATCCTGCAGATCGGAAAGCAAAGGTGCTGCAGGAAAGCAGAGTCCCCTGAGAGGGAAGCAAGAACCTTCAAACCCTTCTGCTCTGGGATTTTGCCTCCGACCCCTCCCAGCCCTTGTTTTTCCCCCAGATCACTGCCTTTCCAGAGTCTGAGGGCAGTTCCGGGTGAGACCCGTTAGGCCCGACGTGATGAAGGCCGTTGACACCAAACTCAGCCTTGATCATCGTCCTCTGCGTTCTTTGTTTTTTCCTCCAGTGTTGGACAAGGTTATAATTTTATCCCAAGCAGCTTTTGAGACTTAGCTCCTCGTAACTTGTTTTTTTTTTTTTAAGTTTTTTGTCTGGTTTTTTTTTTTTTGTTGTTTGTTTTTTTAAAGTACCGTGTTCTTATAATTAGGTGCAAAAAGGAAGCAAGAGAAAGGAGTCTTGAAAGACTTTGCCTTGGAAAATGAACAGGGTGGCTTCAAGTTCTTGGCCAAGCCAGGCAGGCCCTCTGGCCCGTGCCTCATTTAGTTCATGGTTTTTGTTCACCTGGCTTTGCCAGGGAGACTTTTTAAAATGTTAGGTTTGTTTCGGAGCTTGTTGTTTGTGGGGCGGTGGAATATTCTGATGTGGAATTTGGCTCTAACGGAAGGCGGTGTTCTGGAGTTTAGGGTCGTGCCTTGCTGCCCTGAGGATGAGCTGGGGTGTGTTACTGTGAGCCGGGGGGAGGCAGGTGCTTTGGGAATTTCTCGGGGTGGTGCAGATCTCTGCTGGAAAGGGAAACCCTGGGGAGACGGGCCCTGCTAGCATCACCTTCGCTACGACCATTTCCTAGATAACCGGGTTCCCTCTTTCCTTATCCCTTTCTCATTGTCACGTCCCCTCCCCCCACTGCTGCAGCATCACCTGTCCTTTCTCGTTTCTGAGGATCAATAGCTATCTGATCAGGCTGCATTTGCCCCTGCAGAATGCTTATTTCCAGGTCCAGGACCTTGGCCGCCCCTCCAGGAGAGAACTGCTACCGTGAGCCTCTCCCCAGGGAGCCGGTCATTAGGGATCCTTGCTGACTCGAGACTTTGAGGTTATCCCAGGTCTTCCTTGTCACCTGTTTGACCTTTTATATTGAGACCATGGGCAGGGGCCTGGCAGGTTCACAGAGGGCTGAAAGTCGGGGAAGACTCAGGTGGGACCTCGGAGCTTCCGTGGCTGCTTGGCTGGGGAGCCCCTTGTTGCAGGGTGTTGGGACCCCCACAGAAAGGGCGGTGGACAGAGGGCATTGTGACCCCTCAGCTCTGGCGAGGGGGCTTTGTTGCGAGACTCTGGCAGGCCCAGCGCGGGGAGCTCAAGTCTGTGATTTTACACCGGAGGTCGATTCGTCCAGCACAACTTTGAGGGGGTGACCAGGATGCACCTGGCAGGGAAGGGTGGACGCCTCAGATGACCAGAGCTGGCTGTGGGAGTAGGGGATCGCCAAAGCTGGCCGGCTCAAGGCGGTTCTGGGACCCAGATTTCAATGGAGGGCTGTTTTTCTTGGGAACTGTTCTTACCTTTAAATAAGCCTATGCGTGCATGAGTGCAAAGGGGTGGGTGGTGATGTTTTCCGTAAAAAAAAAAAAAAAAAAGCAAAAATAATAAAGTGGTGTGTGTGTGTGCAGGGGTTCGGGGATCCCAGGCCTCTGCAATATTGTGCCCAAGTCACTGTTGCAGCCACTTGGGCCTCAGTTTCTCTGGTCTTTAAGGAGGTCTGACAGTTCTTGTTCTGTCTTCCACTCGGGTTGTGAGGATCACATGAGACGGGGCTCAGAACACGCTGCATAAATGACAAAACGCTTGTTCTCCACCCACATGAGATGCCATCCTTGTTCCCTTAGGGAAAGCCTTCACTGAGTCGTTGCTTTCTGAAAATGTTCAGTGGTACCTGGCACTGACTAAACTCTTGGGGAGCTTCTGTTGGTTTGACTTGTATCGAAACCTCCTGCAAAGGTACAAGCAGGGTGCGGGCTGAGCACGGTGAGAATTTGGACAAGATACAGAGTATCCTCGTGCCCTCAAGCCCTTGATCGTGATGACAAGATGGCGACCAATTTGGGGGGACCTGGATTTGATGCTTTGGAGACCCTCCTCCTCCTGGCATGCGCACCCAGAGCCTGGAATGTGTATCCCAGGGTCCAAGGCTCTGTCTGCCGCCTTGCCCAGCCTGGCTTGGGTAGGGATCTGCGGGGCCCAAACCCCAGCCCGGTCCACAAAATTTGACCTCCTCTCCTGAGGGATCAGGCTCACGCAGCTTCCAGAGCTGCAGGGTCGAAAGCAACCCCGTCCCCAGCCCCTGGGCCCTAGCCTCACTCCCCAAAGCTGGCCTTGACACTTTGGTCCTAACGGCGCTGAATGAGGTCGGCTTGGTTTGCCATTCACAAAACACAATATTTTTTTTTTTTTTAATTGCAGGGAAAGTTTTTCTATGTCTGAGGTAGGTCCTTGTTATCTACAGCAGGTTATGTTTTCACTGACTTTTGGTGTTTGCACATGTGTCATGAAAAAGGGAGTGACCCCAAAAGAATACAGGTCGGGCCTGCCCTTCTTCTGGGCTCGGGGCTCACCCCCAGGACCTCAAGTCGGCCCCAAACCATAAGGGCAGTAAAACTTGTGTTTCTATACACACACATACATGCAGACACACAAACATACATGGGAGTGCACGCACACACACATACACACAAATCCTAGGATATTATCCTCATGTTGCCAGCATTTTAATGTTCTGATGTTCAAGTTCGAGGCACCAACAGGCTGTCTTGAAAGGCTCATTCAGCCTGTCTGCCTTGGAGCTATTTTATTTACAAGTCTTCTTGTCACGTCAAAGAACTCTGTGTTTCTTGTAGGCTGTGTTCGGGTGGTTGAGTGTTTTGGTTTTTGGCTACAGCTGGTTAATTTTTCCGAATCTGTAGATCCAGGTGTGAGTTGAGAAGTTTTTTCCCAAGCACAAGAAGTTTCCCAGTGAGCCTTGGGGTCCTCCTCGAAATTTCCGGCGTTCTGTGTGTGAGAGACTGCCAATATCAGAGAAGTTGTGAGTGAGGGAAAAAGGAGGTGGTGGTGCCTGCATCCCCTGTCTTCTCTCAGACACTGAGACTGGGAAGGACTTTGGAAGCAGGATCTTGTAGCCTGTTTAGAATATAGAGCTGAAAAACTGGTCAACGGCTAAGATATTAGCAAAAGCACAGATCCTTGATGAGAGTTAAAAATCCTTGTTTCTGAGCATCGTTGAAAGCCAAGCACAGGAGTGAAAATGCCTGTCCATGTCTCTCATTATTTTCGAATACATCTAAAAAATATGTGTTCATCATGTAAAAATTATATAGACTCTTATTTTCAAGATTAATGTCGCCTATTGTCTGATTGTTTACATGACCACTTACTTTTGGTTAAAAAAAAAATGAACTTCAAGTTCCTTTAAAATTAGGAATTACACCAAAAGTTGCTCTATAAATAGCAAGAAACAAAACAGAACAAAAGCATTGGCTTTCTTTATTAGCATTTTTTTTTTGCAGCCATTAAAAATTGTCTTGCAGTGATAAATTTAGGTGAGACATTTTTTCACTTTCCGTAGAAAGGGCATATATGAAAAATCCAACTTTAACCTTGTCTTTCTGTTAACTGGCTCTAAAAGCTATGATATTTACATGCAGTCGGGAAAATGAAAGTGTCATTATGCATAAAGCAAAGTACTTACTTGTGTTGTGTGAAATCATGTTAGATTTTTAAAAAAATAAAACGGGAGTATTTCAATAAACAAGACCACTGTGGTCAAATTTCAAACAATTTGTAATTGACACTCCCACCCCCCCCCCAAAATTCCCTCATTCTATATGGGTTCATTTTGCAGGCAGTTTAGGTTTTGTTGCAATCATTTTAAAGAAGTCATTTGTGAAATCTTGGTTTTTTAAAAAAGTTCCTGCTGTCCCTTGCAATTTAGCACTGAACCATATGAGTTCTAAATCAGGGTTTATTTCCTTTCTGTTTTTTCTTTATTCTAGAGGGCTTATAATTTACCTAGCTGACTGAAGGGCTGAGAAATGCTACTCAAATTCCCATTTCATCTGTGGAGAAGAAAAAATTTCAACGGACTTAACATTAGCATTTCGGTGTTATTTAAATTAAAAAAAAATAAACATGTTAACAGTTTTTAAAGTTTAAAATTGCTTTAAATTCTTAGTAGCTAAATTCTGCTTAGATATAATTCAAAAGGAATAATGACTATTTCAGGCCCCTATAAAGGATTGATAAGATACAAAAATATTCTTCACAAAAAAATCAGAGGCTTTTCAACTATGAAAGGAAGGCATTCCTTGAAAATTGAGGGAGTGAAACTCTTCAGATTTTCTGATGTCTTTTAATTCTCGTGGAAGTTGGTACCTCCTTCTACCAGAAGCTGTTAAAGTCCAAATTCTAATATATCTTTAACTGCTAAAAAAGAATTGCTATGAGCCATACAATAGATTCTTCAGAAAAGTGTTAATTTCCCAATTTATGACGATTCCATTTTAGAAATTGCAAAACTGAGCAACCTGAAGAAATAAATTCAGCACCCACATCTTTTTGAAAGGTAGTATTGATTTTTTAAAAATTTAGTTTGTCCTGTGCTTTTTCTCACTCCTTATATGAAGCCAAGAATGTAGCTTTGGCATTTGATATATGCATATATAACCAGGGATATTGGCCGTTCATCTTTAATTCATATTTTCTGATTTGTGTTGTTACTAGTTTGGAATGAAAAATATTCATTGTAATTCCTCATCTGTAAGGGAAAATTTTTCATACTAACATGTATGTATGATATACAGTATAGTCACATATTTATATACATGATCAAACACATTAATTTAGACTTCTGGTTGTTTAAAGCTCCCCTATTAATTGAAAAATATTAATTAACTCCTTAAAGAATGCTCTCAGGGCTGACAGACTTTTTTTTTGATACATATGCACAGGTAACATCATGGAAAGTGAACGTGTGGACTTCCAAAATGTGTTAAATATGATAAAACAGCTGCTCACAGAAGGTTTCTAACCAGACAGGTGATTGCAAGGGTGTGGAGCTCCACCCGGCATGCAACGGATCGCTGTCAGCTGAGGGCACAAGTCTGTTCTTTGTGTGTATATATATATTATATATATATATATATATATACACACAATATATATATTTACATCTTTTTTTAAAAGAAAGAAGATATAGAAATGCTCTCCCAGCATGCTTTTTTTTTTTTTTTTTGCAGGGGGAGTCTTGGCTAGTAATGCAGTATCCTGCCCTGTGCTCTGTTCCTCACATATGCTTGTCCCATGGCCAGAGTTTCATTTCTGTTGCTAGTTAACTCAAAAACTGAGTAAACTAAAGCAAAAGATTTTGAAAAGCGCTCCATTAAGTGTGGAAGGAAAGAATCCTTTCTGCGGGTGCTTGCCCGCTTTTCCTTAACCAGCCTGAGACCCTATAAACTGCTCTGAAGGCTTCTGTCCGCTCTCCTCAACTCTCTCCATAAGAAAAAGAAAATGCTTACCCAAGGTAAATTGATACTAATTGATAGGTTTTTGGGTAAACAACTGAGAGTAAAAACGAAGCCTTCATAAAGTAGGAGTACAAGTTATTATGAAACAGAGGTATCAAAATGGAATCCCAAACCTACAAACTACTTGGAGACAAAGGCAAAAAGAAACAAAAAAACCATAAGCCTGTTCTGCCTTTCCACACGGTACCCAGAGCTCCTGAGAGGCTGCTCCAAAGGACACATTGTCTGGGATGACTGAAGAAGTGGCATCTTACCCACGAGCCGCCACAAACTGGCCATCTCCGGTTTACCGGGCTAGTTTTAAAAGCATGAGAGTCTTGGGTGGGCAAGTCGAATGTCCAAAACCCCAGTGAAAGTGTAAGTTTTCACTCGCACTCATCCTGCTTGCTTTAATTAGATTAAATGCATCTGTTTACTAAGTCCTCATAATGTCTTGGATACCGAAGAAAATTTTAAACTATGAAAACGTCGCTAGGTTAAGAAAAGGGAAACTACACTCTCAAGTGCCCTGTCCTCGTGAGGCTGGGCTTCGGCCGAAGGCTGAGCCGGGGCATAGCAGGAAGTGGCCGGCCGCATTCCCATAAGGCAAATCTTGGGAGAAATCAGGAAAAAATAACTGTATAAGGCTGATACTATAAACATCCTGGTATAGCCAGAGCCTCCCTAGGACTTATTTTTCAAATATCTGACCGCGGGCATGGTGCGGCCCACAGGCAGAGACCAAGTTCTTCCTCTAGGAAAACTGTCCATCAGCGTCTTCCTCAACAAAGTCAATTCCCAGGCTTCCGTTTTGCTAATGTGAGCACGCTTTTTAATATTATTTACTTTGAATAATATAATGTGATAGCGAGTTGGAAAGAGACTTTAAAAACCTGAAACCTGAAAAATACCCATTAGAATTACCTGAGTGCTATTATTTTCTTTGCATAAAGCAGGGTTTGATTTTTGAATCTGCAACCAAATTATATGTAAATCCTTGCCAAGTAGAGAGAGGATAAAAAAGAGTGTGTGTCCTTGAATATTATTCTGACTCACCCAATTTCTTGTTTTACCAAATAAAAACTGGGAGGAGGAAAGAGGCATTAAATTAACTTATTACTGTGTGTGAAAGCCAGAAAAAAAAAATCAGCTAATAAAAAGGTTAGCAAGCCGCTATGATTATACAATGATTTCAGGTGAAAATTACAAAGCTAATATCCTGGTATTTAGTCACTGCCTTCAGTAATGATACAGTTGCCAAATTTGTATTTGTGCCAATGGAACAAAAGTTGTAAGTGGCATAATGGAAGATAATCTCTTTTTCTTTGTGGCTTTTTTAATTCAGTGTTTTAATCCACCCATTTAATCACACAACATATATCACATTAGTTATAATATTTATAGTGTTTAGGAAAGTTATTATAAATTTATGGTATGGTTGTTGGGTGTATTGGTTGTAGTATTTGTGTGTGTGTGTGAACATATCTCAAAGGTATGAAGCGTTTCTAGAGTTTGCACTTGGGAATGGTTTTACATGAGAATAGTAACCAGATATTTATTTTCAAAATCCCCGTTTGGTTGTTACCAGTCTTGCTCATTATTTTGGAAAAACAAGATTTGGTATCAAAGGGGCCTGGTACTTAGAGCGTTTAGATCTCTGCCTTCAACCCAGTCTGCGAAGCATTTCTGTTGTTTTAGAGTCCCCAGCGTTGCTAAACCACAAAATGTCTTTAATATGTTTTTTATAAAGTAGTTGAACCATACAGTAAAGATGGGGAAAGGGGGAATTTATAATGGCAGTTAGCGGTTGGGTTCTTCCTTGGCGTGGCCGGAGCGGAGCGGGGGGGGGGGGGGGGTGATAGCAGGATCTGTGTGGCTTTGGGGGACTGCCCTGCACATAATCATCTCGTGGGAACATGTCCTCTTACTCCACACGTCCTAGTCAGGGCTGGGAACTGTAATAGTGAAGGAAATTATAAAGGACAAGAGAGATTGTTTTTCTCTGCCGTATTGCTAGAACGTGGGTCCTGCATTCCCGAGTCTCAGGCTGTCCTTCTTTTCGGAGGAAGGAGGAGTACAGAATTCCTGGGCTTCCCAAGCTGGACCCCATAGTCCTGGAAGCTGGGAGGGCCACCCTGGACCTTCCTCAGGGAAAGAGTGAAACCGACCCCCTTGAGAAATCACCCCTGCTTGGGCTCTCTCGGCTTGGTGTCAGCAGCCGTGGAAAGTGAAAGTTGGTCAGGATTTCGGTGAAAAGATTAACCAGAAAACATTTCTACTCCACTTTCTAAAACTGAATTTTCTCACGGGGGCGGGCGGGGGGGAGCTATCCCTAGCAAGAAGAGGCCACAGTAAGATTCTAACACATAGGAAAGTAATTTTGGAAGATTTCTTAATGGATCCTGTTTTCTCCCCCTCCCCAAATCGTATGTCATACGGTGGTGGCAGTGATGTGTGTGTGTCTGTGTCTAGCACAATTCAAGGCCAAGGTCATGGGGGTCTAGGGAGCCTCCAGGGTGGGTCAGTGGGCAACAGAGGCCCTGGCGGAGCTGCTCCAGCTGCCCCAGCCCAGCCTCGCCCCATGGCCAGTACCCCTGCCTGGGCCATCCAATCCAAGGTGGAATGAAGTTTCCTGGGAAGCAGGGCACACGAGGAACTTTTGAATTTACCAATGGCATAAAAAGTATATATATTTTTATGACAACGGGCAAGTTTCAATTGGTTGACAGAAATGGCGAGATGTGACGTCAAGGGACACTGGTTAGAATGCCAAGGCCGGCGGGGGGGGGGCGGGGAGACAGGCACAGAGAGACACTGGGATGGGGCCCAGGAGGCCTTCTTTCTCTCGGGCCCCTGTCGCGGGCATCCGGGGACAACCAGGTCCATCTGGCTCCGAGAGAGGGCATGCCCAGGCAGGGGGATGGGGTCCGAGCACAGCGACCCCGTGTCGGCGTCCCCAAGCGCCAGAAACCACTCAGGCGCTCCTGCGGAGCAGGCAGAAAAAAGCATCTGCGGCCTTCTTGTCACTCTAACCAGTGTCCGGGCCCTGGAGCCCGGCTGGTCGCGACCGCGGGAGAGGGCGCGGGAAGGAACCGCGCGGCCCGTGGGCAGCAGTGTCGTCGTCCGGCTCCAAGATAGCAAAGCTGCGGCCTAGAACTTCTCCCCGCAGCTCCTGCGCCCTGGGCCGGGGGAGCAGGAAGTTGTTTCTGCGGGGAAGGAAGAGAGCGAGGTCGGAGCCGGGCAGCGGCTCCGGGCACGGTGCCCCCGCCCATCCCATGCCTTCCCGGGCACCGTGAGGGCCCCCCTCCACCAGGCACCTTGCGCCCCCCATCTCTGGGCACAGTGCGCTGCCCCCCTCCACTTCACAGGATCCTCTGAACCCCGCCTCCCACCCCACTGGGCACCGCGGCCCTCCCGCAGCCGGGCGGGCGGTGTTGGAACCAGCCGCCGCGGGGTCCTCCTGGTGCGCGCCCTGCCCCGGGGGAAGCCCGCTGCCACCGTCGACCCCAAGCCCTGACCCGGAGCCTCGTCTAGAACTCCACGGCGAACACTAGCCTCGCTGGGATGAGCCCGGAGACCTGGCCGCACTCCGCGGCTCGCACTGGGCTGCAGTCAGGCCAGGGACCGTGGGTTCGCCCCGGGTCCCCAAGCCGGGCCCGAGCGTGCGCGCGCGCGCCCCGCTGCCCGCAATCATGGCAGCCGGCGCCTCGGAGCGCAGCCGCCGAGCGCGCTCCGGCAGCCGCCTCGGTGCCAGGGCGGCGGGGGCGGGCCGCGGCCGGGGCGTGCGGGCCGCCAGGCGCGAAGCAGAAGGCTGATGAGTCCTCGCGGCACGGTGCCCCCTACCCCGCGGGGGCAGGCGGCCGGGACCGCGCGGGCGGGGAGCCCCCGGGGCGGCGTGCCCGCGGGGGCGCGCACGCGGGGCTGCGGGCCCAGGCGCGGGGCCCGGGCGGCGAATCCGCTGCTCGCGCCGCCCGCCCCGCCCGCGCGCGCCGGCCCCGGGAGGAGGGTGCGCGGCGGAGGGTGGGGGGTGGGGGGGGGCGGCGGGGAGGGGCCGCGCCCGGTCCTCACCCGCAGCGGGCACGGCCGGGGGCCCCGGGCGGCCTTGTTGGTATTCCGGGCACAGCCGAAGCCCTGACCTCCCCGCGGAACAGGGGCGCCCGGGAGCGCGTCACGGCCGCTGCCCCCGGGCGGTCTCCTCGGGCTGCGGGGCCGTAGGCGCCTTGCTTCCCCGTCCCCTCCTCTCCAGGTCCCCCGTACCCCCTCCCCCGCCCTGATCCGGCGGCGAAGGGGTGGGCAGGGAAACGCGCTCTCTGGGACAGGTGCCAACTCCGAGACAAAAGACATAAAATAGGCGGCAACGGGGGAAGCGCGGCCGGCGCGCTCGGGCGGGGACGGAGGCGCCGCAGGGGCCGCATCCTCGGTGCCGACCCGGGAAAGTTTGGGAAGTCGCCGCGGCGGCTTCGCAGCGGCGGGGGACACACGGGCCGGGCCGCCCTCCGCGCCGCGCTCGCCCTCTCCGCGCCGCTGCTGAATAATTCATGGCGCGGCCGCCGGCCATTAGCATGCACCGGGCGCGCGGCGCGTCTGTGCCCAGCCGCCGCATTCGGCGCCCCGGCCGCACTAGACGAGCGGCCGCGCGGAGGCCGGGCCCGCGTTGTCCCCGCGCTCGCCCGCCGGTCCGCCGGCCCGGCGGCTTTCATTGTGCCCCGGGCCCGCGCCGCCCGGCCGTCCGGTGACCGTCCGCACCCCGCAACGCGCCCGACGGCCCGGCGCTGGAAGTTCGGGCCAGCGGAGCCCGGCCGCCAGCCCCGGGATGCACGTGAACTTGGAGAAAGTCGCGGGGCGCGCCGGCGCGGACCTCCGCTGCAGGGCGTGGGCGTCCCCGGCCCCGCGCGCTTTCGTTTTCGTCCGGGACAAAGGTCCCTCGCGGCGCAGGTCGCGGACGTGGAGATCGTGTCCTGCGGGCCACTCTGCGGGGAGGTCCGGTCGTTCAACACAGGGAAGCCGGAGCCAGGAGAAGTGGAGCAGCGCGGTCCGAGGCGCGGTGCGGGACCAGGGGAGTGGGGCCTGGCCGTGCGCTTCGCCCGCGCCGTCCCGGAGCTGTCCCACCCTGCCAAGAGTTGTGGGAGATGGCACCGCTTTGCTCTCTGCCCTTTCGCCGCGTGAAGGAGAGAATCACTTGGAACCCACGACTCAGACCGATGGCCGAGGGCCTGTGCAGCCGTGGGCACGATAGCGCAACGCCGGCTGCGTCCGGGCGCGTCCCTCCGGCAAGGGCAGAGCGCCCCTGTCTCGATTGGGTTCACTCTCGATTCTTGAGGCCGGTAAGTGCATTTCTCACTTTCGCTACTTAGTGAATATTTAAATATTAATGAAGGGATTTCTAAGAAGAGCCCTTCTGTAGGGCAGGCCTTCCACAGACCAGGGGACCCGGGAAGGAGGTTGTTCTTGAACCTGAAGCCGCACCAGCTTGCAAGAACTCCATGGCCGTCATTAAAATTCTGGAACTTGGAATTTGTGAAATACAGCTTCCGATCTCAGGTGTGTGCCGGCCATTTGCCAGAGAGAATTTTGTTGAACACATAAAATACCGTTAGCAGGCATCTTACGTAGAATAGAAGGAAAGAGAACACATCTGTTTTTAGATTAGATGTGTTCGGAAAGGTTAATTGGAAGCTACAGTCCAGCAGTGCTTCTTATTTTTTTCTGCTGGTCAGGCATTTATGGAGAGCTGGTTTAGGGCGGCCCTCGGTCAAGCACTGGCCGATTGGGCCGGTGGAGTGAAAGCCCTGTGCGTGGAAGCTGCTGTTTATGGTGGCATAAAACGAAAAACAACTCATAACTTTTCATAATAAATCCCCCTTTATAGGTGGGTCACATACGGGCCCAGCCGGCAGCCCTGGGGAATTTGTGGGGAGCAAGAAAGGGGGGGGAGGAATGCACATTGGCCGTAATTACAGGGTTTTAAGGTAACACTGAAATTAATTTCTTCAGAGTTGGGCTTCAGAGGCCAAGGCAGTCTCTGCACGCCAGCACTGTGTTCACTTTATTTTAGTTTGTTGGTTCTAGCTATTTGGGATTTTCAAATGCTTGTTTGTACTTGCGTGTACCTATCCTGTTAAAATGAAACCTGTAACTGGGGGGGGGGTTAACCCGGTTTTTGATATGATCATATCGCAGGTGTGATTTCCCCTTTACTCTCCCCCATCTTATTGATGTGGTTTGGACAACCTTGCTGGGTGCCTTGACCACAAAATAATGGGGAGGGGGGCCTGTTTCCATAACACCCCGGAGTGTGAGCTGGCACTCGGAGGCTGTGTTTCCGGGAACGTGGACAGAGGCCTGAGTAGCCCAGGCCTGCCTCATGCCTTCCTCTCCCCGGGCTGCCTGGTTTCCAGATCTGAGGGGAGAACCCAGAGGGACAAGGAGACCACTTCAATAAGGTCTTGCCCACCCGGCACCGAGGCTGAAAGTTTGCTTCGTACTGTAGAGCTATCCTCGCCATCTTTTTTTGCTAGGCCATCCTCTGCTCCCTCGGTCCCCTGTTTTACATTTGTATTTATGACTTTATCAGAGGCAGTTAGCAGACATGAAACCCGGGGGTGGGACATTGGGGAGTGATCTCAGAAACCGGGGCGCAGCTGCGGAAGGCATGCCAGTTCGGCCGCGAGCTGCTGCTTGCCGTGGCATTGGCGGTGACGGGTTAGTAATTACGGAAAGCCCAGCTTCTGTCGGGGCCTTGCCTGTAAAATGCGGGAGACGTTTTCCCAGGTCCACAGATGACCCCCGTAACATAGCACACGATGGGCAGGGATGGTGTGGCGTTCTGCTCAGACTGTCGGGAATCCCCCAGGATTAAAACAGACCCCGAAACAGGGGGCATGGGTTGCTCCCTCTCCGCGGGCCTATGGGCCATATGCTGGGAGCCGGGCAAGGCCTGAGCATCCGAGGGCCACTCAGTGGGGGGTTGCTGTTCGTCACAGCTCCAGAGGTCCGTCGCCTGCCCCGTGTGTGCCCCGGGCAAAGGGAATGTGATGGGGCTGAGAGTCCACTGCCAACATCGGGGCCTGCCCCGCAGACAGAGGCCCTGCCTCGGCACCAAGCCATCCTGTCCTGCCGTCGTCCTGTCCTTAGAGCCAGCCCAGTTCCACTGGAGACTCCCAGTGGAGACCCGGGTCCCGCCAGGGGCTTCTTACTATGTAGGGATGTCTCACCCGGATAAAAATGTATTTTTGAGGACGAGGACACAAGACGAGGTTCGGAAAACGAAACTGGCGCATGTCTGGTTTTTGTCACTCTGGATTTAAGGGAAAGAATGTGCTAAGTAGGGGACAGGGTCTTGTGGACCGGGGCGGGCTGGCGGGAGGACGGCCTTCGTGTTCTTGCTTTTGTTTTCAACCAGGGCCGGGCCCGGCGTGGCCCCTGGCCTGCACTGGGGCCTTGCCGTGCCCCGCCTCTGGCCACTTGAGGCCCCCGATTCTGGCCTGGGCGTCTCCAGGGTGTGGGTGAAGCTGGCTGCCCAGGTCTCACACGCCGCCTGAACAGGTGCAGACAACATCTTGCTTGGCTCCACGGAAACAGCAGGGAGCTTTGCGGCGGGGCTGCTTTCGGGTCCCTGTGGCCACCGTGGATGACGCCGTGCACGGCGTGGACGAGGCCTGACCGGAAGGCAGAAGGTGGGGCCCAGGGAGGGGCCAGAGGGCTTTGCCCACCCTGACGGTCACCCTGCCTGGGTGGGTGCTCCTTGGTGTCCGGGGAAACCGACACGTGCCCCAAGCGAGGGATGGTGCTCGGGAAGGGAAGGAGGCCCCAGAGGCCGGGCAGGAAAACATCTTAAAAGCATCACACCTGGCTGTTGTCGGGCTGGGAGGGTGTATCTGCATGTCTGGGGAGAACAGAGAATGCCCTTGCGGAAATCCCGTGAAGGGGGGCTGTCCTAGCTCACGTCCAGGCAGCTCCCATCCGGCCCCCACCCCAGGCTCACCATGAGACCCTGGACAAGTGGCATCACCTCCCGGCACTGCACCCCAAGCTCTAGAGCAAAAATAAGAATCCCAGCCTCAGAGGGTGATTCGGAAGTTTCAGACAACATTATTTCCACAGACCACGGTTCCTGGCACGTGGCAGGGACGTCATAAATGGCTGTTGTAATTGTTTTCGTTGTAAATAGTAATCGCCATTTTTATTGCTAGTCATTATTATATTTTTGAGTTTCTAAGAAGCAGGGAACCTAGTTTTGGTTTCATTACAAAGGACACCTGAGAGTTTACCATCCCCACCCCCCCCAGGTGGTAGCGAAAGTGAACCTTGATCTTTTCAACACAGAGTGTCAGGAACTTGCAAAGCCAGGGCTTCCCTTATCCCAGGGACTTGGCTTAGGGACGTGCTTACGGAGGAGGTGCCCCTTCCTCGGCACCTAGGAAGTCGAGACCTCCTCAATGATGGCACCCGAGGAGCCCACCTGGGCGCTGGCCCCAGGGGGCTGACCAGGGCAAGACAAGGGCAAGGCATCGTGACTCAGGGGTCCAGAGTGGCCCACCCCAGCCGCCAGCCTCCTTGCGGGCAATGCAGGTAGCAGTTGGATGGGAGGGTTTCACCACTCTGACGAGCTAATTGTTCTTTGGCCCCATACCAGCAAACGTTTACCAAAACGCTTGCTTTGGGAGAATTTTCTCTCTTAGCTGATCGTCCAGGAAGACCCAGCAAGATTGCCCTTTCTCAAAACATCTTGTTGGAACAAGAAAGAACCCCAGATGGCACCAGCCGTGCTTTCTGATGTTATGGAGCTGAGGAGGGAGAAAAAGCAACAATTGTCTCTGGGCAAAGACAATGGACCTTTTATATGAAATATTTATTTTCAGGGCTGACCAGTGTCCCGTTGGCTGGGCCAGTGGAGCGCCAGTGTCTGAGCATCACAGGTCCTGAGAACTCAGTCAGGGATGAGATTTACAGAAAAGGAAAAAAAGAAAGTCCCCTGACCTGTGGTTCTTGGGAAATTTCAGTGGGAATGTCTGGCTTTTTTTTTTTTTTTTTTTTAATCGAGTGGAGTTTAAACTTTCACAAGTTTATTTTTTCTTCCTCTGTGATTTCTTCTGCAAGGCCACAGGGGCATGTTGGCAAGCATTGGAAAGGTAGCCAGGTTTTGGATCGTGGGCTGGACGGAGCCTCCCTCGGGCCAGACCTGGTCGGCCTTTGTCTGCCGGGAGATGGCAGAATGGAAGTGAGACAAACTCACTTTGTCGGAGTTTAAGAAGAGGAAGGGTCTGTCCCCAGGGGGTGGGGGGAAAGCCACCAAGAGCAATTGGGGACAATATTTGTGATTCTCTGGTGTCCTTCACTCCTCCCCTAATCCTGTTCTCCGATGAACTTGGGATCTGGCCTGACTTGGCGAAGCCACACATGGTCTCTCGAACACCCTTCTAGCTGGACAAGCCTGGCGGCCCAGAGTTGAGCCGGATGGACATTTTCTGAAGAAATAGAAGGAACAGGATTTTACTCTGAGGTCTTCTTAGGAGCCACCTCCATCTTCCCCGCTCTGTGGCCGCTGGTGGTGCTACAGCTGCCGACCCTGGCTGCCGACCCAAGGTCCAGCTTCAGTGCAGCCAGGAAGGCGCCCTGGGAAGCAAGGCCTGGATCCCAGGCTCACGTTAGGGACTCCGGGAGGAACTGATCAGGCTGGGGCTCGTGATGGAAACATCGGAGAATCAGTCTTCCTGGCGTTGGGAAGGCCGTGGCGGACAATCGGCCGAGACCCGCCCCCCACCAGCTTAGGGGGTCCTCAGACTGGTAGGTGGAGGACAGAAGAGGGAGTGGCCCCGATCAGGGTGGACGAAGACGGGCCCCTCCCTGTCAGGCTTCCCCTTTGCCCCAAAGACTTTGTTGGCAAATTATAATATCTGGCTTCAAAAATGAGGTTTTGTTTTTTAAATTGACGTTGCATCTTTAAAAAAACAAAAGTCCTGGAACCTCTTAGCTGTGGTGTGTTTCACCTTCTGCATTAACCGCCCCCCAAAAAAAAATGCTATGAAGAGAGTTCTCTTTGAGGGGTAACCGTAACAGCCTCTGAGGCCACGAGTAGAGTTGGTAAAATTGAAATGGAAAAGACTGAAATCTCCTGACAGGCAGAACAACCGTAAAACACAAGCTTTTATTTACTGGGTTTTTTGTTTGTTTGTTTGTTTGAATGGAGAGGGGTTTGAAAGTAAAATGCTGCAAAGTCTCACTGTGAAATTTTGGACGGGAAACTTGTTTCAGTCCGTATTCAGGAGTCTTGCCTTTAGGGATGGCTCAGAATCCATGTGGATGGATAAATCGGGCACCTCTGCAAACGGCCGGCCAGGCCCACTGTTGAATCAGTGGCTAAGAGGTTTTCTGAGTAGATATATGACCCCAGAGGTGATGGTTATTATTGCTGAATGAGCCTGGTAGTTGTGGTGAGAAAATGTGTGCATGGGACGTACAAAGTAAAGGCCAAATTTTCTTTTTCTGTTTTTGGAGTAATAGAATTTCCCCTTAAGATGAAAAACAAGAATGTTGTCCCTGTTGCCCCGGTTTCTAAAGGCAGGACTGGGTTTTTCTGTGAATCGCCCTTCCTTTAATTCTAGGATTTCACATGGTTAGGGAGAGCATTTAGCTGAAATATTTACCTGCTGATTTGGGGCTCTTAAATCTAGATTCGTCTTTCATGTGTTTAAGAGCGATATTTACATTCAAATCAGCCTTTTATAATTACATTTTAAATTATAATGAAATGATGGAGCCGGGGCTTCAGTCTTCCATATGTTTTAACAGTAAGAGACGCCCTGGTGGGTTGCATATCACATCACCAGCCCTGGGCTCCGAGCAGGCATGAACAGGCACCAGACACGCAGGTGCCAGCCTGCAGGGCCACATGTGTGTCCTGAGGATGTCAGGGTCCATGCGTGTCACCTGCGGAGCCCTCCCCGCCCTGCCAGGAGGAGAAGGGCTTGTGGATGGGGATTCTGGCCCCGGCACTGTGGCATGGCTGCCAAACCTCACAGCATGCAGTGCATCCGAGAAGGGCCTGGTCTGGGCCTGGATACCCCTCCGCCCTGGCTAATGTCTTGTGTCCCGGACCCCATGCTGGCCCGCAGGCCTTGGGGCGGAGGCCTTTATCTCCTGGGCAGCCAGCTGGGCACAGCAGCGGCCACTTCTGGTTGTGGTGATAGTGTGTGGGGTGTGTGTGTGTGTGTGTGTGTGTGAGTGTGTGTGTGTGTGTGTGTCGGGGAGGCCGGGTGAGAGAGGGTGCCCACCTCCTCCTTTCAGGGCGGCCCCCAAACGGCCCCGCAGTTTTCAGTGGCTTTCCGCATGGATCATGGGGGACCCTCTCCTCCCGGGGCCAGGCTGTTGGCAGCCGTGCCAAGCCGTTCCTGGAATGGAATTCCCAGCGTTCCTGGTCGGGCGCGTGGCATCGGAATCCTACCTGCTTTGTCTCTGGCATCAGCTGGTGAGCTAGTCACGTGGCCGCGTGCGTGAGACCAGAGTCCGAAGATCAGAGGGCTCCTCCTGGCCTCTTCCTTCTCGCTCCCCCCCGCACCCCCCGGCCTTGTGCTTTGGGTATGGCCGTCTCTGCACAGGCATAAAGCAGTATTAAAATAAAACGTACTCCAGGCAGCCGGGGCGCGGGGGGGAGCTCCCAGCCACAGAAAGGCCCGTAAGCCGGGGAGCAACCCAGGGCCCACGAGCGAACCCTGGCTCGGCGGCCCAGCCTCGGTCACTCCATGCGGTCCCTTCCACCCCCAGAGCTGGCCCTGCCTGCCCGGGGACCCTGCCCACACTGGCAGCCTTGTGGCTCACCCTGCACAGGGACAGCCAGGCGGTCATCGCCTCCGCTCCTGGCCACAGAAAGGGCCGATGGAGAGACCTGGGCAGGCTGGCCAAGCGGCCACAGCCCGTGCCTGCAGGAGAGGGCCGCCGGGTCCGATAAATCTTCAAGTGAGAGTGCCTGGGTTAGAACCTCAAGCCCAGTGACCCAGGCCAGGCACGGGTCACCTTTCCTCGCTGTGGTGGAGGACTTGCCTCGGTGAAACTGGTGGATTTGTGACGGTCTGAATGGGGTGTGGTGATGGGCCTGGAGCCCGACCCCGGGCCCCTCGCCGCGGCCTGGCTGTGTGCATTTTTCATTGTGTCATCACAGCAGCCCTGAGTGGCTGGAGCTGAGACCCCTGTCCCGTGTACTCATGGGGAAACTGAGGCCGGGAGAGGTGGCGTGGCTTGCCCGGGGTTAGGTGGCCGCTTGGACCCAAGGCTGGGTTCAAGCTAGTGGTCCGGCTCTCGAGCCTGACGGCATAACCTCCCAGGGCATCGGCTAGAGTGGGCTCGCTCCAGGGGATCCCGGGGAGCACAGCCGGGGTGCTGGCTGCCGCCTGCCCCTCGGCCGGGCCCAGCGTGGGAACAATGTGGCCTCTATCCCCGGAGCAGCCCAGCCAGGCAGGCGGCTCGCAACATGGCGCCCAGGGCCGCGCCGCCTGTCCACGGGGAGGGCTGGCGCCCGGGCCCGGGCCGGCTCCCGGCGTCCTCCTCAGGCCGGCCGCTGAGTGGCCAGACGCTCCTGCTGCCCCCTCCCTCTCCCGCTTGGCCAGCCGCCCCCCCCCCCCCGGTGGTGGGTTTCGGGGTCCGGCCCACCCGCCTCTGCCACGTCTGCCATCCTCCCGGCACCCATGAGCATCTTTCAAAAATTCCCGGTGGGCGGGGCTGAGCCGTAGCGGCCGCCTCTGGCCCCCCCTCCCCGGGCAGCCAGTGCCAGATGAGAGCAGGAGACAAAAGTAGCATTTTCCTCGTCCTCCTGGGCTGGCAGCGGGGCCTCCCCAGCACCACTTGGCTCTGGCAGCCCTGCCTCTGGGTGCCGGGGTGGCCGAGGCCCAGGCCGCGCTGGCCAGGACCGAGGAACCGATGGACGATGGTGGCCAGAGACCAGGCGCCTGAGGGCCTGTTGGACGGGGGCTGGCACCTGGGCACGGCCTGCTGGCCAGCAGCCCCTGCCCTCCTCTGCTTGCCACGGTGACCAGCCGGCCGGGTGAGGGACACCGTTTTCACTTCCTTGCTTTTGAGAACCTCCTCATTCTGCACCTCGGGTAAGTCTCCTTCTTCCCTTCTCTTGTGCTGGAGATAAGCCGAGGGCTCTGCCATCTTGTGCTCAGTGCCTGTTACGTTTCCTTCCCTCTAATTGGTTATCCGAAATTCAAAATTCTATTTCAGACCGCCCCCAGCCCCCCACATCTTCAGTGAAGTGAGCCCTTCCAAAAACTGCAGGGAAAATGCAGCAGCCAGACCCATTTATTTTTAAGATCCAGAGCTACAGGCTTTAGAAATCACAATAAAAATGAATGTTTGTTATTTCACAGTAGCTGCATGTTCAATTATAATTTGAACAAATGTTTCAGGAGGCATTAATAGGCACGGCCTACTCTCTCGTGCTCAGTTATGTCGGTTTTTTGGGGGGTGGTCTTATCATCATCACCATTATTATGATTTTAATTTTTGGCGACGCCAGAAGTGGCAGAGGGAAAAACACCAGAAACATCCATGCTCCTCCCAGCAAACTCCTCGGCAGGCAGGGCCAGGCTGGCACACGGGAGGGTGGATTCTGCTTTGAGAAACAGAGGCCCTTTCATTTTGTCCGGCATCTTTAATGCTGCCATGTCCACAGTTGAGCGATCCAGTTTCTTTCTCCCTTTTATTTTATTTTATTTTTGGGGAGGGAGGGGGGATAAAAGGAAGCTCTTTTCGGCTCTCAGCTTCGTGTGGGGAAAATCTTTTAGGTTGTTTTGGGCTTTGTATTTTAAGCACTTATTTAAGCCCGGTTCCTAACCACCCTGCCCACAGACGGCTTCTGGGGTGCGTGTGGGCACGTCCACCAGACCAACCCTCGGGGGCCCTGAGTGGTCCCAGGGCCTGCCTGTGCCCTGATCTCATCCTGGTTTCGCATTTGCAGAGCTGTGGCCCAAGACATCCTGACCATCCAGGGCCTGAACCGTGGCCAGCGGGGCAGGGAGTAGAGTCCCTTGAAGACCTTTGGGTCCCTGGGCCACGCCACCACTGCCGTCTGGGAGCTGGGTTCTGTGGCTGCCTGAGTTTCTCTGTTGGTCCCAGAACCTTTGCATTTAAAAGGTGGGCTTTGCAGGGTTCGGCTCGAGTTCACCTCCACCCTCTGGCAGGCTGACAAAAGCACCGCAGACACGGCCCGGTTTCCCCACGTTTGAGGGTAGCCGCCAGGGTCTTGATTTATGGAAAATGGAAAATCAGGCCCCGAAAGTTCTGAATTGCAACTAAGAGGAAAATTCCCACGTGAATACGTTTTTGTTTTCCTGATTCGGAGGCATCGGGGTCCTGTTTGTGCAGGCCTGAGCAGCTGGCTGGAGCAGACACCACCAAATATTGAGACTGAGCTCAGCGCGCACGAGGAGTATCTGCGCCTGCTTTTGTTCTTAGATTCGACAGCAGTCGATCCTGGAGGATTTGGGGCTGCAGATACAGGCGTATAGAGCAGAGATAATTAAAACATTTTCATGATTATGACAGACACATTCTGCTGCTGCGAGCTGGAAGATCACTCCACCCAAATATTTAGCAAGCACCAAATAAAACACTGGTGACAAAATAAAAGTAATAGAAAAAAACCAGAGTGTAATAAATTCTAAAGGCAAAAGAGGCAACAGGATAGAGAGAGGTTGGTGGGGGGGGGGGAGGGAAGGTTCATCATTTTTAAAGAATTTATCCTTTTAATAGCTGCCCACTCCTCGTTTTTAAAATTTGTATTATAATAAAATTATAGTTTTATTATAATTGATGTAGGTGAATAGGCCTTTAATCCTAAATCCTGAAATGACAGGCAGATTTCCTGAGCATTAACTCGTCTTATTTTTGGACAAGGTAGAGGCAAACAGCATAAAATCAATTAATTTCCATAAATGAGCATTTTCATTCTAAATTAGTATTTTCCACCGAGATTATGTTCAATCTGATGGTTTTAATATGTATGGATAACACATTCTCCAGCATACACCTTATATAGTTGAGATAGTTATATGTGATCAATTATCACCTTCATTTTTTAACTCTGGTAATAATACTTTACCTCCCCCAAATCAGTAAAATTCCACAGAATCTTTTTTTTTTTTTTTTTTTTAAATCAGGCAAAAGTACCAGCATTCTCCATGGCACCCAGTACTTCTCAGCAGTATTTTTTTTTTTTTTTTAAGAAAGTACCACACATAGCAGTTTTCACATCATCGCTTCTATATAAATTCCACTATAGACTGAAATTATACATTCTCACAGCACAGATGGGCTGGTCTGTCATTATGACTGCCGGGTCCTTGTTGGAACACACAGCATATTTCAATTGTGGAGTCGACAATTTCGAAGAACTGAGGTCAAAATAAACAAGTTGCATTCGTGTTTAAAAGCAGTCTTATTAAATGATCTTCCGATCCCCTGAAAAATTTGGTAGCGGAACAACCATCACCTTTATTAAAGGTTAATTTAAAATTTGGTCTTCATCTGCATCTTTTTAAGACTCCAAACGCCCTATGGCAAAGGACCTTAAATGTTCTAATTAATTACCAATTTTTATCTTTTTTGCATCGTGAACAGCCTAACACTAGATTTATATGAAAAATTATGGGGTCTGGGACTTCTGATTTTAATATCTTCATAATCTCTGTAGGAAAGACATTAAACCTTTTGTTGTTCTGTGTACTTTCATGAAATTATTTGGAGAAGCTTCTGAAAAATCAGATGATACCTTGCATGGTCTCAAGGTACATTGAAGTCCAAACTGAAAAACAAAATTCAACAGGTAAACTGCAAACACTAGCTATAAACTTAAAAAAATTATCTCGCAAGGTAACGATGCAGAATTTATTGGTCCATATCAACACACGTGAGGGCAGAGCAGTTCTACAGGCACAGTAATTTGCAAACGATGATAACTTTATTTTGTGAATTTGCTCACGTTGTGAGGGAATCGGTTCTGAGGGTTCTTTTTCCGCCCCCTCCCCGTCTTGAAATGGTCACTTCTGCGTGTCTAAGTTATGGATTCAGGCTCTACAGCTCTCAGCCTCCGAGGCCCTTCCTGGCCAGGAGCAGCTTGCCCGAGTGTCTGCCGTGCTGAATGAGAGAAGGGTGCGTCCCTCTGCCGTGTCCTGAATGCGCCCAACACCCTTCCAGTTGTGGAACTTCCAAAGGAGAAGTGCTTTGTTGCGGCTTGTTTATTTTAAGGAATGTACCTGTTGGCGGAGATGCTGGGGAGTAATAGGAAAAGTGAAATGTTGATGAAATTTGCCAGAGCCGTTTGGGAGCTGCTCTCTGTAGCGGCTGTGCTCTCGGATTTTTTAACCACTTCATCCTTTCTGATGTTGGTCTTTGACTCTTGTCTCTGCATCAGAAATGTGTTTATTATCAGCCCCGTGCATGTGGCACTGGTCTGGGGCTCTCAATGAGGCACAGTGAAGCATCCCAGCCTTCCCGGGTCAGAGCTTCAGAGCGATGGCGTCATAGTAACGACAGTGGTGGTGGCAGTGGTAGTCATGACAGTACTCTACCGTGTGCTTCGCACCATGCCAGGCTTCTTCGTGTTTGGAAAAGAAGGGTGGGTGGAGGAGAGCATGAGCTCCAGAACGCATGGCTGGGGTTCAAGCTGAGTCATTTTTAGTTGCTGGCTGTGCTGATCAAGGGTGAGCCATTTCACCCCTCTGTGCCTCAGTTTCCTCATCTGTAAAACGGGGACAGCAAGTGCCCCCACCTCACAGTAACACACATAAAGCGCTGGACGCGACACTTGGTTCATAGAGAGCACCCCATGAATCCTGTTCATCCTCGATTTATTTCTGAGTTTCAGAAATGCCCGCAAGGTGGGGGTCACCATCACCATTCCTCCAGGGGAGGCCCAGAGCCTCAGAGGGTCAACCGTCTGATGATGGTTGGGATGGATTCGAGCCCAGGCCTGCCGCCCTCCAAAGCCTGTGTGCCTTGTGCATTAAGTGATAGTGTGGACACGCGTGTCTACGCAGCAGCCCGATGTGGATGGCGTGCCTTTGCCAGTGTGTGTGCACCCTGACGGTACTGTAACACGTGTGCGTACACGCACGGCTGTCCTGTGCTCCCTGGGCCACCCCGAAGATGCCTGGCCGGGCGTTCCACTGCCCGCTGGATGGGCGGGTCTCCCAGCGCTGGGTGGACAGGCACCCAGGTGCGTGAAGCTGGGCCGGCTGCGCTCTGGGCCTCGGCCCGGCACCCTCGTTCTCCTCAGAGGGGCAGGCCGTTCCGGACGCCGGCCATTTGCAGACCCGGACGACTGGCATCGGGCCTCCAGCCCAGGAGAGGAAATGGCGGCGGGGCAGGCCCAGGACGGGATCGCGGAAGGCGGCCGAGGGCGGGAGCGGCCGGAAGGCCTGGGGTGGGCGCGTCATCGCGCCGGCACCCTCCTCCGGGGGCAGAGCCAGCCTTCCGTGCAGGTCTGCATGTGTGTGCACACGTGTGTGCGTGCGCCTGCGTGCCAGGCTCGGGCCCCGCAGCCGCACACCCGGGAGCCTGAGCAGGCCGTTCCCCCCACCCCAGGAACACGGCGGGGGCTGGCCGGGAGGTTTGATGAGACGGCGTGAACCCCCAGCCCACCTTTGGGCAAACAAGGCCTCGATGAGGATGGTTCTTACTGCCAGGCCTTGGTGCTTCATCTTTAAAGTGGGGCGACAGCGTCGGCCTCGGGGCGCGGTCAGACGCGGCAAGTGGGAGCCTGTCTGGAGGCCGGGCGGCTGGCCTGTTTCGTCCTTCGCTGTGGCCTCGAGGGAAGAGCCCGGAGGCCTGGGCGCCCAGGTGAGCTGCCTGCCCCTCTCGGCCTCGGTTTCCCCGCCCGTGAGGCAGAGGGTAAGTCCTACCCACAGGTTTCTCATGGAGGAAAACGACGTCACCTGCCATTGACGGGAGCAGGTGTGGGGGTTCCGGGAAGAGGGTCCTGCCTTGGATCCCTGTGACTCTCGGGGGACTCGATGGGACACAGAAGCCGGGCCGCCAACCCCAGAAGGGAGCCGGGGGTGGCTCCGGGGGTCCTGGCTGCTGCAGCGTGTGCGCGGGAACCTCTGGCCCAGTTTCCTGGGCGCCGGCCCCGCCCCGGGATTCCTGCGGTGGGTGTGCCCGCGCTTCCGGCCGCCGTGGGCGGAGGGATCCTGGGGGCAGGCGGCCAGTTCCCGCCGTCCCGCCCGCCAGAGCCTCCCAGTTGTGCTGCTTCCTTCAACTCGATGGGACAGGGGTCCCACCTGAGCCCGCCGCGCGGGGTCCAGGCCAGCGGGCCCCCACCGTGGCGGCCGAGGCCTCCAGCGGCTGCGTAGGGGGCTCGGGGTGTGGAGAGGGTGCCCTCCGGCCGGCGCCTTTGTCACTGCGAAGGCGCAGTAGTAAGTCGCCGGCACTTCCGAGGCTCTCGGCACCAGGTGGGTGGGTGGGTGGCTGTGCCTCAAGGGTCTCAGCTTCGGGCCTGGTGCCCCTGCCCGGCCCGTGACCAATGCCAGCGGCCCGTGACCAATGCCAGCGGGAGGCCCGGGGAGACAACTTCCAGGTGGTGACTCCTGGGCCCGGCAGCGTGGCCGGCCACCACGGCCCCCAGCCACGGCGGTGCCACGAGGGACAGGCGTGTCCTGCAGTCAGTGTCCAGCTGCCGGGGGAGGGGTGAGTGAGACCGGCTGGGGCAGGACCAGCGGGGGGACCCGAGTGGCAGAAATCCCCTGCCTTGGCCCGCTGGAGAGAGGCGGGGGCCGCACTCGTCTCCCCCATGGGAGGCCAGCCGATGTCCGATATTGCAAACAGGACTCGGCTCCCTGGGGTTGCGGGGAGCTGACCTTCGTTGACCTACTAAGTGCTAGGCCCAGGGCTGAGTACTTCTTTTTGTTTTCATTTTTTCTTTATTTTTTGGCCGCACCACGTGGCATGCAGTATCTTAGTTCCCCGACCAGGGATCGAATCTGCGCCCCCTGCAGTGGAAGCGCGGAGTCCCAACCACTGGACCGCCAGGGAAGTCCTCAGGGCCGAGTACTGTAATCACCTCTTTTTAAACATCCATTTTTAAATTTAATCTGCCCAATTCCATTTTGTTTCAACATCCACTCAGAGCCAGCACGTGCCAGCGCTGTTCTGGTGGCGGAATAGGGCACAGACAAGACTCCCGTGTGGAAGGCGGGTGTGAACGGTTCTCTCTCTGAGAAAACCAAGGCTCAGAGAGGCCAAGGAATGTCGCCAGCGTCGCACAGCTAGCGGGTGACAGAGCCTGCACCCAAACCCAGGTCCGTGACTGCAAGACCCACACTCTCCCCCCCCCCCGGCCGGGGAACAGCGCGCACAGGATCCCTCACAAATGCTGACCTCGGCGTGCTCTCCCCACAAAGCCATCACCAGGAGCACCTGCCCTTCGGCGTGGAGTTCTGCCCCAAGGGAGAGCCAGGATTTGCCTCCGTCCCTCCCCTCCTGAGGAGCCATAGACTGTGGTGGTTCTGGGGGCCCCCAGGACCCGTCTCTGCCTGGGTTGCTGTTTCTCTAGGATCTCGGGCCTGCCGGTTGGGCTGACGAAGCCCCCTAGCGCCCTCCAGGCCTCTGTGTTCGGAGTGCTGGCCGGGCGTGGCCAGCACGCAGTGTGGCAGCAGGCGATGGGAAGGAGGGAGCCGCGGGTCATCCTTCCTCTCAGTGTTCCTATGGCCCAGGGTGGGAAAGCGTACGAGGTTGTAGGCCCAGGTGACGTCGGAAGCTCTGCAGAGGGCTTAACACTCAGACGCCAGGAGTCAAACCTTCGGGAGATGCTGTAGAAACCCGAAACAGGCAAGACCATTTTGCAGGCTTGAGCGTTCTCAAAACGGTCCTTTCTGCTCTGTGCCAAATCCAGACCCTTCCGTTGTACGGGGAGCCTGCTGTGTAGACCAGGAGCCCAGGGGCTTTCTCAGGTTTTTCTCCTGGGGGCTTGTTGCAGGCACCATTCAGCGTCTGAAGGACCCTGACCTCTCTCCCGTGGAGACGCACTCAACTTATCTTGGGGTCCGTGGACTGGCCGGGAGTTGGGTGTCATCGGCACCTGCTGAGGTCTGCTCCATGGCCGCGTCCCAGGGTGAGGGGGCTCCCACAGGTAAGGGCAGAACAGGGGTGTCGGGGTGCCGTGTGCAGGGCAGGATAAGCTCTTGTGAAAGCAGCTTTCTGCCGGCGAACAGGCGCCCCGTCATGTGTTAGAGACCCCGCCGTCGGTCCCCGTCTGCCCGGCCCCCTGTGTGGTACTCTGTCCCTGATCCTGCAGCTTCCTTGCATCACCGGGTGGGTGGCCCAGCGCCCACGTGATTCTCCAGGGCACCTCTCAGAGAGGTTAGGGAGCCAGCTCTGGGCGGCCCCGGCTTGGGGTGCGGGAGGGGACTGGCGGCACTGTCCAGGGACCAGAGGGGGCAGACCTTGTGGGGTGCCGGGCCCCCAGCTGGAGGGCTAGAGCCGTGAGGGCTAGGGTCTGTCCCCAGCTCCCAGGCAGGGAGGCCGTCACTCAGCAAACGTGGGTGCCCTCCAGGAGGCCCAGGCCCAGGCTGAGATGGTGCGGGTGGGGAACAGACAGTTAGTCTGGAGCGGCCAGTGCGAGTGCCGGAGGAATCCGGGAGGCCCCCTGGAGGTGGCAGACCCGCGGCCCCAGGCTTGTTAGCGAATCCAGCCCCGGGCCTGCCACGTCCCAGGGCCGTGCTGCCAGGCGCCGCCCCTCCCACCGCCCCACGCCAGCCCTGCACAGGCCACATCTGCTGCCGCAGCCCTGCCAGGGCTCCGCCTCCATCCCCATGGAAACCACGGGGACTGGGGGTCCTGCTGCATTTGGCCCGCTGACTGGTTTCCATTAGAGGCAGCCTGCTTTCCTTGAGACTTGCCCCTGAAGTTCAGGGCTCCTCCCAGGGGTTTCTTCCTGCGTTTACTGAGCGCCGGCCTCTCCTGTGCCAGGGCACCCAGTGGTCTAGGCCTGCCCATCCTGGCTGGCATCCCTCAGTGGGGTGAGTGCCCGGAGTCCCACCCAGGGCCGTGGCCGCTCTTGATCTTAACAGGCTGCAGGCTCAGACCTCGTCTCTCCTCACCCAGGACCACCGGACGCTGCACCTGAGTCAGGGGCCCCGGTCTCCCGTCCCAGCTGTGCCATAGAGTCACTAGGGGACCTTGAATGGGCCCCTCCCCCTCTCCGGGCCTCAGTTTACCCCTCTGTAAAATGAGAGGGTTGAAGTGCTTCTCCAGTTCCTTGCAACGCCACGAAAGGAGAAAGAAAGTAAAGCTGCAGCAACGCCAGCTCTTCTAGAGTCTCAGTTCTGGGATTTTTGTTTTCAAAGAGGGATTTTTTTTTTTTTTCTTGAAGGAAGGAGCCATGGAATTTGACCGGAGATCAAATTTGAGAGGCCAACAGCCAGCCAGATCCCGCGAACCCACGGTGGGGAAGGCCGGGCTCGGCTGTGGGCAGCCGTGCCCGCCAGGCTCCGCTTGACATGTCGGGTGCCCAGTGACCTGGCTGTGAACGCAGTGGGCAGAGGCGTGCACCGTGCCCCCGACGGAATCCAGAGGGCTCTGGAAAACTACCCGAGAGGTTTCCGGAGGTCAGAAATGTGGGCAGAAAATGAGATCCGGCTTTAAAAAAAACCAAAAACCAAAAACCCAGCTGGCTCATCCTCCAGGGAGATCGGGGGCCTGTGAGAGACCTGGGGGAACGCCGATGCTCGGTTATCTTTGAAGAGCTCGCCCAGGGCTGATCCGTGGCAGCTGCTGCAGACCCAGCCTGACGCCCTGGTGGAGGTGCCATCTTCCCCCACTCCTCCTTTCACGGGAGATGACGGGTGACGCTAGGGGACATTTTTGCCCAACCTGCCCAGTGGGTGCTTTGGCTCCTCCCATGAGAACCCTCAGCTCCTACTTGCTTATCGTGAAATGTCACAGATATCGTGGGGGCTGGCTTCTGCTTGGTCCCTGCAACTGCTGTACTGGGGACACTTTGCAGCTTATGACAAGGAGCAGAAGCTCAGGGGCGACAGGCCTTCATAGCAGCAGGGAGTGGTTTGCTGGGTGGTTTGGGCAGATTGCTTTCCTCCCTGGGCCTCCGTTTCCTCAGCTGTAAAACGGGGGTAGTGACACGGACCTGCCGGATTAGTGTGGAAATTAGGTGAGACTTGGGGTCAAGGCTGGAGACGTGGTAGGTGATGGCGTCAGACTGCGCCCACCCCACATCCCCATCGTGAGTGAAGCAGGCAGCGTGTCCCAGGGTGCCGCAGACCCACGGCGGGGCTGACCCTCACCCGGCCCGTCTCCAGGGAAATTGGGGACAGGCTGCCATTTCTCAAGGTCACCTGGAACCCGCTGCTGGAAGGCCCTGGGTAGCCAGCACGATGGATGGTGCTTCCTCTTCGTCATCTGAGCCCAGGGAGCACAAACCTCCCGCCGGAGGCCGCCTGGGTTTGCTGGCAGGTTGTGGTGGCAGGAGAAGCAGCCGACGGGCCCTGGGGACATCGTCATTGCAGCTCAAAGGGTAGGCTGGTAGCATCTTCCGTTTTCTGTCCTGGGCAGGAATGGAACTTTGGTCTGAATGACGGCGCCCCGGGCGCCACTGTCTCTGCACCCCAGCCCGGCCTCCCCGGTAAAGTAGGCCGAGGGTGTGAGCTCGGAGCGGCAGCCTGCCGCACTGGCTGACGCTGATTTAGACACGGGGAGACTGGGATAATGTACGAAATGATGGAAATTTCTCCAGGGAAAGAAGGAAGAGAAGCTTAAGTGCCCAGATAATTATAAAGCCTGGCGTGGTGATTTATGGCGGGCAGGCGGGCCCCCTCCCGTCTCAGCCCCTTGTCCCCGGAGACCAGCAGGCGCTGTCCAGCACCCAGGTTTGGCCGTGTGTCACAGGGACGGAGCCCCTTGGTGTGCTGGGCCCCGACGTCGGCTGTCGGGGCGACGTCATGGAACTCTGACGTGCCCCCCACCTGGAAAGCTGAGGTCTGGGAGGCTGAGCCCCTCACGCAGCTCTAAATGGTGGCGGCCAAGCCAGGCTAGCCGGTGTCCTAAACCCCAGAACCCTCCCTCTGCCCACAGCTGCGTGTGGGGCCTCGGGCGGGCAGGGCCTGGGAGGCGGCCCATTAGAAAGGTGACAGGTCAAAGCAGGGTGGCAGCTATCACTGCTGGTGCCACAGGAGGGGGACAGCCAAGACCACAGAGTTGGGCAGAAGTAAGAAGGTGCGTTTTCTGGCTTGGATCTGGGGCTGCCCTGTACCTAGACGGGAGACTCCAGGCAGGCTGCCTGGACAGTGCACCGTTTGGGGCCTGACCTTGGGTGGCTTCCGCTGGGGACTTTACTCTGCTGTGACCACACCCATCCCCCCCTCCCTCCTAAAATTCCCGGGGGATGTCCCCAACAGCTTCTGACCTGCCCAGTCATCCTCAAGTCCCCTCCCTGCCACACCCAGACCGTCCCGAGTCCTTCCAGTTCTGCTGTCTTTCAGCATCTCGCCGACACCCTCCTCCACCCGCCGGACGGTGCCCGTTGTCTTGCCCACCCAGGCTCCCCTCCAGCTCCTGGCTGCAGTCCAGCCTCCCCTTCATGGGACTCGAGAGGCCCCCAGCAACCTGCCCTCCCCCTTCCACAGCACCATCCCCCACCTCTCCAGACTGTGATGCAGCATCACCTCCTCCTGGAAGCCCTCCCTGCTCTCCACATGCCCACTGCCCTACAGACCCGTTGCCCTGGGAGACTGGGTGCCTTGAGAAGGACAGGCCAAAAGCACCAGCCCAGCACAGGGCAGGCTCTTGGGGAACATTTCATGAATGAACAAAACAGAATCCAGAGATTGAAACAGAAGAAGAGAAGGCTGTGCACCAGCTACCTGAGTTCCGGGCCGCACGTAAGCCATCAAGTGCGCCACTGCGGCCAGGGGGTCAAGGCGCTTGGAGAAACAAGCGGACAGAGTTTACTTTTCTGCCTTCACCAGATACATTCCCTTTTAGGTCAAATCCGGGGCTTGTGAAACCACACCTTGTCACAAATGGGTGTGATGGCGCCGGACGGACAGGCCCAAGCTCTGCACCCTTGTGGGCGGGTGGACTGCGGGGGTAAGGCGGGGCCAAGGGGAACCACGCTTCTTCCTGGGGGTTCCAGCTGGGAAGACCAGCTGGTAGCGGTGCCCATGGGGCTTGTGGGCCTCTTCCCCGGAGATCACTGGGTGTGAAAGGCAGGGGTCCGTCGGCCCATCAGATGTCATCGGTGCGTCTTGGCACATTCTGTTTAGTTAGAGTAGATATTTCCAACTCACAGATATTCTGCCTGGTCCTGCCCCTACGTTGTCACAGCTCAACAGGGGTCCCCTTCCTCCAGGGGGTGATGACAAAGTGTGGGGCCCTCTCACCTCCCCGCCCCCGGCAGTGGCTGGTTTCTTCCAGGTCAGCCCTGGGCCTGCAGCCCCTGGGTGGGACCCGCTGCAGCCCTCGTCTTCCCGTCGGTCACCCCCACGGGTTGGTGGTAAACAAGCGTGTTGGTGCCCAGCACCCTCCCAGGGGCCTGGCACCTTTGTCCCGCTATGGAGGGTCGGGAGCAACTTCCGTTCAGCCCTTTTAGAAGTGTACCTTGGGGAGATCACTACTGACCAGCGTGCAGGGGCCTCGGTAGCACCCGCAGCTCTGTCGTCGGCCTGCTGCGAGATCTTGGGCCAGTCTCTCCCCTGCTGTGAGCCGGTTTCCCCACCTGCCGCACCATCTCTTTGACCTCCACCTGTAACGTTGGGTGGTCTCTGGGAGGTTCGGAGGGGCCAGGTATGGGGTAGCTGCTTTGGGCGTGTGAGAGTGTTCCTGGGCTTTGAGTTGGGATCCTCTGCCTTGTGAGGAGGTCACATGGTGGCAGGTTCTGTGGCCGTTCAGAAGGGCACCCCAGGGTGGAAGTGCTTCCAGAAGGGCAGAGGCCCCTCCAGGAGGGAGCTTTACTATGTGTTGAGTCCCAGAGAATGCAAAAAAAGGTTGCTGCCTCTTTCTCCCTTTTTCAGTTTTCCAGAGTCATGTTAATGAGCGTCTATTCCTTTTGCAACAGAAAAACAAAATTTGAATTACAAAACTAACCACCTGGCCAGAGTGAAACTAACCCGCCCAGATTCTCACTGCATGTTTTCGCCAAAGGAGAGGTGTTAACACGGGGCACAGGCGGTCACAGTGAGGGCAGCACCGTCATCCTGGTGCATTTTGGCCATTTAAAAGGAGTAGAGGCCACTTAGGGGGAGGTGGTGCTCTGATGCGGGGTTCCCCCCCCCCCCACCAAGAGGCGGGAGGCAGAGCCTGTCCTTACGTCTGGACATCTGGACGCACGTTAGGGATGTTCCGAGTCTGATGCCTGGAAACGAATCTGTAGGGAAAGCGGACCTCTGTTTTGTCGTCACGCTAGAGCCAGGCCGTTATTTTGCTGTTCCAGACACCGCCCTCGTCCATGACAGACCCCATGTAGCGGATGTACGTCTGGCAATGGCTGGCTTTTCCGGAACCGACTTGGCGATCACCCTGGTGTTGGCGGTTGCCTTTTGTGAGGACCTACTGTGTGTGCTGGCCAAGCTCTTGGGAATTCCGTGTTCATTCATTTGCTCTGATGTCAGCTTCAGGCGGTAGGTGTAAACGGCCCCTTTTTAAGATACAAAACTGAGGCTCAGAGAGGCCAGTTTCCTGAAGACCACACAGCCCGGAAGGTTCTCTGTGGCCTGTTCGTGGGCTCCTCCCCAGGGCTAGCAGGTCTGCCACTAGAGGCTCTGTCGACTTGAGCTCACCTGCACCCTGGCCGCACTGCCTGCCCTGGTAGCCGTCGGCTCCCCAAGTCCCTGCTGGAGCTATTTTGGCCCAAGTGAAGTGGCAGAGCTGGGGACCTACCCCTGGTGTGTGCATCTGGCAGCTCAGGGAGGCTGGAGGACGTGGACCAGAGGCTCGCTGGCCGACTTCTGACTCCTCCTGACCCATCTCGGGCCCCTCCGAGGGCTTGGGGGCCTGGCACAGCATTGCCCAGGGCCAGGTCCCAGCGCTTCCCACGGCACCTCTGCACATACATTGAGGGGTGGTTTCTGCACGACTCGTTAGCAGCTGGTGTTTGCAGGGAGGGTGTTTCTCCTACGCGTGACCTCTGAGAGAGGCCGAGTTGAATGCTGAAGACCAGTGTGGACAAGGCAGGGCTGAGCCCTCTGGGGGTGCGGGTGGGCTGTGTGCCGTGGGCCTGGGCCCTGAAGCTCGGCTGATATCAGAGTTCCTGCTGGCGGCTCAGAGCCTCCTGCCCGAGGCCCGCGCTCAGCTGTGTCCACGCAGGCCCCAGCCCTGGCAAGTTGGCCAGCTGTCAGACAAGAGGCAGGGAGAAATGTCTCCAGGCACCAGAGTGCAATGACTTGTCTTACGTCCTGGAAGTGCCCTGGGGGGTGGTCGGCAGTGGACGCGACCATCTGCTGAGCCCCGCTGTGCGTGGGCACAGCACGTGCGTTGTCTCCAATCACGCGTGTGAATCTGAGGAGGTGACCTCACTGTCCCTTTATTACAGATGAGGAGACAGGCTCAGAGACGTGAAGGGGCTTGTCCAGGGTCACGGGACAGAGCTGAGATGGGAACCCAGCGGCCTCCAGCCACGCTGTAGATGGACGCAGGAATGTTCCGCAGGGCAGGGGCAAGGAGGGGCCGGGGTGAGGTGGGGGTCAGCCTCTGGGGCATCCTCCTGGGCCCGGTGCTGGTGCCAACAGACTCTGCCAGCCTCCCTGGGCCAGAAGCTTCCAGAGGACAGAACCGCCTCTGGTCAAAGAACGGCCAGATGGCCTGGGCCAGCGCTGCCATCCGGGTGGCCACATCGTGGGGCACGGGCTGTAAGCAGTGCCGGCACCCGGGTGATTCTGGGGCTGGGAGAAGGGAGCATTGTTACGAGCCAGCCTTGGGTCTGGGACTTTTACTCTTGTCACCTGTAATGTCACAGCCCTACGAGGTGGACAGGCTGTCCCACATCACAGGGTAGGAAACTGGGCCAGAGAGGGCAGTCCTGTGCCTGGAGCCACACAGCAAACAGAGGCAGCAGGTGTGGCTGACTCCCCCTCACTCCCACTCCCCCACAACCTGCCTCATAGATCCTGGAATATGGGGGGCTGCCGTTCGGGGTTCACTAGTGACCCTGAGACAGGCTGAGGCCCCTGGCCACCCTTCCAGCACACGATGTGGGCCGGCCCATCGAGAGAGGGCAGGCTTGGGAGGCTCAAGCCGCCCCTCGGGGGCGCGATGCACTCCCAGGAGAGCTTCAGAGGCTCCGAGGGCAGGTGACGCAGGCGTGGGGAGCAGGCCGAGGGCGCTGGTGTTGCCAGGTGCCTCTTTGTGCCAGGTGCCGGACCAGGGAGCCCAGAGGGCACTCAGCCTGGTGGTTCCGTGGTTGCTGTTGGGCACGTGGGTGAAAGGATCCGGGGGCGCTGAGTGTCCCGGAGAGAGGGCATCCTGTAAACGCTGCCGTGGGGTCAGACGTGGGGGATGCTCCCTGGCCCCAGCACGGTCCCGTGGCCGGCTGTCCCGGTGAGTTTTCTAGCCATGGCCACGTGTGGCTCCTGTGACTTTCAGGTCCAGCCAGGGCCCCAGAGCCGCCCCTGCCCCTGCAGCCGGAGCTCCACTCACCCGTCAGGATAGAAACCCTGTCCCCGCCGGGTGCGTGCAGCGGGCGTGGGGCAGCCTGCGGAGCGGCCGGCATCCACCTCCCCTTGCTCTCCTCTGCTGAGCATGGCCTTCTGCTGTTTCCCGTCCCGCAGCTCCTGTGCCCTGGAAGCCTGATTTCTGACGCCAGCGTCAGCTAGAGGAATATCGACCTAGGCTATCTGCAAAAGGGGGGCCTCAGCGGCTGGGCCTGTGGGGTTCACCGTGCCGCCCACAGTAGTGTCCCTCTTGAGCGCCAGCTGGGCTGTGCTCGCCGTCCAGAGGGAAGAGAGTGGGTGGGAGTGCCATCGGCTCCCCCGTGCTGTTGGAGGGTCCCTGGTCTGTGGTCTCTCCTGGGTGGGCCCCAGAGCTGTTGCCCCATCGCCCAGGTGAGATCACTGGAGCTACCCCAGCCCAGGTGCCGCCCGGGAGGGGCCGTCAGAGGGATCCTCACCGGGCAGCGGGGATTCGTTCAGCCCATCGCACTGTCGGGAGAGACAGGGAGGGAGTCCAGCCGTCCAGGCAGGGCTGCGCGGCCTCAAGGCCATCCTTTCTTAATGGGGTGGCGGGGGGGGTAGGTGCACCCCCCAACATAACAGGATGGTGACGTGCTCACCAGAAGCCCGTGCAGGCTCCGTGCGGTGGTGGCAGCCAGGCCTGGGCTGACCTCCTGGCCCCCAGCTTCTCTCGGAACCTGCACAACGCTCTGGGCCGCAGACCTGGTGGTCCCCGTACTACAGTCGGGGAACCTGAGGCCGCGAGAGGCGCTGGGCAGCGTGTGTGTGGGAGGCACCCAGAGCTGCGTGACTCGGGGTCCTGAGGCCACGCCGCGTGTAGACAGGGTGCAGTGGGCTTCCAGGTTCCCGTCTCCGTTTCCAGAAGGTGGGGTCTTGCTGCAAGCTCGACCCAGCGTCCGGGGTGGGGGGGCTCGAGCACATCCTTGGGAAGTTGCCAGCAGGTCCCCTCTAGCCTCTGAGCACCTGACGAGTCCCACGCGTGTCCCAGAGGTGCTGAGCCGCCTGGCGGTACCTGAAGAGACTCAGCCCGACGGCTCCCTGCCCGGCGCCTGCGCAGCTCTCACCCGTCCGCAGGGAGCTCAGCCCCGGTCCCCAGGTGACAGGGACGCGCTCCTGAGAGGACCGGCGTCTGTGGGAGCCGCACACCTGCGCCTGGGCGCAGGCAGGAGAGCGTGGGGTCACCAGCATGCTCCCGGGGCCTTGGCGCCCGGACCCACCTTCCTCCCGGGCACCCCGTCACACGGGGCCTGGGGCAGAGGCCTGAGAAAGGAGCGGGGCCTGGGTAGCTGCCCTGACTTGCCTGTGAGTCCAGCCGAGGCCCAGCAGAATTCCCGGTCATGGAGGGTCAGACCTCCGTCTGGATTTGCTGTTTTGTTGTCACCGAGGACGAGCCATCCCTGCTTTGGGAGAGCCTGTGTGCCTTCGGCGGCCGGAGCCCGGGGCAGGGCTTCTGGGCCTGTGCTTAGCCTTCGGGGCCTTGGTGTGCATGGTTGCTCGGTCCTAGGGTAAGCCCTCACTGGCTCATCCGGGAAAGACCCAGAGTTGTGTCTGCACTTTCTGTTCCTAGGTATTGGGCATTGTTCGACGAGCGAATGGGGACGTTTCCATGCCTCCTGGGTGCCGGGCACCGTGCTAGCCCTGAGGGTCACACCGCTGCCTAAGAGGTGGTCCCTGCCGCGGAGCTACCTGCCTGTGGGGAGACAGGGAGTGTGAGCGTCCGTGAGCTGATTTCAAGGGACCCCCAGCCTACCGCTAGAGCTGACCTATGGCTCCCGGTCCAGGAGGCCCCCCTGGGGGTGGGGGTGACCTAAAGGATGGGTAGGAATTAGGCCTTTGATGGCAGGCCAACATTCTGGCCCCAGGGAACGGTGGGAGCCAGGCCAGGGCCGGAGTGAAGGGGGCAGGGGTGCCATGAAGAGGCGACCTCGGTCTGCCAGGAGCAGGTGCCTCGAGTCTCGCCAGCCCCCTTCCTCTGCAGACGCTGGAGGTTGTGCGTGGCTGGGCTGCAGGGCAGCCAGCGGTCGGGGTTTGAGTGTGAGTCCAGCACCAGGGGTGGCAGTGGGGCAACCAGACGGTCAGAAGAGGTTTTCTTTGCGGTCCTTCGCCTCTAAGGCCCTTAACCTCTGGGCGCCGAGGCAGCTCGTCGGCAGCATGCGGCAGGCTGGGCCCATCTGCAGGTGCGGCATGAGGGGGTAAATGAGCGGTGTGGGGAGAGGCCGCACTGAGCCCCCACTCCGTGCTCGGGCCGTGAGCCACCAGACCTGCTGAGCTGACGCCTTGGCCACTTTATTTCTTGCAGAACATGGCTGGTCCCAGAGCACCCCCGAGAAAGTGCACACCTGTCGTGGCCTTCAAAAGACGCTCCAGGACCACACGGCCAGGTGGATGGTGTTTGCCCTGCGTCTGGGTGGTGAGGCAGCCCAGGAGGTGAGCAGCCTGGCCGGGAGGGGAACATGGACCCGGTCTTGGGAGACCCCAGCAACAGCCCCTTCCTCGCGGGCCCCAACCTGCAGCCAGCCGAGCCCACCCTGCCCAGAGTTCCCGAGGGCCGGGCTCGGCCTGGCCCCCGGCATGTGGAAGAGATTCCACTCCGCCACCAGGAGCGAGGGAGTAGAGCAAAGGATTCCCTGTCCACTCTGGTCCCGCCAAGCCCCGCACCTGCCCTGTGGCCCGATTACGGCGTTGGCCGGCTGGCCTCCTGGATGCAGATGGAATCAGGGAGGCCCCACCCAGTTCATTGGCACAGAGACTCCCCTGAACCAGCTCTGTGCTGTCAGTGCCCACGGCCCCCAGCCCACCTCTGACAAGCTGTCCAGCTGGGTGGGCTTCTTTGGTGCCCTGAGCCTCGGTTTACCCGTCTGTAAGACTTAGGCAGGAATACCTCCTAGCAGAGTTCGGGGGTGCACAGCCTAGAGCACCCGTGGCTTCGGTGAGGGCCTGGGGGTGGGACACAGCCTTTGCCCCTGAGAAGCAGCAGGGTTTATAACCCACCGAAAGACAGAAAACTCCCCAACGTGGCGCTCTCCTGGCCTCCTCTTCCTTCGCCGGAGCTCAGCAGGGCCCGGCCTCATCTATTCGTTACTTTGGGTTTATTGTGCTGGGTGCTGAGTGAGAGGAAGGGGTGGGTCGAGGCAAAGCCAGCTCCTGCCCCGTGCAGCATGGGGACTTGCGGCAGCCTCTGCTCCAAGTGGCCAGGGGGCTTTGTTAGCAGCATCTCTGAGGCAGCCAGGAGGGTTTCAGTGGCCCAGGAACCCAGGCCTGCTGTGGCCACGTGGCTTCGGGTCAATTTCACAGGCTTGGGGAGGGCGTGGAGGTGGCCCTGTTAGCGAGGACGCTGACAGAGGTGGCTGAGTAGGGAGAGGCGACCGCTCTGAGGCCTCAGGATCTTAGCAGCTCTACGGGTGGTCGTGGGTCTGTTTGCACATCACCAGGACAGGGTGCCCACCTGCCGGGGGGTATTCCAGACCCCCGAGGTTCTCTGTCAGTGTTACGAAGCGTCTCCTGGGACAGCATCTGAGGGCTCATGGGAATGACCACACTGTAGCAGAAGACTGAGCCACAGCCTAGGGTCAGACTGCCGGGCCCCAGCCTCACCCCACCTTCCCTGCCGTGTGATCGTAGGGAAGCCATGGCCCCTGCCTGGGGTTTTGTTTTCTCATTTGCAAAAAGGGTGTCCCTACTTCTCCCTGCCTCCTTACCAGACACCAAAAGCAGAAGGGGATACCAAACCTGGCTGAGAAGCGGGGGTCTGGCTCGGGGCCAATCACAGCCCACCACTTGCAGAGATGAAGCCTGCTACGCACACGGCCCTCACCAGTCGTATAGGCAGGGAGGGAACTAAGGTGTTATTTGTTTTCTTTTTTGTTTATGTCATGCCACATTAGAAATATATATGTGAAGCGCCTTAGAGCAATGTTGACAATGCAGAAGGGTAAAGATAAACAGCCGAGGAAACTGGGGCAAAGGGAAAATCGCAGGTAGGCCTAGAGAATCCGTGTCATGTAGGTACCTCCCAGTTCTGTCAGTTCAGCTCTGAGCTTCCTAGCAGCCAAAGCAAAGAGGGAAAGACTGTCCCTTGCAGGAAGTGCTGTTTAGGGAGTCCTGTCTCAGCACAGCGATGCTGAGAGAGAGCTGCCTGGTGCAGACACTCAGGGTTACCCCAGGGGCCCCAGTGAGGCCGGGCACAAAGAGAGGGAGGGAGCTCCCTCATGCTCAGCACAGCTGCACCCCTCCATCATCCTGAGCATCTCACACCTTGTTTCATTTAGTTCTCCCAAACCCTAGAAACCTAGGTTGAGAGAGCAGCAGTGAGGACCCCCAGCCCTGTCTGAGCCTGACTTTGACCTTGTGTCTCTCCATCCCCCAGATCTACATTCTTGCAGTCACACCTGCTGCCCCTTGGAGAAGGTGACCCCAGAAAACCAGGGTGTTTCAGCCCCAGTGTTTTGGGCACAAAGTCACATTGATGCAATGGTCTCCCGGCCGGTAACGTCCCCCTGCGAGGCTCTGAGTGACCCCTGAGCTGTGCTGGGCCTCGTGGAGTCGTAGGGCAGGGTGGGCCAGAGCCAGCAGGGTACAGATGCAGGGCGTGCACCCCGCACACACCCGGGGGCTCCTTCCCAAGACTTACCCAGCACCTCTCTCTGCTCCCAGGTCTCACCCCTTCTTCCTGGCACCCTGGTCCCTGGCTGACATCTGGAGCTTGGACGACCGTGCCACCCTCAGGTCAGCGCAGCGTTTCGAATGTTGAAAACCAGAGCTCCCCACCCCCTCCCTCCAGACGCCACCCTGGGCTGGGCACGCCTGAAAGGACACACGCACGTGTCGCACACGCACGTGCGCACACGCCCACACGGCCTCTGGAGGATCGCTGGGCGGGTACTTCTCGCACATTTGCTCAGGCTCAGCTGCGGGCGCTCCCCCCGCGGCTCTGCCCTCCCACCAGCCTCTTTCTGCGGTCGAAGGACCAGGGTCAGTAAGGGGTGAGGGGCTCGCCCAGGTCTCACCCCAGGAAGCTGGACCCGTGACGTCTTCCCGGCTCCCCCTGCACATAAGTTGAACGAAGCCCCCTTTGCAAGGAGGCAGCCATCACAGGGCTTCGTGGTGGGAGGGCTTGGGCCAAGGGCTGGGGACCAGTGACTACTGGGCAGAGCTCAGGGGCTCGGCAGGTGAGGAGGTCCCAGCCTGCCCCTCCGCCTCATGCCCTGATGGGGCTGCGGTGCTCAGAGTCTGCTGGGCCCCCCGCCCCCGCCCCGCCCCGCCCCCAAGCGCCAGCCCGCCGTGCAGACTGTCAGGCCCACTTGGCTGCTTGCAGCCTCCTGGGGAGTCTGTGGGGCCGTGAGGGTCGGGGCCAGACTGGCGGCGTCTCCCTCCCCTCTGTTGCCATGGCCAGGGGCAGACCTGCCTCCCAGGGCTGTGTGGAGAGGACCCGGGACCCCTCTGCCATCTGGGTCTCATGTGTTTACAGGTCCAGCTTGCCCGCCAGACTCCGCAGACACCGCCCCGGGGCTTTTGTGTCTGCACGCAGGGCATGCGCCAGCCGGTGCCCCAGGGTGGGGTGGGACGCGGTTAGGGAGGGGGGAGGTCCCCCCGGGGACATCAGGGACAGAGGGGAAAGGGGGACATGAGGGGGTATAGCATGGGAAAGGAAGAACAGAGCAGAGGCAGAGAGCAGGGCTGGGCACAGGGAGAAAGGAGACCCAGCAGAGACTGACCGCGCGGCTGTGTCTGGGGAGACAGGGCCTTCAGGGCTTTGCTCAAGGCCGTCTAGCGCAGGTGCTTTTCTCGGCGCCCGCCGGGAGATCCCCTCAACGTCCCACGGGCAGCGGCAGCCTCCTGGGTCCAGATGAAACGTAGGCACTGAGAGGTGCATCCCTCACACAGGCTCGGGCACCCGAGTGTGAACCGGGGACCGAGCCCCAGGCCCTGACGGACACACGCAGGAGGCCACGAGGGCACGACCCCAGGAGTGGGGCGGGGCTCCCGGGACAGGGCGCTGGTGGCTGTGTGAAGCGGCCGAGGTCCAGGACATGCCGTGCGACGGATGGGAGATGGGGCCGGTGCGTACAGTTGGGGCTCACTCAGTGCTCGTCCAGCGCCTGAGGAACCACCAGGACGACCACACAGCCCGGTCACCGCGAGGACGAGTGCGTGCCCGGGGCTGGCGGGGAGGGCCGCCCCCTCCGTGTGTGCACACCCTCCTCGTTCCGCCTGGGGCCATCCTGTGCACCCAGAAATGGGAGCTCGGGGGCTGGGAGCAGCCCAGCTGCGGCCTCGTCTGGGGTTCTGGAGGTTCTTTGGGGGCCAGGCGAGCCCTTTGGGCTGCTGGCTTGGGCTGGGGGAGCAGTGAAGGGTTAGGGGGACAGTGACTCACTTGGTGGGGGTTGTTTTTGCACCGACTCGTAATTGTTCTCCTGTGAGTCTGCCCGGACTCGGCCCAGGACGGAAGAGGTCTGGGCCTGGGTGGCGCCCCGGCCTCTTTCCCTGCCCCGGTGCCCTGGTGCCTCACCCACTTTGGGCTGCAGACGGGAGCCACGTGTGCCCAGTCAGCACCCCGTGCTGGCCAGTTTTCTGAAGGGAATTGTCCCTGTCCTCCCTGACGCCCTGGGTTCCTGGGAGAGAGGCTACCCCGTTCGTTCTTTAGGAGTTGGCGCGAATATGGGTTCACGGGAAATCAAGGCTTGGGCGGTGGGCCCCCATCGCCCCATGGCAGAGCCACGTTCAGAAGCGGTACCTGCTGGGCCTAATACGGCCCCGTGTGTAGAGCCAGAGCCTGGAGAAGGGGCCCCACGGCGATGCCAAGACGTGACCCCCATCTGCTCTGCAGACGCACACGTGGTACCTAATCTTTTCACCCGTGGACAAAGGGGGCCTCCAAGCCTAAGGGGCAGGAGTTTGTTCTAACATCAAACATCCAAGCGTCCTTTATTTAACCAGACAGAAAAATTAAGGCCCTAAATACCTGGCACTTGGTCTTTTTTGGTCCCGGTGAAGACACTGACAAAACGCAAAAGGCCGGCTTCCGCTCAGGGCTTAGCTGTTGGCGCTGAGCAGTGCTCTCTGGCTGGGTGCAGTGGACCCCGGACGGGAGGAGGACAGGGGCAGGGATGCCCACCCTGAAAGCCACACCTGGACCAGGTGACTTGGCTTGGTTGGCTCTTGCGAAGCACTTTCTGTCCTGTGGGCCGGGCCCCGAGCCCATGCTCTTCCCACGCAGGTCAGTCTTCATGACAGCCCTGCCAACGGGCATCTTTCAGTGCCACTTTCCTATGGGGGCTGAGGCTCAGGGAGGTCAAGGGCCAGCCCCGGGCCACTGAGCCAGGAGCGAGCTGCCCAGCAGGGGAGGTGGAAACACCTCCGGGCTCTGGGAATGCGTGGCGTCCCCGAGGTGTCGGGGCTGCCACACAACCTGAGAGGCCGTCTCCCTGGGGGGCAGGCTGAGCGGGGGCTGGGGGAGGGCTGGGATGGCCCCCGGCGTGGACTAGAGGGTTTATAAGGGGTCTCCCTGCTGGAGTGAAGCCAAGAGGCCCTCAGACCCAGTGACGCCGGGGCTGCTGCCCGTGCAGCCTGGGTTTCCTGCCCCGGCCTGAGCTGAGCTGGGTACTTGCCTTCAGACGCTTCCCCCGTCAGAGGCCTTGTTCCCCAGAAGCTCAGCTGTGTCCAGCCCTGGCTGGGGAAAGAGCAGGCTCCCACTCTGTCCCCCGGGCCCGGCTCTGAGCTGCCCTTCTCCAAGAACACGGTGCCCGCTCAGCCTGGCTGGCCTGGGAGAACGGGGGAGCCAGAAGGCCCTTGGCCGTTCACCCTGAGGAAGGGGAATTGAGTGTCTCAGGTGGGGGCTCCCCGGGGTTACCCAGGACAGGGGGCTCTGCTCTCTCCTGGTAGCTGCGTGACCTCAGGCAGGTAGATGGAGACGTCTCTGGGTCTTCGTTCCCTCATTCCTGTAACGCCAGGGAGGCCGACGATGGCTGTGCTGGCGGTGTGACTGTGGGGAAATAACTTAGCCTCTCTGTGTTCATTCCCTCACCCCCAGATCAGGTTGTAACGAGGACTGATGGAGCTACCCAGTGCGACGGGCTTGGGTCAGTGCGTGGAGCGTTCCGGGGGACAGGGTGTTTGCCCTTCCCCAGTTTCCGACGGGGAGTGTGTGCCCCAGGAAGTGCTACTATGTGTATTTGCAGCAGTATCAGGCCAACAGGGATTCCAACCCCGAGCCCTGTGGCTGGGATGCTCGCTTTTCCCCACTGAGCTCCCCACCCCCGTGGGGCAGCCCGCAAGGAGCAGCCACGCCTGGGAGAGGTCTTCGGTGAGGACGGTTGTTTGGTTCATGCCTGGGGAGTTGTCAGTACAGCTGTGGTCACACAAGCGAGGGGGACAGTGGCTCCAGCGCTCCGTGCCATGCTGAGTCACCAAGGCTCCCCCACCCTTTAGAAAAGGCACTGGCTCCCCCCAGTTCCACTGTCTTGTTCCTTGACCCAAGCCCCGCACCGGCTCCTGACCTGCCCATCTCCGTTAGAGCGCAAGGCCCGGCTGTGCCCCCCGGTGCATGAGTAGCATCTCCGCTGACAGTTGCTTTTCGAGGGCCCCACTGCTGCCCGCAGCCTGGGTCAGTGCACGGCGACCCCCTGGGCCTGTCTACCCGTCTTTCAAGTGGGATTGGTCTCGATCCTGGGTTTTCGCCCTGCACAGGCCGGGAGGGATGGCCGTGGCCGGACCCAGAGCGTTGCCTCTGGTCTCCGCCTTACATCTGGGGTTCTGAGTGAGATGCTGTCTGCTGGGGCCGTGCGGAGGGGGCTCCCTAGAGGGGGTGTGAGGCGTGCAGGCAGGACAGGAGTCTTGAGGCTTGGGAAGTGGCCGGTGCTGCAGGGGGTCGGGAGGGCCCTGGCCCTGCATCCCTGGAGTGGGTCTTCCCCGTGTCCCTCGGCAGCCGCCCCTGTGCCCCCTGCACTGGACAGGAAGGAGGTGCCGGCCTGGACCATGGGGTGGGCTGTGCTGGGACGGCCCCAGAACACAGGTCGGCGCCTCGGGCCACCTGGTCGAGGCTGCCCCGCCCTCAGGCCAGTGAGGACACATACCCTGTCAGTCAGGAGGGCATCAGGGCCGGTGTCTCGGACATAAGCCTTCCCAGGGACCGCCCAGAGCCCCCCAAAGGGCTGACAGGGCTTCTGGCAGCGGGGTGATTGTCACCTCGGGCACGAGGACGGTTCTGAAGAGGGTGCTCCCTGCGCCTCTCCCTGGCCCGGCCCTCCAGGCAGGGCTGCTTCCCAGGTGGACTTCCTCATCCTGCCAGGCCGCCCTGCCCGCCTCGCCGCCTTTGTCTTCCCGGCGCCGTCCGCCCTCTTGTGTGCAAGGCTGAGGCCCGGCGCAGGGAGGGGACCGCTGCCCTCTGGCCCCGCGCGGCTTTGGCCGTGGCCACCCCGGGCTTGGCACCCGCCAACGTCTCGGTGAGGCGTCTGGGAGCCCCGACCCTGCCGCCCCAGACCTCCCCGCTGCAGACCACCCCCAGGAGAGCCGTTGTGAAAGCCGCACCCTCCGAGGGAGTCCCTGGCGGCCAGTGTGGACAGTTCTAGAAATGACGGGGCGGGGGGAGTGGACCCCCGGACACGCCGCGCACGGAGGCAGCCCCAGGCCTCTGCCGGCCTTCTCACCCCCTTTCCTGCCTGAGGGCCTCGGGGCTCCGGGCCGGGCTCCGGGGCTCCCGGTGTTCAGTCGGGCTTCCAGTGCCCCCTGTCTTTAGGAAGCAGGAGCGGGGGCTGCCTGGGGGAGGCGAGCTCCCTGCGGAGCGAGGCGAGGCGGCGGTGCTCTGCAGCTGCGCTTCCCCTGGGGCCTGGGCCGCAGAGCGGGATGAGCCTCAACGCCCTCGCAGGCCAGACCCTGCGACCTCAGGCCCCCAGAGCGCTGGCCAGGCCGGGAGCACCGGCGCCTCCGTCAGCGCGGAGCCCTCTGCCTCCTGCCGCGCCCGACAGCTCCCGGCGATCACAGGGGAAGCGGCGTGCGGAGCAGCCCCGGGGCGTCCAAGGAGTCCTGGCTGCAGGGCCTGGAGGGCGGTCGAGAGGAGACGCCACTGCCCCAGGAGCCAGCCCAGGGCAGGGCCCCGGCGGCCGTGGCAGGTGGACAGGGAGCCGCCGGCGCCAGCGCTCGCCGGCAGGGCCCCGCGACAAGGTCCTCCGAGGGCCGCCCGTGTGCTCTCTGGAGGAGGTTCACGGAAACGTCCGCGTAAAGAATCAGGGGTTTTGAGGAAAGCGCATGGTTTCACAGGGACTGTGCCAGTTTTTCTGGCAGTATGGGGCGTGACAGGTGGACTGAGGGCAAGTTCTGCCCTGTGTTCTCTGGGTGACCAAGGTCAGGTCCTCGCTGGACAGCACACGTGTAGAAGAGCGCACAGTAGGGCCTCAGGAGCGGCAGGGCGGCTTCCCCAGACACCTATGGCCCAGCCAAGCCTTCCAGGCTGGGACAGTCACGGGACGAGGCCCAGGTTTTTCCCGGACAGCCTCGCCTCTTGCAGTTCCCGGAGAGAACATTCCGTCACCATGAAGTGGGATTTGCTCAGCTCCCCCGTCCCGGCCCAGGGAAACCCAGCCAAGGACGGGATGGTGTAATGCCCAGACCAGAGCCACGGGTCCACATGCCAGGCCAGGCCCAGAGCCTCCCGGGGGGCCCGGGAGCCCCGCAGCAGAAGGGCCCTCCTGAGGGGCTGCTGCTAGGTGGGGCTGCCCCAGAACACGGTTTCACACCGGGCGTTTTTAATGACGTGGTTGCATTTGGTTCCCCTTGTCTCCCTCCCTCTCCTCGCCTTGTGACCCAGAATGTGGCTTGAACTGAGGGTACTTTCAGATGAATACACGCCTTTGAAATTAAAACTGTTGCCTAATGGTTAAGTACCAGATGGAGGCACCCACAGGCTCAGAAAGGGCTCTGCCTGCTGGCTCTTCCCTCTGGACTCTGAGCAAACCCTGCCGCGGTGAAGAGCAGCTTCCCCTGGTGATCCCCCCTCCCCCCACCTGGCGCAGAGGCACCTGGACCTTCCTCCCGACAGCCCTGGCATCCTTGCCCTACTTTACAGAGGAAGCGGCGGAGGCCAGAGGTGCTGATTAACTTTGCCCGAGGCCCATCGCTGGCTGGGGCCAAAGCAGGGGTCAGAACTATGGCCTGGCAGCCCCCAGAACCATCTATCCCCACCCCCACCCCATGCCCATGGCCCCCATGGGTGCAGGTATGTCTGTAGAGCAGGGCTGGATCCCGTTGCCTGGGTCATCCGGGCCTCCCCGGCCAGCCCCAGGCCCCAGCTTCCTAGATGCTAGGACTCCTGTGGGCTTTCAGACTCACACATCTGTGGGCAGTGACACTCGGCCCCCGGTACGTGTCTGGCCCCTTCCCTGGGGAGTGGACATTTCCCATGCCTGGCCACCTTCCACCTATGAGCTTGGAGCTCTCTGGGGACAGGAGAGCAGGGAGCCAGGGGCGGGGCACAGACTCCCGGGATGGGAGACCCCGACCCAGAGCACACGGGCGTCTGTCTCGGGGGGGCTGGGCAGGAAGGGAACCAACAAGAGAGCACCTTGGGCCCCTGGGAAGGAAGGCAGGCCTGGGGTGGACCCCAGGGGGCTGGCGCAGGGGTTCCTGTCTGGAGGCACCACTTCCCCACCTGCGTGGCCTGCGCCGCCTAGAGGTGTGCAGGGCCACGGGAAGAGCCTGGGGTCAGAAATCCGGCTTCGAGTTCTAGTTTTGCCCCTCTGTCCCTGAGGGGTGCTCTTGGGGGCAATGAAGCCACTGGGCCCCATGCTCAGCTGAGCTGTTGGAACCTGAGGCAAAAGGAGGAGTTAGTAACCATCCGTTGTGCCCTTATTTAAGTTTGATATTCTTACATCATGGGCCTTTTTGCATTTTAAAAAAATTTTGTATTGGAACACTTGTCTTGATTCCTGAGTTTTGGTGCCCCATTCAGTGTGTGCCCGGCCCTGCCCGGCCCGAGCTGGCCTCTGCCCGGTGCGCACGTCTCGTTAACTTTATGGGCCGTGTTCGCACGGAGACCCGGCCCCCGGATGCCACCCCCGTGCCTTTTTTCCCAGACTCCATTGTTGGCACAGCTTGCCGAGCAGACACACTGGCCGCTTTATGGGGAGAAACCTAATCGGGGCAGCAGTGGGGGGGCGGCCATGGGGGGGTCCCGGCTCCCGGTGGCCCCAAGCCAAGCCCGAGGTGACTGCAGGGTGACACCGTCTGTCTGCCTCGCTCGCTCCAGACATCCGCCTGGCCCTGAAAAGGCCACCTGCCCACTGAGGCCTCCCACACACCTGTCCCCGGCTGGCCTGGCTCCTCCCAGCCCGGGCCTGCCCGGCGCCCTGCCCACAGGCAGACACTGGGGACTGGGGCTGAGCCGGCGGTGGCAGATGGCAGGGCGGCTGCCGACTGCCCGCTCCCCGCAGCCCTGCTCAGGGAGCCTCTTCACGCCGCATTGCCTGCTCCTGCCACCGCCCCGTCCAGGCTGACTGGGAAGGGTCCCTTTGGAGCTCTCAGACCCCTGCCATCCCGCCGGAAGAAGGGAGGTCTCTGCCGTCCCTCCCTGGGCCGAGACCCGTGGTCGCTTCTAGGACTGTGGGGCAGGAGGGCCAGCAAATCACGTCCCCTGGCACGTGAGATTGGGGCCACTTCCCACCTCAGAAATGTCTCCACGATCAGGTCACAAACCCAGAAATGTCAGGGCTCCTTCGTCCCCCCAAACCTGGGTTGCTGGCTAAAGGAAGAGCCAGCTTGTGTGGGAGCTGTGCCTTGGTGGATAAAGCCAGAGTTCAGGGGACCCTGCCGGGGGTACGGTATCTGCCGCCTGGTCACCTGGATAGGCTGTGAATGTGTAGCAGCCCGCCTGGCCCTCATAGAGGGAGAAAGTCCCCACCGTCCGTGGGCACCTTCACGGGCACCGCTCACGTCAGCTACATGGCTGCCGTGGGTCTGGGTGTCCAGGCGTGAGGCCTGGAGCCTAGGAGCGCAAGGCCCAGTCCCAGAACCAGGGCAGAGCTAGGATTCGTCTGGGCACCACTGCCCTCCCGATGGGCAGTAAGAGACAGGCACGTGTGTGGGGAGCACAGGGTCTTCATGGCAAGGAGAGGAACAATGGGACGGTCCCTTCTGGCACAGGACAGGCCAGGGCAAGGGCCGAGAGGTGCGGGGAGCAGGGGGCTGGCAGACGGGTGGGGAGGGTGGGGGAGGGCTGCCCAGGGCATTTTCCTGCTCTGGGAGGCTGGAGGGGGACGTGAGGGGAGCCAGGCTGGGCGGGGCACAGAGACGTGAGCCCTGGTGATGGACAGTCTGGCCTCTGGAGTGCTGAGGGAGAGGGGCCAGGACAGGACCACCGCAGCCAGATGGGCTAATCTTCCCGTGCCTGTTAGTGGCTGGGAACACTGAGACTCAGTGGTTGGCCCGTGGCAGGGATGGACAGACCCAAGTAGGTCTGGCTCCAAGTCCAGCGTCTCGGGCTCAGCCTCAGAGGCTCTGCAGCTGGCCAGCAGGCCGGCTGTGTGCTCGTGTTACACCTGTGTCCCTTCCCTTGTGCTGGTCCCGGGAGGGCACCTGGCCGGAATGGGCCAGAGCCAGGTGGGGTTGCAATTCACTGAGTGAGCCCTGGCTGAGGCCTCAGAGACTGGGTCCTGGGTGCCCCTTCCCCGGGGCGTCTGCTCTTGGGACTGTCCCAGGCCTCGCCCCGGGGCAGGAGCGTCAGCCTGTCGGGGGCCTCCACTGTGAAGTGGGGGGTCTGGCTCCTCCTCCCGGGTCCCTCTAAGTGCCAGGTGCACAGGAGGTGGGCACACGTCCCTTCTCCCCTGGGCGCCCCACCCTCCAGGCCCCAGAGCGTCGGTGTGAGCCTGCTGGGGCGCCGGCCACCCAGCACAGGAACGCCGGCGGCCCTGGCCGTGCAAGGACGAGGCCTGGGTCTTGTTCACCTCTGACCCAGCATCGTCCAGCACAGGCAGCCACAGAGGCCGTTCTCTCCGGGCCTCTGCACAGGGTGTGTCCCCAGGCGAGAGGCCGTGGTGAGACAGGCTGGGCTGAAATGCAGGACCTGAAGCAGGCGGCCAGACGAGTCCAGGAAGGAGGCACGGAGCGGCCGCTGGAGGGGCATAGCTGCGGCTATGCGGCTTTTCCAAACCTGACGCCTGTGACTTTCTTCTAAACCCCAAACAGGTCAAGAAGTGGCACTGAGATGGGAGCTTCTATCCGAGGCCAGCCTTACTCAATGGTGAGCCGAGCGTTAGGGCGGGGCCGTCCCCGCTCGCGGGGGCACCTCACGGCTGTCCCACTCTTCCCAACCCAGCCAGAGCCCACAGGAGGCCTCGCCCTGGGCCCTCGTGCAGGAGACGGGCCCACCCCTGGCCTCGGTGTGGGTGCACGGCCACTCCTGCTGAACGCCCAGAGGACTGTCACAGGACACAGGACAGCACAGGTGACATGTGCGCTGCATGCCCTTCCCACCATCCTTTCTCTGGGAAGTAGGGAGTCATGGGGGAGTTTGTAGTGGGGAGGGATGTGGTCAGAGCTGTGTCCCACGATGCACTTGTGACCTCAGGCTGAAGGAGCCGTGGTCTGCCGCAGGGTGTCTGCATGGAAGAGGAACGCGGACCCCGCCTCCCCGTGCACTGCGAGGGCCCGTCGCCCCCTTTTCTCCAGCCCTCCGCTGTGATCCTAATACACAGGCCGCTGATATCGACCTGAGACGCACACGGGTGAGTCTGGCCTGGAACAGAAAGGCTGAATGAGGGGAACCAGTCATATCTGCTTCTCCCAGGCTGGGCTGGGGGTCGGGGTGCTTGTGTTGACAGCCAGGGAGGACCGGGTGTGTGTGTGTGTGTGTGTGTGTGTGTGTGTGTGTGTCAGTCAGTCTCCCCCCTCTCTTTCCCTGCCTCTCCCTACCCCGTGGAGCCCAGCCCGGGGCTGGGCTGGGTCCCTCGTGGAGTCAGCACCGCGGGCTCGAGCTGAAGCCCCGGCCCGGGGGAGGGCAGGCGGGTCTGAGTAGTGGCACACGCGTGGGTTCCAGCCCAGTGTTAACTACGGGCGGCCTGGCAGCCACTCGGATCCCCTGGGAGCAGCTGCTGCAGGGGCCCCGCCTCTCAGTGAGGAGGTCCAGGCCCACAAGGGCAGAAGAGGCGTCAGAGAAGCACGGCGGGGAGGCCGGCCAGGCTTCGCAGCCAGCTCCACTTGCTGGGCTGTCCTGCCCTGTGCCGCCCTCAGCCTGCTAGGGCCAGCGGTCGGAGCCAGGTGGCCCCTGCAGCCTGAGGCCGTTGGGGGTCTCGGGGGCTAAGTTGGGAGCCAGAGCCCACGCTCAGGGGCCTCCTCAGGGTCACTCCGAGACATTCGGCAGCACCCTGGGCTGGGCACCGTGTCCCCGGCCTCCCCAGCAATGAGGCTCATGGCAGCCGCTCACCCCACGGGGCGGCTGCACCAGGCTGCCCGTCCACAAACACAGCCAGAAGCTGCCTGCCTGGACCACACATCGTTGCCAGGATGGGGGTGCGTCTAAGGAAGGCCCTTGGTCACCCTCTCCTCGTCCCCCGTCCTAGAGGCTGGCTGGCTCTGCCTGGAGAGTCCTTAGGGACACCCTGGTCCTGTCCACCAGCCAAGGAGTCCAAGTGGAGGCTGGGAGACGGGACCTCGAGGCCCTCTCATGAAGATTTCCTTCTGGGGCCCCAAGGAAAGACAGGGTTGCCAGTGAGCACAGGCCAGCCAGGTCTTGGGGGGCAGGCTGCGTTGGGGTGTTGCTGGCCCAACTCCCAGGTGACTGCACCTCAGTGTCCCGTGCTAGGTGTGGGCCCTGGTGTCCTCTTCACTAGCAGAGGGTTCTGGGACCATTTCGTGCCCCTCAGGGTTCGGGGAGCAGCAGCTGCCCTGTTTATTGGGACTGGGCACGAGGTCCCCTCTGCAGTAGTGGGCGAGGCCACGCCGGGGAGAGCCCGAGGGCAAGCCCTGCCCCCTGCCTGCGACCCATCCGAGCCTCAGCTTCCTCGCTACGAAATGGCATCAGTGATCCTAGCTTCACCAGGCCTGTGAAGACCAAATGGCACAGACCAGCCTTTCCTGGGAGCCAGGTTCCCTTTTGGAAAGTAAGAATATTCTATAGCCTCTCCTGAGATGGGCAAAGCCCAGGTCACCCTGGATGGTGGGACCAGACCAACCAGAGCCCACGGGGAGGGAGTCCACACCTGTCCAGTGGGTGGAGGTGTGTCCTGGGGCAGCAGGGAGCCAGGGGTGGGCAGTGCCATCAGAGGTGGGGGCCAGGTGGGTTGGCCTCTAACAGATGACAGCCTTCCTCCCAGCGTCACCAGTGCAGGAGAAGTCCCTTGGGGACACCATGGTCACTCCTATCCACTTCTACCCAGATGGGAGTGATCCCATCACCTGTAGTGCTTTTCCAAAAGCCACATCACACGTTTCCCTCCCTCCCTCTCTTCCCTCTTTCCTTCTCCCTCCCTGGTTGGTGGTTGTCTCCTGTGGGGCTGCTCCCAGGGTATGCGGGCCCTCTGTTGACCCGCCTGCCAGTCCCCGTGCCCTCAGCGCCCCAGCACAACCCTGACCCCCATCCCCCTTATGCTCTCCTCCTTCCCCCTCCAGGAGATGCCTCTGGGAGCCACGATGTCCCTCCTCCTTATGCTCTCCTCCTTCCCCCCCCAGGAGATGCCTCTGGGAGCCACGATGTCCCTCCTCCTTATGCTCTCCTCCTTCCCCCTCCAGGAGATGCCTCTGGGAGCCACGATGTCCCTCCAGGCGCCGAGACTGACGGCCCTTTGGGGTGAGGTAGTAGGTTGTATAGTTTGGGGCTCTGCCCTGCTATGGGATAACTATACAATCTACTGTCTTTCCTGAAGTGGCTGTAATATCGACAGTGGACAGCATCCAGGACCTTGGCTGCTAGAGGGGGGTGCGGTGGGCAGGGTGGGGGGTGGGGACGCAGCCTCAGCACGGTGGGCGCAGTGGCTGCCGGGTGGTAAGTCTGACAGGCCTAGGTTCCACTTGCTGTGTGACCTGGGGCGGGTCCCTTGACCTCTCTGGGCTTCAGTTTCCTTATCTGTGAAAGGGGGCAGATGAGGGTTGAGCGCAGTACCGTGTGAAGTGTCCAAGGAGGGCAGGGCTCAGAGTCGACCTTTCCCTCTCCCCACGCTGCGCTGAGAGCTGATGGACCCGACGAGCAGTTGGGGCAGCCCACCCCTCCCCCGTCCACATCCCCGTGCCCCACATCAGGCTCTTGGGCGGCCCCCAGCCTGGACTTTGCCCTCAGATGCATCCCTGTGGCCGGCACTGGGCACCGGCAAGAGTAGCCTTGGGCCCGAGGAGGACCAGGCCAGCTGAGGCTTGGCTGGCGTTGCAGTGCAGCACCCCGGGGCAGTCCACGGGGTCGGCCTCGATCAGCACGTCCCCCGAGTCCACAGCCTGCCCAGCTCAGTGTCAGGCCTCTGGTCAGCGGAGGGACAGAGGCCAGGGCTCCCCTCTCCCAGGCAGGGAGTGAGAGGAATGTCCTCGAGCCCACGGCAGCCCTCGTGGGCACGGGCCCGTTCCACCCCCAGCAAGCGCAGGTGGACTGGCCAGCGTGGGGACCAAGGCGCCGTCTGCATGTCCCTCCTCCCCTGCGCCTGCCCAGCCCTCCAGCTTGGCTCTGGTGGCTGCAGACCACCAGGAGGGGCCGGGGCTGGGCCGGGGGCAGCGGCAGGACGGCGGACCCTCCCAAACCCGGGCACCGGCGGGGTGAGGTAGTAGGTTGTGTGGTTTCAGGGCAGTGATGTTACCCCCTCGGAAGATAACTATACAACCTACTGCCTTCCCCGAGGGGCCCAGCGTCTTCCCCCGGGAGGGCCGCCCCCGCGCTCTGCAAGGACTCGGCAGATGACTTGGGGGCCTGAGCCCAGGCCAGGCGGGTGGGAGGCCGCCCTGTGCACACTCAGATCTCAATAAAAGTTGCTGTCGTGGGAATCTGGAGTCTGCCCGTGTTTGTTCTGGGAGCCCAGGGGCGGGGCGTCTGCCGGCTGCCGTGGGCGGTGTGGGCGTGGCCTGATGGGGGAGCTGCCTCTGGGCCACTGGGGGTCACCGGACCCTACTCTGCCGCCCCCACAGCCTTCGGGTCTTCCTGATGGATTCAGTCCTGGACCCCGGACCCCTGCGCCGCCTGCACCCCACTCACACCCGCTTTAGCACAGCTGTGGGACCCAGGCCCCAGAGGCATCACTCGGCCCGCACAGGCCCCCTTGCAGGTGGCGCGGACCCGTCAGCAGCTCAGAACACAGTCCAGGGCCCGGTCCCCGAGGCCACCCCAGACCCAGTGCTTGACTGGGGCCCGGAAGTTCCCATCTGCCACGCCCAGCCCCCTTAGGCCAGTGTCCGGGGTAGCCCTTATTTCGGGTGTCCGTTCTGGGCTGACTGCCATCCCAAGTGTTCACTCACGTTTCTGTCGGGGGTCTTAGGCTCTCGTGCTGGTAGCTGCTGAAGCCTGTCCCCACAGTCACAGCCTGGGTGTCAGAGGAGACCCGTCCGTGTCTGACCCAGCGCCCAGAGCACCCTCCGGGGGAGGTGCTCCCACGGCTGCGTCCGATCCCCGTCCCTGTGCCCACAGAGCGCAATGAGGTGCCATCTGCCCCAGCTGGAGCAGCCCCCCGTCACCCCACAAGCCCCTGCAGAAGAGAACTCCAGGCTGGCTCTTGCCAACGACCCGGGGTACACAGAATGGGACACCACTGCAGCCTCCAAGTGCCCAGCGCCTGAGGGGACAGACAGGGCTCGGACAGGTCCAGGTCCCAGGCAGTGGTCTGGGACGGGGACCTGTGACAGAGGCCAGAGGAGGCTCCTGATCCAGCCAGGGTCCCGGAGGGAGGAGAGGTGGGCTGAGCTGGGCACCCTCTCAGCCCTGAGTGCAGCAGCCTGAAGCTTTGGAGGGACCGTCCTACCCTCCCACCAGGATGACTGTCCCCAAGCCACTATCTCTGCCCAAGCCCCCACCCATCCCAAGCCTCCTGTCTGGCCCACCCAGCCCGGCATGGCCACGCCTGTGCGGTCCAGCTCCAGCACCCCCTCCCCAACCCGACACCCATCCATGGCCCACCTGGCCTTGAGGAGCTGCTGCTGCACTATGGGTCAGGGGCCACGGGAACCCAGAGCAGGGGTCCCAAGGGGCAGAGAGAGCTTTCTAGAGCAGGGGCCATCTGAGCTGGGTCTTGAGGGCTGTGTAGAAGTTTGCAGCTTGCAGTTTGCTGGCTGTGTAAGTCGTAAAGAAGAGGCCTTCACGGTGGAGTGCCCCATTTTCTCCTCCCCCATCATCCTCTGGGACCAAGGCAGGTGACAAACTCGGGCACTGTCTACCTCCTCTTCTTCACCCTGTGGTCAGTCAGCGGCAGAATCTGGCCACTTGTGTCCCCTGGACATCATTTCTGTGCCTCAGGTCTCTCCATCCCCACTCTCACTGCCAGACCTCAGAGCCTCTTGGAGCAGCCCCTCTGCCATTTTTCTGGGCACAAGGGGGCACTGGGCCCCCTTGTGAGCGGACCTGCCCTCACACCTGTGTACACCCTCACCTGGACCCCTCTGTGCCCCTCCTGCTGATCATGGCTCTGCATGCACAGCTCCTCTCCTCTGAATGCCCACAGCTCAGCACTGCCTTGGGCCACGGTAGCCCATGTCTATCTGAGCTGACCGTGACCGTTTATACCCCGAGTTCAGTCTTTCCTCTGGCACTCCAACAGTGCTCGGTCCTGTAATCAGGGCTCGTGTCCCGGTGGGGAGCAGTCCGGACACACAGCAGCCACTGCCATGGTCAGTGCCATGATGGGGACCACCCAGGGTCTAGAAGAGCCCCGAGGAGTCCTGGACCCAGCTCTGCAGTCAGGGAGTGGCTTCCTGGAGGAGGTGACACCTGGTTCACCCTGTGACCCTCTCCACCTTCCAGCCAACCAACTTCCAGCCTCTCCTCTGCCACCAACTGGCCGACCCTAGAGACCAACAGGACCCCAGATGTGGGCCCGAGGGTCATGGGGGCAGGGTGCTACCCATCATCTGGTCACCAGTGACGTGCGGAAGCAGTTTCATCCCAGAACAAACTGGATGAAGTCAGTATGGTCAAAGCAGCTAATTCGTTTGCGGGGCCCTGCGAGGCGGCAGAAAAGGCCCAGCTTTGGGGGCAGCGGCCTGGGGCAGTTGCTCTACTCACCAAGCCTCTATTTCCCCATCCTACATCGTAGGGGGCTGTTGGATGTCAGGAGATAGCGGTTGAGAGAACTCAGTTGGGGGGCGGAGGGGTGTGTGGGAGGCACTGAGAGGGAAGGCGAGAACGGCAGGGGAGCCCTGGCCCGAGGCTGGGCGCCTGGTGACGCCTGCCGCCTAGCCAGGGAGTGGCTGCTGGCCCGGCTTGGGCCCTGGGTCTGGTCAGCAGGCGAGCAGGGTGGAGAGCAGGCTGGGGGGCCCTGAGGGCTCGGCACCCCCACACTGTGTGCTCCCCAGGCAGGCCAGGACCATGGTCAGAGATGTGGATGAGTCAACTTGAGAGCAGCTCAGCTCAAGGCCATGGGGCGAGCGAGGGACCAAGACCCTGGAGGTGGTCCCTGTCCCCAAGCCTGCAGAAGCCGGGCCCCCTCGGCCCCCTCCCAGCTGAGACGGGCCACCGAGGTGCCGCGGGTGTTCTGCAGGAGAGAGGTCTGCGTGTCCCTGCTCCTCCTGGGAGGTGACTCGAGGGACTTCTGGGGCGTCCAAGGCAGGGCCTTTGATAGGCCGTGGGCCCTTAAGGTCCACAAGGGCCACCTCTGATCTTGGACCCCTGGGGAGGGATGGCAGAGCCACTCCAGCATCTAGACCCTACAGACCGGGGCTGAGCCAGGGCCCGCCTGGCCTCGTGGGCACGGAGTGAGCAGGCCGCCGCCCAGGGCCAGGACTAGGGTGAGGTTGCCAAGGCCCAGCATCTCAGGGGCCCTCAGTCTCAGGGTGGGACAGCATCCACAGCCTGCCCATCAGCACGGTGGGCACAGAGCCAAGACCCACATACGATTAGGGGCCCATGAAGCAGTTTCGCTCCAGTTCCTTTCAAAGTCTGAAGGCAAAATGAAAGCAACAATACTGACTGTATATTATATGTAATATACAACATATGTAGCGAATGTATATAATAATTTGTCCTATATAGCATCCATAATAATGAAACTAGCTTGGATTATATTCGTTTTTGCACCACCGGGTCATAAAACGTGCTTTGTAATCTCTTTTATGGAAGAAGCACCCAGGAAGGCAGAGTGCCCCCAACTCCCACCCCACGAGTCGGCCTGGGCCCCGCCTACGAACGTGGCCACTGTCCTGCCGCCCTGAGAGGCTGAGCGCCTCCTTCAGTTCCGCGTCCTGGGAGCCTCACTGGCCCTGGGCCCAGCCCTGCTCTCATCCCCCTTAGTCCCCCCTTTCCTGGCCAGCCAGCGGGAGGCCTGGGCCACGGCCAGCTGGGCGGCCCCCGCCATCGGACTCTGCGTTTTCCGACAGCGACACCGTGTGGCGGCAGCGGGAAGAGGCGGCCGTGAGCTCGGAGCCGCCACCCCTGCCGGCAGCCAGGGCGGTGGAAGGGGATGACCCCGCCCGGGCCGGAAGCCTCGGGTTCAAGGTCAGCCCAGGGGAGAGGGCCCCAGGAGCGCTCCCTGCTCCTCTGGTGTGCGGGGACTGAACTGCAGACTAATAACCGAGCGGCACTTACCCCGCACCCCCTGCCGGCTCCTCCACGCTCCGGGTGTACCCCTGCCATGGCCCCAGGTGGCACAGCAGGCAACCTCCTGCTCGCTGTCAGCATCTCTGCCCCCCATCAGCGCCCCCTCCTCGTGGCCGCACCCACAGCAAACCTATGAGGACCAGGGCCCCCTGCCAGGGGTTCAGACCCACATCTGTCTCCCCAGGTATCGCCCACTGGCCCGAGGCCAGGCTTTCTGCAGGAAGGGAGATGGTCCCCAAGCTGGGAGGATGGGGCACTGGGGGGTCTGGGAACCCCGAGATGGGGGTGGCCCAGGCAGAGGAGCCCGAAGGGGAAGCTGGGGCCGCAGTGAAGGCCTCAGACACCAGGCGAAGAAGGCCGGGTCTTGCTCTTGTTGCGGCCCGTGGCTGCCTGGCAGACTTCACGCCCATCAGCGTCATTTCGCAGAGATGGGTCTCCCTGATACTGTCCCTCCTGGATCAGGCAGGGCCTGAGGGGCCAGGGTGGGCTGGGGGCCTGGGGACCCGGGGGCGTCCCCGCGTCAGCAGGGCAGAGGTGCCGAGCTCAGCCTGTTTCTCTCTAGAAGGGGAGGGGGCGGCACCAGGTTACACATGTCAGACCTGGACAGCTGGAGGACTGAGATGGGCCAGGAGGGGAGGGCCTTCAGGCCTGGCCTGCTCAAGGGGCTCCAATCCCACCATAGCCCCAGCTGTTCCAGAGTCTGAGGCTGCCTCCTTCCCTCAGGCTTCCTGCTTGGGGGCCCAACTTCACCGTCCACACTGACAGAAAGTGCCCCTGACCCCAAGGTTCCCATAGCCTCCTGGGCTGCCTGTTGCAGAGATGGCCCCAGCTGCTGTGTGTCTACATGGCGACCAGGACTCTGTGGAAGGGGTGACTTTTGCAGGGAGGGGAGCAGAGGGCTCTAGCCATTGGTGTAAATAATCTTGAGTCAGCCCCCGCTGGGGCGCCATGTGCCAGGGCGATGTCTCTGGTCCTCAGGGAGGGGCTGCTGTCCTGAGCCCATTTCATAAAGGTGGACATTGAGGCTTGGAGAGACACAGTGACTCTCCCAAGGCCACAGAGCAGGCCAGAGCAGAGCTGGAATGGCGACCAGTTTGTCTACTCCAGGGCCTATAGCTGTCCTGCCACCCCCATGGTGTCTTCCTCCCTGTGGTGGGGGAGGGGGAATGGAGGTGCAGAGAAGAGACGAGTTCTGGAATCCCTTCCCTGTAGCCAAGGAAGCAGGCCAGGCCCAGGGCTCTCCCAGGTGTCTCGGCAGCTGGCCTCGCATGTGAGAGTCCACCCTAACAAGAGCAAAGTGGCTGCCTGTGCACCAGACACCTGGTCCCTCAGAAGGAAGGGACTCTCTGTCCCCGCCCACGTGACCTGGACTCGAAGATGGTGGGGCCAGTTCCTGGCAGGCCTGGACCCCAACCCTCCACCTCCTTCCCAAATCCTGGGTGTCTGGTCCTGCCTCTGGCCAAGCCCCAGGCGGGCAGCACAGCCCAGCTTGGTGAGCAACGCGTGCTTCCCGCCGTGCTCTCCAGGGATGCAACAGGAAAGGGCAGCCTGTCCTGAAGAAGCCCTCAGCCCCTCCCTGCCCCACCCTCCTTCCCCTCCTCCCCTCGTCACACCCTCCACATGATGAGGCCCCCTCCTCTACATCTCTCCCGGGTCAGCCGAGAGGTCCCTGTGGCTCCGCGTGGGTGTTCTATCCCCGCACGTGCGGCGGGGAGGCCCAAGCAGGTGGCCTGTGCTCTGAGGGCATCATGGTCCAGGCGGCAGCTGGTGGAAAGGAGGTGAAGGCCTGGAGGGGGGAGGAAAGGGGGAGAGAGGACAGGTACCTCGGCAGGGAGGGTTTTGGGGGCAGGGTGGGGGGTGTCCTGGCAGCCCCTGATGGCCAGGCTGAGGAGGGAGGGCAGGAACCACCTGGGGGGAAGGCACGGGGGAGGAAGGGCCCTGGGGCCAGCCTGGGCAGGCAGGGGCCCTCGCGAGAGGAGGAAGCGCCCACAGGAGGGTGCCCAGCAGCACAGCAGAAGGGGGACTGGGTAGGAGCGAGCAGATCCCCCCTTCTCAGTGGCTGGGATGTGCTCAGAGAGGGCGGGGGCAGGGCAAGGGGGGCGTGACAGTTCCAGGAGCGAGGAAGCCCCTGTCTGCTGGGGTCTCCAGGGACCCCAGCACCCGAGGACCCAGCCAGATGGCCCACCGCGCAGAGGGGGTGCAGCCAGCAGGGGCCCCCGTGGGGCTGGGGATGGGGGGAGGTACCCTGCAGGTGGTCTGTGGTCACCCCCAGATGGAGGCACCCCCCAGGGGGGAAGCTGAGGGTGGCACTGGGGAGGCCCCTGCCACCATGGAGGGGGCCCAGGGTGTGGCAGAAGGAACACAGGATCAGGAGACCACCCGGCAGAAGGGTCCCGTCTCAGCCACTCCCCAGCTGTGTGAGCAGGGAGCCCTGGCCCTCTCTGAGCCCGTCTCCTCACCCAGGCTGAGAACTAGAGGACTGGCCCTGGCAGGAACTGCTGGGCCCCGGCAAGGCGGGCAGAGCAGGCAGGTTCCGTGGGACGAGGAGATGCTCGATGGGACGGAACCCCCCACGCCTGGCCTCCCCCAGACGTCCGAGGGGCTCCCCAAACCCTCAGGCCAACAGTGCCCACACTTGTTCCCTGTGTCTCTCTGTTCTCTCTCCTCCAACCCACTTTGCTTTTCTCCACTGAGCTGTCATAACCCTCCAGCCACTGGTCTTTGCAACCAGGGAGAGCCAGGGGGTGTCTCAACCATAGGTGCGCCAGGCGCTGGGCGGGCCTGAGGCCACCTTGCTCCAGATCGGATGCTCTCAGAAAGGGGCGTCGTAATAAACTTTGCGGGCAGAGGGGAGCCTGGAGCTGGCGGGGGCTGTGATTCACCAGGGAAGAAGTGGTCACTCCTGCAGCCAGGAAGGGGGAGGTCTGAACATTTTTGTGGCCTGGAAGAGGTCCACACTGCCGTCTGTGTTCGCTGATTCCCGGGGGGGGGGTGGGGGGGGTGGGGGGGAGGGTGTTGGTGATTTGGGAAGCTGTTCATGTCCACAGGAAGACGGCCAGGCCCAGCTGATGTTCCAGGCTGCTACCAGATACCAGGGCCCCTTTCCTTCTAAGCTCTACCCACCCCCACTCCCATGTTCCTTATCTATCCAGGCGTGGTCCATCCCCCGCCCCAGGAGGCTCTGAGCTCCAGGGACCTGCGTATCTTGTTCCTGCAGTTTCCCCAGCACCTAGCCCAGTGCCTGGTGCAGCGGGTGTTTAATAAATGCCCACTGAAATAACCAATGAATTAGAGTGAACACAGTCTGGTGGGGTGGAGCCAGCGCCACGAGGGAAACTGGCAGGAGAGGTAGTACCTGGGCACCCTAAGGACTCAGGCTGAGGAGGGGACTGGCTGTCCCCTGAAAAGGTCTCAAGATGCTCTTGGACTCTGGATGAATACGTCCAGAGCTGCTGCCCACAGTGTCCTCTTTTGGAGTCACACTGTGGTGAGCCCATTAAAGGCTCTGACAAGGCCTGCAGACAGGAGACAGACCTCTTGGATTTGGTTTAACTCACACTTTCCCAGACAGGCCTGACTACAGCATCCCAGCTGGTCAAGTCACACCAGTGGCCGTCCCACAGAACAGGACATAGCCTGGCAGCTCTGCATTTGCCAGAGGTCCCTCTGGCTGCCATGAGGGGAGAGAGCCCTGAGAGGTGCGGGGGCGGGGAGCGCCCAGGAACCCAGGCCCACTGGGCCCCAGGACAGGGTTTAGAGCTGGGCAGTGAGCCGCGATGTTCTGAGAAGCCCCGAGGCAGGACAGGAACAGATGCCCCTGGTGCTTCTGTTCTCAGGGAGGGCAAGGCAGGCAGGTGGCCAAGCCAGCTGGGCCTCAGGACTGGGCAATACCAGTCCCATTCACCTGTGGTCACAAGCTAAGGGGTGTTTCCCCCTCCATCTCAGCCAACAGTGGGCTCTGAGATGGGTGCTGGGGACAGCAGGGTGGGGTCTTGGCTTGGCCGGGGCAGACAGACCGGACCCACTGGCAGGGGCTGCAAAGCCCAGCTGTGACTTGAGTCCCTGCGGGCTGGGCCTGGGTCCCCATGTGCCCTAAGCCACTTAAGCCTGGCCACCCTGCCAGGGGCCCTCAGCACAACCAGAGAGAAATTGGGCACTGGACCGGTGTCAGGAGCCCTGCCTCCCCGAGGGGCCCACAGATCTCCTGGCCCCCTGTGAGCCTCAGTTTCCCCATGGGCCTGAACCGCTTTCAGCTGTGTGCTCAGGATGGGTCGGCTCTGGTCCAGCCTCTGAGGTGAGGCCCGGGGTGACCACCAGGTGGCGCCCTGCCCCCGACGGAAAGCGCAGCTGTGGCTGGAGAAGGGCGGCCTGTGGAACCCCAGACCCCTCCATCACCCCGCTCGCTGTCACCAGCGGCGGGAGTCCATGAGGCCTGGATGGGGCCCCGCAGTCCCGAGGCCCAGTAGCCTGTGAGGCCAAGAACAAGGGGGGCGGGCGGCGGATGGGCTCCGCATCAGTCGGCCAACACGGCAGGAGGCCCGGCCTCTTCTCCCCTCGCAACTTCCCCCGGGCGGATACGGCCCTCTAGTGGCTATGGGGGAGTGGAGGACAGTCCCCGCCTTTCGGCCACCAGGAGGACTGCTGCCCCTTGCCCCGTCCAGGCACTGGACAGGGGTCCGATTACTGGGCTGGGGTCCGACCCCACGTCTGTCTGCACTCACCCCCCGCTGTGGCACTGGACCACATACTTCTTCCTCTCTGAGCCTCAGTTTCCCCATCTGTAAAACAGAGAAGAACCACCTCTCGCCCTCCCCCCCATCCCATGTGCCAGCCCCTGCAGATGGGGGTATCCCCAGCAGGGCCGCCCTGTGAAGTGGAGGGTGCCGCCTGTCCCAGGCTGCAGAAAGCTGTGTGGTCAAGGCCACGCCCCGCAGGGGCTGGACTGCAGGAGAAGGCCCAGGATGAAAGCCCCAGATGTCCACCACTTGCCGGGCGGCAGGAGGCCCGGGGGCAGGCGTGGGGAGCGGTGGTTTCATCCGATCCCACACAGGAGCTGAGTCCGATTTCCCATCCCTGAGCCCTGGACCAAAAGAGGCCAGCACCATGTCCAGGGTCACACAGTGGTGTCCGCCGGGGACAGGGGCCTCCCTCACTCACCTCTGTGTCATGTGAGCCCAGCCACGGGAGTAGTGGGCAGTAAACACTGACTGGTGTTACTAGCACGGTCACTGCTGAGTGGCCCTGGGCAGTCAGGGCCTAGACCCTCAGGGAGCCCCACCCCGAAGGGAGTCCTGGGGGTATCACTCAACCGTAAGGAGGCCCCCCAAGGCTCTGGGCTCACAAGGACAGACTAGTGGCTGGGTAGGCAGGGAGCACAGGAAGGGCACGGACAAGTGGGCAGGTACTACCCCTGGGCAGCCGAGCAGGCGCCGTCCCTGGCAGCTGATGGGAGCCGGGCGCACGGAGCACGGGCTCTTTAGCTTGGCTGACCCATGACCCAGTGAGGGGGCAGGCGGCCCAGCAGGTGAGATTGCCCCGTTGGTAGAGGGTGGGGACGGCTGCTGGCCTGGCTTCAGGGGAGCCTGGCGGGAGCCGGGCCGGGCCCGGGTTGGTGGCCAGGGCAGTGGGCAGCTAGGCAGGCTTGTCTGGGAGGCCGTGGGCCATGCAGCCTTGCTGGGCCTGAGCGAGGCGGTCCCGAGCAGGCCAAGCCTGGGCCGCTGTCCCACCTGGCACAGGGCTGGGCCCTAGACAGGGCCTGCCGCCCAGAGAGAGCAAACTCCTGGGGCCAGACATCCCCCAGTCCTGGCCCCCCGTGAGCCTCCACCACCTGGGTCACAGTCTTGACTTGATCTCCCCCTGCTCTGGGGGGCTCACTCCCAGCAGCAGCAACCCTCTCCCACCAGCTTCCTTCTGGCCACCGGAGGCCACTGCCACCTGGAGCACATGGCACCCAGCCTCTCCTCACCCTAGGCCTCTGCCTGGGACGCCCTTCCTGCTGTCCCTTCATCCCAGTCACCTCTACTGGGCCTTCCATTACGGCCACCACCCCAGCTTCTGTTAACCGCCAACTATGTGCCTGGCACTGTTTTGTCATCTGATCATCCTGAGGGTGTTATTTTTTTCCCCTCCATCTCAACGATGAGAAACTACCCAAGCCCCCAGAGCCTGGGAGGCGCCCATTCAGGAGCACCCCGGGCCCCAGGCAGACTTGCACAAACCCCAGCACGCCGAGCCTTGCCTCCACCAGCCCTCTCTGGAGGCAGGAGTGCAGCCTCTCTCACCTCTGGGGAACCTTCCTCACAGCTGTCTTTCCTCTCCGCTCCCACACTTGTACCCAGGCATCCCCAAGTACTGGCACCTCGGGCGCTGGTGGCTAGCTGGCAGTGGAGAGGGAGTGGTTCAGGGTCCAGGGCAGCTTCAACTGCAGACCGGCCAGAATGGAATGCTCGTCACCTTGAGGGATCCACTTGGTGGTGCAGCCCTCAAAACGATCCTTCGTTCAATACATTCCAGCTGGGAGACAGACTGGGAATGGGAGGATTAGGTGAATGATGCCCAAGGCCTTGGAGGCACAGCCCAAGAGGGAGGACCGCACAGCAGAGGTGGTGTGTGCGAGAGTTCACGGAGAGCTTCCTGGGACAGGTAAGTCCTGAGTTGGGTCTTGTAGCATGAATAGGAGTTTGCCAGCTACAGAATACGAAAAGGAATGAGAAGCCCCCACATTCACACTCTGACTGTATGTGTGTGTTGTTGAGTCCTGTGCGAGTTGTGTCACACGGTATACTGATGGGGTGGGAGGGCCAAGGACTCTGTGGGAGCCGGGGACCCACATGCCCAAAAGGGTAGGTCATTTCTAGAGTCAGTTCCAGAATTAATCAGGAAGCTTTAGTTGCAGGTAACAGAAACCCAAGCCAAACTAGCTTAGGCCCAGAGGGGACTTATTGCCTTATGTAAGAAAAAATCCAGGAATTGGACCAGCGTCAGGCATGGCTGGTTCAAAGGGCGTACTCAGGACTCTGCCCCCGCTCCACTTCTGCCGACTGCTTTTCCATGTTTCCCAGCCCCAGCAGGCTCCCCCTGGTAAGGTAGAGAAGGCCAGGCCTTGATCCCCTTCCTCACACCTGCCTCCCCCGACCCCCCACCATGGAAAGCTCTCTCGCCTCTCCAGCAGTGAGTCACGAATGCTCAGTCCTGAGCCACTGGCTGTGCGCTCCCGGCCAGGTGGTGCCCGGGGTGGAGCCAGCCCCAAGGTGGGGCGGGGATGGAAGATGCAGTGGATTCTTGGTGGGCGGGGCCAGCTGCTGCTCCGTGGAGATCAGTGCCAAGTAGAAATGGGCTTCATGTGGGCTCTTGCAGTGACCTTGACCTGCGGAGGATGGAGGCGGCCCCCAGGGCTGAGTCAGCTGGAACTTCCCATCTGTCCCCCTGAGCCTGTCTGAGCCCTCAGCTCTGCACAGCGACCAGGGGCCAGCGAGCAGCGTCCTTGGAGGCCAGGCCAGTGTGGCACTGGCAGCGACCTCTGGGAGGGCAGCGAGAGGGCATGGGCGCTGGCTGTCCTGCTTCACTCCAGCCACCTGGGGCTCCGTGGGACCTCCAGCAACGTCTCTGGCAGCCACCAGGAAGGCAGGCTTTGCTCGCATATGTTCCATTCTTCAGGCCGGGAGCCGAGTTCTGTGGCCCAAAGGGGCCTGGAGGCCTGTCCTGCCCACAACTTGAGCTACCCTGTATGACCTGGGCCCTGGCCCTGCTCTCATTCCTAACCCGACCCCACTGACCTAGCCCCCTCTGGGACGGGGTGAGCCGTTCACTGCAGATGGGCACCTTCCCCAGTGCCCACCCCAGGGACCCAGGGGCAGCATGGTTGAGTGTGCTGTGTGGGGAGGGGGGCTTGGGCGGGCAACAGAATTCAACCTTGATGCTCAAACCAGGCCCGGGCAGAGGCCCAGGGCATCAGCCCGCACACCTCACCACCGAGGCGCCCACTGCTGCCCCGGCCTCCCTCCTCCTATGGGGCCACACTCCCTGCGGGCACGCTCAGGCTGTGACGTCGCCCACACTCTCTGCTCTGAGCCCGCACCTAGCAGGGACCCGAGTCAAATGTGGGACCCTCACCCAGCCCCGCGGACAAGAGGAAGCCCGTGTCTCACAGGTTCAGAGAGAAAGGTCATGGGGTGCCCAGAGCCCGGCGCAGAACATGCCCCCGCCCCGCCCTGTGGATCCCTCACCCTCAACTTCAACTTCGACACCTCAGTGCCACCAAGCCCGGTCACTGCTCCCCTGTGACAGGGCCCCTGCCTGTTTCACCAGCCACCTCACCTCTTGCTGCGCCTCCTGCTGTTTCCCCCTGGATGGGAGCCCAAGCTCCTCTGGGGGCTTCTTCCACCGGTGCCCAAGGCTGGGCAGGCAGCCCCTGTGCTGGGTGACCTCCCGGGCACTAAGATCTGCGGCACCACCGTTTCTGGGCAGCTCCCTGAGAGCAGGCCTGGGTCAGGCCCAAAACAGGTGTCGGGAGGCTGGCACCCCAAGCTGCAGGAGGCCCACCTACGGCCACCGTGGCCGCCTGTGACATCCCTGCCCCCCTGACCACGGGCCTGGAAGGCTGTGAGCCGAGGGCAGCTTGCCTCCCAGCCCCCTACGGTTTCCCTGGCCGCAGCACCAGGGTGGGTGGGAGCTGCCCTTCCATCTCAAGGGTCAGGGAGAGACAGGGGCTCCTGGCCAGGCCCCACCCACCATGTGCACTCGGGGAGGCCTGACAGGGAGTGACTGGAGCGTGCGGGATGCCTTGGCCCAGGCTGGAGCCACAGGACACAAGAGGTGCTGACGCTGCATCTTCCTGTCCTGTTCACTGTTCACCCCCAAGAGCTTCCCGCTGTGCTGGGACCACCAGACCGTTCCACCTGCCCCCTCACCTCGAATGACCCTCCCCCGAGGCTGTGAGGTCAAGGGCCCACCCCAGCCAGGCTGTGTGTCCTCAGGCAAGTTGCCCACCCTCTCTGGGCCTCAGCTGTAGTGACTAGTCACACGGCCCAGAGCGATGCTGGGGCTCAAGACAGCAGCGATGCCCCAGCAAATGGGGACAAGCCCCAAGTGCCCCCTCCCCTGGGAAGTCATTTGGGTTCCCTGGCCCCAGACCACATATATGGTTCCCTCCTCTTCTCCTCGTGCCCCCAGCACCATGACACTCCACCCCCCTCCTCCCCGACAGGGACTGGCCTGTCCTGGAATCAGCTGGACCAGAGGGGGCAACTTAGACAGGGCCAAGGCCAGGGCTTGGCATGGTGCTGGGGCCCAGGTGGGCTCAGTGGTGAGGGGAAGGGGATGGGAAACTGAGGCACAGGGAGTGAGTACCCAGTCCAGGCCGTTGCTGCCCCCAGGCACAGTGACCCCTGATGGTTATTTTTTTACCCCAAGCTGGCGCCAGCCCCGAGATTCCTGACCAGAGCCTGTCACAGCTGGAAGGCTCTTGGCCAGAGCAGGGGCTGGTGCCCAGCTGCCTGAGGTGACCCATAGCTGAAGAGGCGTACCCTCGGCCCCTCCATCACTGCAAGCAGAGGAGAAGGAGGTGCCCCCTCCACTTTATACGACTCAATTCCAGTGCTAAATGCAGAAACATGGCTTGGCTGAGCGCCGACTTCAGTCCGGGCCGGCTCCCAGGGCAGCAGGGCGGCCCAGCCATGACCCAGGGCCTGGGAACGCAGGCAGGACCCGGCCGAGCCATGGGGCCTCCGAGGGGCCGTCCTCTCAGAAGGCTGGCGACCTTCCCAAGGGTGGACAGCCAGGCAAGGACCATGTCTCCTGACCCCTCGTCCCCTCCCTTCCTGGAAGCCCTCCTGGGGCCAATCTCCTGACCGACCACCCGGCTGGAGCTCCCTGGGTGCACAGGACCCCAGGCCCCCTGAAGGCCTGGCTCTAATCTCAGGCTCTTCTGTGGTCCCCAGTTCACAGGCAGGAAACATAGGCTGGACAAGGTCAACCCAAGGTCACACAGCGGTGACTGACAGAGCTGGGGCTGGATGCGTCTGCTGGCCTCAGCCTACACCCTCTCCCACCACACCTCCTGCCCCGTGCTAGGGGGACGGTGCCTTGTTTCACAAATGAGGAAACTGAGGCCCGGGGAGGATCAGCCCCTGAGTTCACACACTGATGGGGAAGGTCACGCTGTCTGTGGCCGCAAAGCCAGCGCTCCCCACCCGCACCCCGTCCCACCCCGGCTGCAGGGGTGAGTCTCCAGATCCCCCCCAACCCCTGCAGGGAGAGGGTTCCTCTATCTGGGGTGAATCAAGAGCGAGGGTTGTGGGAGGTGTGTCCTCACCAGCTGGGGGGTTGGAAGGGCTTCCTGGAGGAGGTGACGTGACCACTCACCCAAGTCCTCAGGGCCAAGGAGCCGAGATGAGGCAAAGGGTGGGGGTGGGGAGGGAAGTGTGTGGTGTCCACGGGTGAGGGAGCACCTGCCGGGAGCAGCGCCTGGAGGCAAGAGGTGGCTGGGCCGCAAATGGCCCGGGGCACCCTTGGGTCCTCGGAGGCCACAGGGAGCCATGGATGGTTTTAGCCGGTGAGTAACAAGGTCAGGTGAGTGCTGTGAAAGTTCACCTGGCTGCCGTGTGGATTCCAGATTAGAGTCCCCACTCCTGCTCCTCTGCTGGGCCCACCCTCCGGGTCACCAGTGCTCGGGGGGAGAGGAGGTGGGCTTGACTCTGGAGGAGTCCACCCTCCCTGCCCACACCCCCGACCACCCCACGCAGGAGCAGCCAGCCGCTCCCCGTGTCTCCCCGGGAGGGTACAGGGCAGGGGGCTGCGGGGCCAAGCAAAGGCCCCGGGGCAGGGCCGCCAGGCGGAGGGAGGCAGGTGGGCCCAAGCAGGGGAACCACTGGGGGCCTGGGGTTTCCCAGATGGAGCTTTGTGCTCAGTGTGGACCCCGGGGGGAGGGGAGGAGCCCCAGGCAGGGAGCAGGGAGGAGGGAGGCCCGGGTGAGGCTCAAGGCCTCATGAGCGCTTGTGAGGGACAGGATGGAGACCCCTGCAGGCCATGGAGGTCACAGGGGCACATGGGGAAGAGTAACCTGGAGCCACGCCTGTCATGGGTTGGGGGGTTCTCCCGAGCCCACCCAGGGTCCCCAGGCCTATTTTAGGAACTTCGGTGTGGAGCACCACGGGAAGTCCCCCAGCTCATGGAAGAGCACGTGAAGGGAAGTGGGGGGACGTGGCTTGAAGACCCGGAGGCTTCTAGAAGGAGGAGTGTGGCTCTTGGGGCGAGGTCCCAGCTTGAGGAGGCATGGCCCGTGGCAGGTGTTGAAGGTGTGAAGTGGCCCTTGGTGGCCAGGGTGGCCCAGGATGGCGGCCCGTGTCAGGGGCAGCCACATCTGGCTTCTGGGCTCACAACAGGCTGGGTTCATGCCGGCGCCCAGCCCCAAATGAGTCGGGGTGCCGAGTTGGAAGGCCCCCGTCAGCACCTGGGCCACGTGTGTCCGGCACCCGAGGCCTCAGATGCAGCCGCAAGGTCCACACCCCCCGGCACCAGGAGGTCCACAACCGCCGCCACTGGACAGTGACATTTGCACATCCTCAGGGCTGGCGTCCCAGCCCCAGGTCATCTGTGGGGCTGTGTGTAAAGCCCTTGGGCTCCCCCCGCCTCAGAGGGGGCTCAGCCCCTTGGTCTGTGGATCTCCCAACAGAACCCACCTGGAATTTCATCTTGTAGTTGACGTTTCCTGCGTCTGGTCTGTGCTGGGTGGGGCTGTGCACAGTGGCCGTCTATCAGAGAGCAGCTGGCAGAGGGTCCTGGGGACACTCAGGGTCAGGGGGGCATTGGGGTGGGGATGATGTGGGCAGACTGTGGTGGGTACCACCGTCCCCTGGAGCCACCAGGCCAGAGGGCCTCACTCGGTGTCTGTGTGACACGTCCCTGAGTCTGAAGTCCAGGCCATAGTCCCACCATGGTCAGGACCAGCTGAGGCCAGAAGCTGGGTCTCCACTGCTGCGCTGCCCCCGCCCAGCAGTAGGCCACGGTGCCCGGACGGGGCCAGCGTGAGGCCGTGGTTTTCCACCGTTCTGGGGAAGCCAGCGCAGGCCCAGGCTGTCAGCCGCTGGACTGGGCACCCAGGTGTGGCCAGAATGTTCCAGGTCCCTCCACCCGCATCCAGCAGAGGGGAGCCAGGGGCTGCGGCTCCCGTGGGGCAGCTGCCGGGCAGGCTGGGGTGTCTGAGTACACGGCCCCCAGGGAGAAGGCCTTCTGCCCCACAGACAGCCGCCCCTCCTCAGCCTGGCATCTGCATCATAGGTCTCTCTGGGCTCTGAGGGCTGGTGGGTGCCAGCCTATCCCTGGGGCCACACTGCTCCAAGGAGGGCTACAGGCGAGCTCCCAGAGGGAGGCCCCGAGGACCGGCTCAGCCCCTGCCCCCCGCCTCCCACTCAGGGGCCCAAACACTGCTGGTGTCTTCAGCCCGGACCTGCCCCTCCATCCTCCTTCCAGGACCAAGGGCCCGCCGTCCACCCCAGGGCTCTCGCCAGAGCCCCAGCCCATCCTGGGCTCCTCCCCCGATCCCCTCCTCCTGTCCTGTGTCCCCACGCCCCCTAACCCCTCTCTCAGAGCCACCCATGCCTCAGCCCGGGAGGCTGGTCCCTGGCGCCCCTGCCGCCAGCTGCCCCCTCTCCTTCAGGGGCAGGACTGCACAGGGCTTGGGAGCCCAGACTCTGGAGCTGCTTCAAATCCCAGTACCACCAGTCATAGCTCTGTGGCTTCTCTCTGCCTCAGTTTCCTCACCTGCAGAAGGGGGATCACCAGTACCCTCCTGTAGGACCAGGTGGGGGTTAAATGCCCTCCATGGAGCCTACCCTGCCCACCCCAACCCGGGCCTTTGCTGGCTGCACTCTGCCTAGAAGGTGCCCCCAACCCACCAGCCCCTGCAGTCCTCACCTCAGCTCCACATGCCCACACCTGCCCCTGCAGGGCCAGGCTCCGCTCCCTCATGGCTGCCCGCCTTCCCCAGGACCCCAGACCTCTGCTCCTGCAGCCCCACGATGCCTTCCCCTCCCCCACCCCTTCCCCCGCTTTCGGGACCCCTGGCTTTGGACTGCCCAGCTGACCTTGAGTGCACTCAGCCCCAGACCTGGCGCTCCTGGAGTCATCGTTATCTCCCTTCCGCTCCCTCCACCCACCCCAGACTCGAGCCCCTGAGATCCCACTGCAGGGTCAGAGGCACATCGGGTCCGAGAATTTCTCCTGCACAGACATGGAAGCTGGGGCACGTTTCAAGCAGCGGAGTGAAAGGATCAGAGGTGCTTTTAGAGGAGGGGGTGCGAGGGGCAGGGGGCTGCAGTTGGGCCTGTGTGGGGGAGTGGGGGGAGGACGAGGAGGGGACGGGGGTGGGGAGCTGTGGCTGGAGCTGGTGATGGGTTTGGCGGGGCGGCGGGCGCGGGGTATGCAGCCCTGTCCCGACGCCTGGCTTGGACGGACTGGCCGGCGGGTGGCGCTGTTGGCCAAGATGGGGACCCTGGAGGGGTGTCATGCATCGGGGCAACCTGGGGGTTCCTGAGAGGCACCCCGGGGGGGCAGCTCGGGCTGGGGGCAGACCAGTGAGCACTGCCCCCTGTGGGGTCCACGGAGCCAGAGCAGGGTCGGAGGCAGCCCAGTGGAGAGGAGGAGACGGGCTTCGCGGAGTAGAGCCGGGAGCGAGAGGGCGCAACCTAAGGGGCCGAGGGGGGCGGCGAGGCGGGCGGACGAGGGGCGCTGGAGCGTCCGGGCGTCGGCAGAGGGCAAGGAGAGGTCGGCTGCGCCTCGCGACTCGTAGGTGGGCCGTGGGTGGGACTCCAGGGGTGGAACAGGCGCCCCTCGAGGCACTGTGGGGACAGCAGGCACCCTGACCCGCTGGCCACCCACACCGCCTGCCCAGCCTTCTCCCAGAAACCGCTTCCGAACTCCCAGGCAGCCCATCCGAGCCCAGGGCTCGGATCAGGGAAGGAAAAAATATATCCTTTGTGCCGCAAAACGGCTGCCCTTTCCCACAAGCCGTCACAATTCTGCCTTTGCTCCCGCCGAAGCAACCGATAGAGAAACCAACACTGTTCGCACGACGGCGGGGCCTTAAAAAGAAGTCCCTCAGAGCCTGGGGAAGGGGGCCCCCAGAGGCTGGCCTGGAGCTGGTGGGCACGAGCAAAGGGAACACGGAACTCCCCCAGGAGGGGCAGCAGCTGGACCTCGGATCGGGCTTGGACCCAGAACACACAGCAAGATGCCCTCGAGTGGGAGAAGTTGAAAAATAAGCAAGGGAGCCGGCCAAAGTTGCCGGCAGCTTGGTCCTGGGAGCATCCCGCCCGCGACCTTGGCTTTGCTGAGCCCACAGTGCGTGGGTGTCAGGCGGGGCCAGGCCCAGGCCGGCAGCTCTCCCTGGGCCTGTCTTTGCATCCACCTCCGCCGCTACGTCGGATCTCCACGACCCTGTGGATTGCGCGCGAGAGAAAATGAAAAGCTCACATGTGCGCGCACAGAGACACGAGCACACACAAACAGGCTCACACATGCGGAAGTGAATGCACACTCCGAGCACACACAGAGGTGTGCACATGCATGTACACACGTGCACACAGGTGCACACATATGCATGCACGAGCATATACTCACGTGCATGTCTTTTAGTCCACGGGTGTGCACATACACGTGCATTCATGCACGTACTCAGGTGGCACGCAAATGCACGCAGTCACACGTATGCACGCGCACACACACAGACAGAAATGCATACCTGCTCACACACACCCATACACAAGCATATACACACGTGCGCGGTCCTGCACATGCGTACGTGCTCAAGATGGCGGGCGGGGCTTCCGTTCCACCAGTGACTCAGCTGTGCAGAGTCCAGGGGCTCTCTGACCCTCGTCTTTCTCCTCTACTGGATGAGGAAGTAGAGCCCTGGTCCTGGAGCGCTCCCCACTCTCCCCTGTAGGCAGCACGCACTCTGCCGAAGGTCAGATTCACTCCCTTGGTGCAGCTCCCGACTTCCAAGGGCAGCTCCTGGGAGGGGCACAGAGATGTGCGGCTGTGGTCGTGGCTGCCCCCTCCCCGGCTCGGTCAAACAGGCTGCCAAGGCCAGGATCCTTCTATTGTTCTGAAATAAGTACCCCTTACATTTTATATATATATATATATATATATATTTAACATCTTTATTGGAGTATAATTGCTTTACAGTGTCGTGTTAGTTTCTGCTGTATAACAAAGTGAATCAGCCATATGCATATATATATATCCCCATATCCCCTCCCTCTTGCGTCTCCCTCCCACCCTCCCTATCCCACCCCTCTAGGTGGTCGCAAAGCACCGAGCTGATCTCCGTGTGCCATGTGGCTGCTTCTCACTAGCTATCTGTTTTACATTTGGTAGTGTATATATGTCCATGCTACTCTCTCACTTTGTCCCAGCTTACCCTTCCCCTTCTCTGTGTCCTCAAGTCCATTCTCTACATCTGCGTCTTTATTCCTGTCCTGTCCCTAGGTTCATCAGAACCTTTTTTTTTAGATTCCATATATATGTGTTAGCATATGGTATTTGTTTCTCTCTTTCTGACTTACTTCACTCTGTATGACAGACTCTAGGTCCATCCACCTCACTACAAAGGACTCAATTTCATTTCTTTTTATGGCTGAGTAATATTCCATTGTATATATGTGCCACATCTTCTTTATCCATTCATCTGTCGATGGACACAGGTTGCTTCCATGTCCTGGCTGTTGTAAATAGTGCTGCAGTGAACACTGTGGTGCGTGTTTCTTTTTGAATTATTGTTTTCTCAGGGTATATGCCCAGTAGTGGGCTTGCTGGGTCATATGGTAGTTCTATTTTTAGTTTTTTAAGGAACCTCCATACTGTTCTCCATAGTGGCTGTATCAATTTACATTCCCACCAACAGTGCAAGAGGGTTCCCTTTTCTCCACACCTTCTCCAGCATTTATTGTTTGTAGATTTTTTGATGATGGCCATTCTGACGGGTGTGGCTGGCACAAAAACAGAAATATAGATCAATGGAACAGGATAGAAAGCCCAGAGATAAACCCACGCACATATGGTCACCTTATCTTTGATAAAGGAGGCAAGAATATATAATGGAGAAAAGACAGCCTCTTCAATAAGTGCTGCTGGGAAAACTGGACAGCTACACGTAAAACAATGAAATTAGAACACTTCCTGGGACTTCCCTGGTGGTGCAGTGCTTAGGAATCCACCTGTCAGCGCAGGGGACACAGGTTCGGGCCCTGGTCCGGGAAGATCCCACATGCCATGGAGCAACTAAGACCGTGAGCCACAACTACTGAGCCTGCGCTCTAGAGCCCGCGAGCCACAACTACTGAGCCTGCGAGCCACAACTACTGAAGCCTGTGTGCCTGGAGCCCGTGCTCCGCAACAAGAGAAGCCACCGCAATGAGAAGCCCACGTACCGCAATGAATAGCCCCCACTCGCCACAACTAGAGAAAGCCCACACACAGCAAAGAAGACCCAACACAGCCAAAAATAAATTAATTAATTAATTATTTTTTAAAAAAAGGAACACTTCCTAACACCATATGCAAAAATAAACTCAAAATGGATTAAAGACCTAAATGTAAGGCCAGACACTATAAAACTCTTAGAGGAAAACAAAGGCAGAACTCTCTATGACATAAATCACAGAAAGATCCTTTTTGACCCACCTCGTAGAGAAATGGAAATAAAAACAAAAATAAACAAACGGGACCTAAAGAAACTTCAAAGCTTTTGCACAGCAAAGGAAACCATAAACAAGACGAAAAGACAACCCTCAGAATGTGAGAAATTTTTTGCAAATGAAGCAACTGACAAAGGATTAATCTCCAAAATTTAGAAGCAGCTCATGCAGCTCAATATCAAGAAAACAACCCAATCCAAAAACGGGCAGAAGACCTAAACAGACATTTCTCCAAAGAAGACATACAGATCGGAACAGACACATGAAAGGATGCTCAACATCACAGCGCATTAGAGAAATGCAGATACATTACATATTAACAGAGAAAAATGGAGGCTTTGAGCGGGGTGGGGTGGGACGGAGAAATTCGGATTCAGTCTCTTCTCCACCACTCGGCCAATGGATGACTCATGCTCCAAGTGTACACTCAGCACCCGTGACTTCCCAGTGATACGGGAGGACGTGACACTGAAGGGAACTCAAGTCCTTTCATGTAAATGTGTTAAATCCAAGAAAAAGCTGTGTGTGGCCCTGGCGCCCCCAGCCACTCCCTGCCCTCCTGCACCCTCCCAGGGCACGCCTGAGGGTCTTCGAGTGTGGTGTGACCAGCACTGCCCTTAAGAGGGGACGACGGACAGATGGATGGGTGATCTCAGGGGGCGGTCCCTCCCCAGCTACCTGGGCCGTGGCCAGGGGAGGTTCCAGAAACATGGCCACTACCCACATCCCTCGACATTTGCCACAAGGGGCTGTGGAAACAGCAGGGGGCCGGGAGTCAGGAGACCAGTAGCACCTGGGCCACCTTAGCTGGCTCATCCTTCTCTCGTCTCCCCACCTGCACAGTAGGGGGTTGGACCGGGACACCTCCCTCTGGCCTGCTGCCTGGGTGCCGCCCCCAGGCTCCTCCCCAGCTCCTCGGGAAGCTCCCCCGGGTGGAGGTGGGAGAAGGTGGCTGGACCTGGGGGCTCTGGGACACAGATGAGCCTCCCCTCCAGGGCTGCACATTTACCACTCAGAGCCAACCAGAGCAGCCCAGACAGGGCGCTGGAGGGCCGCTTGTGCCCTATCAGGACCAGGTTCCTGGGCTGCAGAGGGCATCTGGCCCCTGCCCCAGGCCCAGGGCCAGTAAAGTCCAACCCCCCTGTAGCTCTGATGGTCCCACAAGTGCAAACCTCCACCCAGCCCTTGTCGAGTGCCCGGCCTGCCCTGAGGAACGTATGGCTATGACGTCCCTGCTGGAAGAGTCCCCCTCTCACTGACCCTTCCAGCAGCCTGATGGGGTAGGACTGTCATTATCTTCTCTCTACAGATGGGGAAACTGAGGCGTGGAGAGGTGAAATGACTTGTCCAAGGCCCCACAGGCAGCAAATGGCAGAGCCGGTCTGCTCCAGTGGCCACGCTCTCGACCACTGTGGTGTCACGATAACGCCCCCCACGATGTCCACATCCTGATTCCCATAATCTGTGAATACGCTGCCTTCTATGACAAAAGGGACTTTGCAGATGGGATTAGTTAAGAATCTTGAGATGGGGAGGTGTTCCTGGATTTTCTCTGTATGTCCAAGGTCATCACAAGGGTCACGAGAGAAAGTAGGAGGTCAGAGTCAGAGAGAGATTGGAAGATGCTACCCTGCTGGCTTGGAAATAGAAGGAAGGGGCCACGAGCCAAGGAACGTGGGCACCTCTAGAAGCTGAAAAAAGGCAGGAAACGGATTCTCCACTGGAGCTTCCAGAGGGAACTCAGCCCCGCCCACACCTTGACATTGGCCCCGTGAGATCCACGTCAGACTCTGACCTCAGGACCTGCAAGGGAATAAACCTGGGTTGTTTTCAGCCATTACGTTTGTGGTCATTTGTTATAGCAGCCACAGGCCACTCACACAACGGCTGTGCTCTTGACCTCGCAAGCTTCTCTCATTTTACTTTCTAATACTTAACGACAGTTCACGAATTCTTCCCGTGTTTCTCAGAGGCTTCGTATTGATATATCCCCCTCCCAGCGGATGCAAAATTAGCCCTACCCTGTCGGGCGCGGGGGATGCTCTCTCTTCCATGGTTATGGTCCACCCTGCTGAAGCTCGTCCTCCCGTGTGGCCTTAGGAGGGGAGAAGGACTCGGTGTCAGCCTGTCTGGGGGCTTGAGGATTCTCCTAACTGGACTCCTGTCTTCCTGGCAACTCCCCTTCCGTGCTGTCTTCCTATCAGGTTTGGGGGCAGGAGTCCTGGTTTTCCCCTGGGCTGAGCACACTCCTTCGAACACCCTCCAGGCCACAGGAAGAGTAGACAGTGGTGAGGGCTGGGCCTCTGTGAGGTCCTAAAGACCATGGGAATCGTGCCCTTTAAGAGCATGAATTTTATGGCATGTGAATTATGCTGCAATAAAGTGTTATATCAAAAAAGAAAAGAAACACCCACTTGCTGAAGTTAGGGGCAGTGGCAAAGAATACCCACAATTACCTGAACTCACTATTAAATTACACCCCTTCTTCCACCTGCTAGATTTTCTTCACAGAGGGCAACAAAAATGACGATTGCAAGAGATTGATTGCAGAAGCAGACGTGAGGATAAATAACAAGGTCCTACTGTAGAGCACAGGGAACTATATTCAATATTCTGTGAGAAACCATAATGGAAAACAATATGAAAAAGAATATGTATATATATAACTGGATCACTTTGTCGAACATTGTAAATCAGCTATACTTCGATAACATAAATTTTAGAAAAATAAGAGTCATCCAAAAAAAAAAAAAAGAGGAAGAAGCAGACGGAGAATCCACCTACCTTCTATTAAACCAGACATTAAGGGGATTTGAAAAAATGTTTTTTAAAATCTGGGGGGGGCTTTGAAAATTATAATCATTTTCATAAAATGTTACATATGTTAAGATATGAAGGGCTTATTAGTGTTATTTTTATATGAATTAATAAATACTTAAAGTTTTTTTCAGTTTTATTCTCTAATACCAGAAATATAGACAAGTATAGCCCACAGAAACAAAACGTCTTGGGGTTCTCAATAGCTTTTAAGAGGATAAAGTAGTCATAAAACCAAAATGTTTAAGCATCACTATGTTTTACAACCACCCTACAATGATTAAAATTAGGAAGTTGACACCGATGTGACGCTATCTAGAGGAAAAATCTCATTCTGATTTCAGCAAATGTTCCAAAAATCTCTTTCAGAGCAGCTAAAAGTCCTGAATGAGAAATGGGGAGCTACAGTTGAATGGGTCCAGAGTTTTAGTCTGGAAAGATGAAAAAAGTTCTGGATGGTGGTGAAGGTAGCAAACACTATGAATGTACTTAATGCCATTGAACCATATACTTAAAAATGGTAAATTTTATGTTATGTATATTTTATCACAACTAAAAATTACTATGTGAAAAATAGTTTATTTAACTATAGTGAATACAATATGCATCATATTAAAAACAAGCAAAATTATAGAATGCATTTGTGATATATTTCACTATAAAATAACACTGCAGTATGAATAAAAGCAATCGCTCGCGAAAGTCTTCTGCACAAAGTAGCTGGGCATTGTTAGATCCGAACATGCAGGATGTAAAATTTTTTTTAAAAGTGATTTTTTAAAAGTTCATCATTTCTGTTGATGTTATTGTTGTTAATAATCTCAGATAAGATCCTAATCCCCAAGAAACTTCCAATTTAGTGAGGGAGATGGATTAGTAAACAGACTAGTGTAACACACAGAGATCAGCACTGGGGATGAGAGAGCTCAGAAAAGGAGCACAGCCCAGAGAGGGGAGATCTGGGAGGTCTTCCTGGAAGAGGTGGTGCATGAAAGGAAAAACAGAAGTGGGAGGAGGAGATGCCCTGCAGAAGTAAAAGCACATTGGACATGGTAGATTGCAAGCAGAGAGGCTGGAGAGAGAGGTGGGGATGTGACCTTGGCTGACCCCAGGTGTCAGGCCCAGGGGCTCTGCCCCCGCCTGTCAGGCTGCCAACAATGCAGGGATATGGGGGTGGGGTGGGGGTGGGGCGCTGTGCAGGTGGAACAGAGCCTGGGGCTGGAGGATAAGGGAAGTGAGAAATGAGGGCCCAGCAGAAAGGGCAGGACCAGCAGAGTTGGGGGCGGAGTCAGGGGCCTGCAGCCATGCTGACCTTCATTGCCTCTGACCCTGACAGTGACCCTCCAAGGGCAGCCTTAATTCTCCCCACAAAGAAACTGAGGAGCTGAGAGGTGAGGCAACTGGCCAAGTTCACCCAGCAGAGGCGGGATTAGAGCTCAGACTCTTAGCTCGGCCTTGCTCCCTGACCAAAATGGCTGAGGGCGACAGGGAGCCTCTCTCAGGGATGGGCCCAGTGTCACCCCCGTGGCTGCCTGAGCCTTCCTTTCAGGTCCTGGGCCTGGACCCAGGGGCACAGCAAGGATTCCATGGGGTCCTGCCCTGAAGGAACCCCCCAGTCCAGAAAGTTCCAGTTGGACCTCAGGTCCTGCCAAGAAGCCCTTCCCCAACCGACTTCTCTGGCTGTCTTCCAAAAGGGGCAGGAGCTACTGGGTGAGGGGGCCCGGGTCCGACTGGGAGGCAGCCTTCTGTTTCCCTAATATCCTGGTGCATGAGAGGGGAATGCATGGGGCAGCCAGCTGGGGTTCCTGTTGTTCTGTTAATTGGCCAAAGCATGCCCCATCGGGTAACTTCTTCCTCTTACCCACAGGATCTCTCACCTCTACTGTTTCCAGCAAGAAGCCAGAGCATATTTTTAGACCAAAGCTGCAGGCAGACCTGGAGGAGTCCCCAGAAGAGGAAGTGAAGGGTAGGAAGGCCCGGCGAGTGTGTCCTCCCTGGTACGGGGTTGGGGTGAGACATGGCACAGTCTGTCTGCTGTGTTTGTAGAAGCAGAGGTGGGTGACTTTCAGCTGACCAGCCTTGGCCTGTGAGCTTCCAGGCTAAAAAGGAAGCTGATTTCCCCCCAGGCCACAAACTTGGAGGCAAATCCCAAGCCTGGAGGCTGGTCCCAAAAGCATTTCCGAAGCACAGAGCGTAAGACGAGTCGCTGATGGTAATTCACACAAGAGCTCAGCCGGAAGAGTCATGTGTCTGCTTTTCCCCAACAAGGCAGGAAAAAATGCCTCCCTCTGGGGCCTGGCAGCTGGCCTCTGGGGCCTGGCACGGTCACACCCCTGAACACAACGCAGAGTCCTGAGCTGGCAGGGGACTTTGAGATCATCCAGCCCTGCCTCTCAGTTTACGGTCGGTCGGGAACAGATGCAGGACGGTCATGGCTATCCAAGGTCACAGAGCCCGGGAGGGGAGTAGTAGGCACAGTGGAAAAAGTGAGGACACGTGAGCCAGGCCAACAGGCACCAGGCCCAGGCCTGCAGCTCCCAGGTATGAGGCTCAGGGCAATGGGTCAGCCTCTCAGCCTCAGTTTTCACAGTTGGGAGCAGGGAGGAGGGCGGCTGTCTTCAGGGCTGATTGGGGCCGAGCACAGAGTGCCCTGTATCCAGTGGGCACATCATCAACACGCTCTCCAGGCAGCCGAGCCAGGAGGGGGCTCCGGGCACCTGATCCTCTGCCCAGGAAGAGGGGCAGTTACCCACCTGCTTTCCTCCGGATCAACAGCACCCTTAAGGGACGTGCTCAAAAATCCCTGATTAGTAACCATCTCTTCTGTGCCAGGAGAGCTGGGTACACGCAGGGCATGAGGTGGGGACACGCAGACCCAGTCTTCGAGCCGTTTAACACCTGAATGGGAAGATAAATAAATATCACCGACGATTGAAACAATGGTTTAAGCTTCTAGGTCCAGTAATCGCAGGCCAGATTATTTGGACCGACTCTCTGTCTCTAGAAACAAGTAAAAATTTTGAATAAAAAAGTCATTTAAAAAATTATGCTATGTCATACTGTGTGAATAAGTCAGACAGAGAAGGACAAACATCGTATGGTATCTTTTATATGTGGAATCTAAAAATTGGTACAAACGAACTTATTTACGAAACAGAAACAGAGTCACAGATGTAGAAAACAATCTTATGGTTACCAGGGGGAAAACGGGGAGAGGCATAAACTGGGAGGTTGAGATTGACATATACACAGTACTACATATAAGACGATAACTAATAAGGACCTGCTGTACAACACAGGGAACTCTACTCATTACTCTGAAATGACCTATATGGGAAAAGAATCTAAAAAGGAGTGGATAGATGTATATGTGTAACTGATTCACTTTGCTGTACAGCAGAAAGAAACACAACATTGTAAAGAAACTATACTCCAATAAAAAAAATTTTAAATACATGCTATTCACCATACAAAAAGAAAAAACCTTGCATACGATTTAAAAAAAAGATAAAATTAAACTGGAAATCATGATTTGCAATATATATGGTAAATTAAATGTTTATAATTTAACATGTAAACAAGTCTAACAAATCGATATTGTAACGATCTTATACAAGATAAAAACAATGATCAAAAGGACATTTCCTAATTGTATTTATCCTGATAAAAATATCAAAATTAAAAGTTATGCTAAAAGCCTCTAAGAGTGGCCAAGATAGTGGAGAACCTCCAGGCCAAGTCTGGCGGGGTGCAGGAATGGTGCGACGGCACTGCAGCTGATTTTGCCCCGAGGGCTTTTGCCAGTCTGGAAAGACTGGGCCTTGACCTTGACAGGAAACGGACACGTAAGGACAGAAGTCAAGGTAGGAGGCAGCTAATCAGGGACTCTCCCTCATATTAAGCTGGAGGCCAGGGAGTCGGGCACAAAGGGGGTACAGCCCACCTTGCTCTCCTGGCAGAAATCAGGGCTGGGGGCGCTGGATGGTGAAACGGGTGTCACGCTTGGAAAGCACCAGCTCAGTCCTGGGCATCTACTTAGCAATCACTAGATCCCTTTGAGGGGAGGGGTTGTTTTCAAATTAAACTCAGCAGTTATGCTTGCCCAGAAAGTTGATTTCATCTAATATTTCAACTTAGAGAAATGAACTGGTGGGTCTACAGTCCCCAGTCTGTCTTTTCCACCAGCCGTTAAGGACCCCGCCTACCAGGGTGCTGGTCCTGTGGCCTCTGCCCCATGCCACTGGCACCTTCTAGAGTGTTCCCGCATGTAGATTTCAGCTTCCCTTTGGCCTCCAATGAAAGCCCTCCCCTGCACACCTCAGGCTCCCAGGCAGAGGAAACGCTCATCCCCAGGCCTGGCCCCCGCCCCGAGGGTACCTGATGGCATGTGAGCTGGGGCTCCGAGTGGGTTTGACCCCTGGAGTCTCCCGAGGCAGCTGCCCACACCCTGCTCCCTCACTTGTCAAAGATCAAAATCAGGCCCTCCAGTAGGATTTTATATTCCCAGCTGTAAGTCTCAACACAAGCCGAGGTGTTGATGTGAAAATAAATATCGTATGTAAATCTGGAAGAGAGAGCTGGGCAAGAAGACTGGAAAAACGTCAGGAGGCCTTTGCAACTTGCTTTGTGTTTATCGGTAAACAGAGCTCACCTGGGCGGGTTCAGCCCGGACTTTGGGCTCACAGACCAACATTTTACACATCTTTGGGGACAGACATGGGGCTGTCAAGTCCAGAGACACTTTTAGTATGAAAAGGCATTTTCAACAACAGCTAAAAGTGTCAAGGACACGTCCAGGGAGAAAGAGCCTATTTCTTTAAGGCGACTAGCTTTACAGAAAGCTCTCCACAAAGTCCCTGGCTCTTCTGCCCCTTTTGCCACAGACAGGGAACATTTTGTCAAATGTGGCCTGTCCCTTCGGGGGACTGAGGACCACGGTCCACTTCCTCATTTTAGTGAAAACCGAGGCCTGGATATGCTGACAGACATGCTGGCCGCTCCCTCACACATTATGGGGCTGGAGGCCTGGGGGAGGGAGCTGGCAGCCAGGAAGAAACAGGCACATCACCTGATGCCGGAGAGGTTCAAGGACTCAATCGTGTCGGCTATTCTGAGCGGCAAGGCAGGCAGGGAGATAGGCACTGTGAAGACAGTACTGAACCAGACGAAAGCCCTGTGGGAGGTGGTGGCAACACAGGGAAGAGGGCAGCTTTGCGGCTGGGATGGATGCCAAGCAGGCTTCCTGGAGGAAGTGACAGAGCCTTGGCAGAGCCCTCAAGCAGGTGATCACCAAGTCTCAGAACCTATCAGGTCCTGTCCCTGAGCTTCCTACACGCTTCTTTCTAATTCTCAGCCCAGGGCCTGGGGAGCTCAGCATCGCTGCCCCATTTTATTGAGGAGGAAGTTCGGACAGGAGGTCAAGTCGTTTGCCGAAGGTTACAGTGTAAATAAAAGGCAGAGCAAGGATTTGAATCCGGGTCTGTTTGACTTCAAATCCCAGGTTCTGTGTACTAATTTCATGAAGGAATTGGGGGGTGCCCCAGGCAGAGGCAGTGATGCCCACAGATACCTGCATTTATTATGCATTTGTGGGTCAACACACCTGTCTCATCTCTGCACATAACCGCCCCCCGACCTCACCCACCCACCACAGTGCAACTCACAGTCGGGGACCCTCCTCCGGGTCAGATGATTGCAAACTCCGTCTCCAGCAGAGCAGGGCGCACTTTATTGACCAAATTCATCCATATATCAGCTTTACGGTGAGACTCTCACCTTCCAGGTCACCCAGCTGCTGAAGCTCCAAGCCCAAGCTCTGAACCAAGATATCAGTGACCCAGCCTGTCCCAAGGAGCTTAAGCCACCTGGGCTGGAATAGCCAGTGCTGACGAGGAGGGAATCTGACTCTTGGGAGGGATGGTGGCAGGTGGGGGAGCGTTGCTGCCGGTGAGCTGCCTTGGGCATCTCAGGAACGACAGAGACAGATATCAGAGACAGAGACCCACGCCCAGGTGAGGCCTGTAGCAAAGCCAGTCCGTAAACTTTGGCTGGGGACAGGTTAGTTATCAAAGGGGCCCGGTGTCTATGACAGCACTCGTTGCTGGGCCTGCAGAAGGTTCCAGACCCTGTGGACCTCAAGTGAGTGCATAGCTTTACCCACCACCACCTGCTCTGCTCCAGTGACAACACTTGGTTAACATGTATCATTTGTTATTTGTTATTTGTTACTGATCTGATGGGGTCAAGACAAACAACCCACCAGGCTACAGGTCACTGCCCACCTCCTCCTGGCTTGTACCATTTCCACTCTCCCCTTGCATGTGGCCTATTTCTCCTGCCACAGGCCTGTGCACGTGGGGCTGCTGCCCACCCCCCACCCCCCGCCCCCTGGAGATCTGGGGCCTAGACTGATCCTTCACAGTATGCTCCCAGGTCTACCAGCGGCAGCCGGGTTATCAGGCCAGGAGAGCGCAGACTTCAGGACGAGACGGCCGTGCCCTGGGGTTACCCGAGGCTGGTGCAGGTGGTAGAGTGGGTTTGGAGTCTGAGAGCCAGGTTTTGCTCCCTGTTGGAGACCTTGGCCAAAGGATGTAGTTCCCTTGGTTTCTACCTCTACAAAATGAGGATGAACCCAGCTGCTTTGGGGACAATTATGAATTCTGTGCCTTCACTTGTGTGGCAAGACTCTGTTGCCTGGACCCCTGAGGTTTTGCCATCAATACTAGAATGGCAGCCATGCACACGCCCACGGTTGGTCCCTGCTGAGGTCCAGCCGTGGGCCACAGAGCGGCTCTGGACTTGCCAACAGTGAACTCTCCCTTTCTTAGTCTGTGTCCCCTGTCCCCGCTGACTTCCATCACCTGACCAGAGGGCACGCTTCCAGGAGATCAGAGGCCACTGCCCCAGCCAATGACACCCCAGAAGCACAAACTCCGTCTCATCGGGAGGCTTTGCACAACAGCAAAGGGCAAACAAGTGACCCACAGAGTCTTTGGACAGTTCCTGGAAAAGGGCTTACCTAAACTGCAGGGCAAACAGGCAGACTTCTGTCTGGTGCGTGGACCCAAGACCTGTAGGAGACACTTCGCCCCTGCAGGGGTCAAGGCCAGCTTCTGAACACAGATGGCTGACGTCACCTGCTTGCACATTCAGGGTCTAACCTGCTACCTGGTATCTAGTGGCAGGAGCCTTCTCCTGCTGCGCCCTCCTCCTCTTCTGAATGTCCCACTTCCTGATTTCTCCCCTGGAGGCCAAGGGAGAGCCTCGGCTGCTCTAGTGGGATTGGGTACATCCGGGCGTGGCTCAGCAGGGCAGGTGTGGGCGGCACAGACCCGCTGCCATTCCTGGGCTCTGCAACTGGCCAGTGTGACCTGGTGCAGGGGGCGGGGGACCTCTGTGCCTCAGTCTCCCTATTGTAATGTGGGCACAAGAATAATTATTTCTCCAAACATCTTCAAGATTAGAAAATGTGAAACAGGACCCGAAACAGCATCAGCACCAAATAAATGGAAGCTATGAGCTAAGACGCACGGGCCCCCAAGTGCCCCTAGTACTTACCAAGGAACCTGAGGACCTCAGGTATCGCTCAGATGCATATTCAAGAGCACTGACTTGTCCCTGAAGTTACAAGTTTCTGCTCAGTCCCTGCACAGGAGGCTGTCTAGGTTGTTGTACTGCCTACATTTCATCAGTGCTGAAAGCAGTGGTAGGTGGGGGGGACTTCCAGGAGCTGGGGGCAGGGAGGGGGATGTCCTTTGTGACAGTTCCTCCTGGGTGTGACATGTTTTTCAGGGCTAACAGAAGTCTGCTCAAGGTAAAAAGGGGCAGCATGTATGGAGCCCTTTCATGAATATTCCCAAGAGATGTTCTGAGCATCCTTCTTCTTTCTTCCTGGGGAAGGGGAGGCAAGGGACTGGCTGAGAGCATTTGTTCAAAGGTGATAGATTTCGTCACATGCGTGAAAAACAAGTTTTCTCTCCCTAAAACCTTGGGAGCCCCAAGAACCCAAGAACATCATTTCTTTATGTCTGCTGGGTGTACCCAGTACTCTGTTGACCCCTATGCAGCTTCATTTGCCCTTGTTCAAAACAATTTTTACCAGGTCTTTCCAAGTGCTGGATTTAACTGGGTTTATGACAGACCATCGTGGTGCATCTGGGAAAAGAAGTCGACACCCCTTGTTTGCACTCTTGGTTCTTGACAGCATGGGATCTGGGGTATGTCAGGTGACATCTCTGAGACCGGATGCCCTCATGAGGACATGAGCTCGGTAGGGGCCCCTAGCTGCATAAATAAATAATACTGTTGCCTGCCCAGCCTATGAGATATCCAGGATATGATGGACACGGATCACTTCGTAAACTCTGAAACAGAATACAAAAATTGTCCATTGCTATATAGCGTGTGCAGTAAGAGTTGGGCTTGTCAATGTGTTAGTGGGAAGGTTACGTGAGTGTCTGCTGGGTGGGGCAAAGTTCATCACAGGTATGGGGCCAATCAGCAAGGGTGAGCTTAAGACCTATGTGAAAGGGTCCAGTACGGCCGGGTCTCCAGCGTCTCGGTGTACTGCGGTGATTTGTTTGGAGCTGTTTCGGGCCCGGAGTAGGTCCTCCTGGGCGCTCGCCGCTACAAAGAGAACAGTGGCCGGAGCAGCGGGAGGGCAGGGAGGAGGGCTGCATAGCACACATTTCGTTCCCGCAGGAGCGGCGTCCTGATGCGCAGGCACCGGGGGCTTTGTGCATTCCGCGCGAGGAGCTCGGGCGTCGCCGCGCAAACAAAGCCGCTTTGCAGCTCTCGCTCTTGCTCTCCGCCATTGGCTGCCGGGCCGCGACCTCCCCCCTGCGTTGGCAGAAGCCCAGCGCCTCGGCTGGGCACAAAGTCAGCCCCTCACCCTTGCCGCATGGGGGGAGGGGCAGGCTCTCTGACAGCCCGGGGTGGGGTGGGCTGGTGGGGAGGGCGGTTGGTCGGAGTAGACAGCTCCTCCCGACGCCCGGCCCCTTTGCCCTTCACTCTTCTGGGTCCCCCGCCCGCCGCACTCGCCGCGGCAACTCCGCCACCTGTTGACGCGTCCTCCCAGCTTGCGTTCCCTTTCTTCTCTTGCATTCTGGGCTCCCCCGGACAAGGTCCTTCCCCGCCCGCCCCCAGCTCCGCGCTCTCCCCAGACTCGAGGGCATCCGCGCTTAGGTGCCCGGTCTAGACCAGCTCATCGCAGAGACTGGCAGAGCCGGGCTCCCCGAGGGAGGAGGGGCCTCGCCAGCGTGGCCTGGGCCCCGGACGGGAACCTCCACCCTTCCCGCAGCCTCGCGCCCGCCCCTCCTAGATTTCAGCCCTTCCCAATGCACGGGGTCGGACGCTCGCCGATCCCCAGCCGCACGTGGTGTGCCATCGCGGCGCTGGGCCCACCCGCCCGGTGACCTTGGCGGTCCCTCCGCCTCCCCGACCTCAGTTTCCCCCAGGTGCTGCAGCAGTGGGGCCGGCGGTGGGAGCCCCCGAGAGCGGCCCCACCCCCGTCCCCGCGGGCATCCAATCGGGCGCCGCCGTCCGGGGGCTGTGTCCAGCGCGGGGCGGGGCTTCCCGGCGGGCCACCCGCGCGAGCCGCCCCAGCGGCCCGGCTGGGGCGGGGGACTGAGGGGCGGCGCGTGCCGCGGGGACGCGGCTGGCACGGTTGCGGGGAGGCGGCGCCGGGCATGGGCCGGGGACGCGACGGCCCCACGGCAGGGGCAGCGAGCGGCGGGGGCGGAGGCGGCCGCTAGCGCCCTGCCCGGCGCCGCCTCCCTCGGCGCGCTCGCCCCGCGGACCGGCAGGCGGCGGACCGGCAGGCGGAGGACCGCGGCCCCAGGTGCCAGGCGGCGGGCGGGCGCGCGCGGGGGCTCGGGGGCCGGGCTCCCCCCACCTCGAGACCCAGAGCGGCGGCGGACTGGGAGGGGCTGGGCGGCGCATGCGCGGGGCCCGGGGCGCGGGGCTAGAGCGCTTGCCGCGGGCTCGTGCGGGGGATCCCGGGGCCCTGGGGGCCGCCCCTTGCTCGGCCTCCCTCCACGCGCCCGTGGCCTGCCGGGAGCCTCGGCGCTCACAGCTGTCGGTGGGGCTGGGACCTGGGCAGCGGTCGAGGCCCGGGACCTCAGAGACATTGGGTCCTCAGGTTGTCCCCCCGGAGAGAAGGCCCACCAGGCGGGGGCATCAGGCGCGCCCTTCTTTCTGCGTGGTCGAGCTTGGGCGTCACCGACTGGGGGCGTTTCCCGAGAACGCCGGGGATCCCCTAGGCCAGGTAGCCGGCGGTCCCGGCAGACTGACCCTCGTGCGCCTGGCGGCCGAGGTCCAACGGGAGAGACACACGCGGCTTAGTCCACCTTTGAGGAACTGCCCCACTTTGCGACTGGCGCAGTCGGGCGATGCAGACGGGCCGGGCCGGGCCGGGCGAGCCCAGGGCAGTCTAAGCCGCGGGACGTCTTCCCGATCCCGGGGCCCGCGGGTCTGGCTCGGGGCGTCCGCGCCCGGGTCTCCCCGAGTCCCCGGCCGCGCATGGCTGTGTTGGCGGAAGTCCGGAGGGTCGGTTCTGCCCTCACGGCCTCCCCAGACTAACAGGGAACGACTGCGCGCCCGTGCTTTCCTCGCCTTTTTAAGTTTAAAGGCTGGAGCCGTGCCCCGAATGTCAAGGTTCTTTCTAAGAAAAGTCCACGGTTGTATAATGCCTTGGATTTCGCGGGGCGCTCTGGGACGTTCGGGGCTGCATGCCTACCCCCATCCCAGCCACCCCTCTCCAAACCAGGGAGCCCCTCCTCCCCCAGGGCTGCTTGGGAAGGGGTGCGTGGGGCCGGGAGAGGGGGCAGGGTTTTCCTGGGGACGACCCTGCCACACCGTAGCCATTGAAGACGCAGGGTCACCGTGACTTTCCTCTTTCAAGGTGGTGGAGAGTTGGGGAGAATCCAGAGGACATATCGTTGTAATTTTCGTCCTTTACCTTCTTACTGCCAAGGCTGCTGTGAAAGGCCCTGCCTCTGCTGTGAAGTAACAGTTTGTGGCCAGACGAGTCCAGAACCAAGACGTTGTCATCACAGGTAAATAGAAGGTTTGATTTACTTATTTTTCCAGACTGAAATAGTTAAGTCTTTACTTCCATTGCCCTACAGACTAGCAATTTGGGGGTTAATTATTACCTTGTGATGCAACGGGTTAGATCTATTTTCATTTCTTTGAAAGTAAGATGAATGTGGATAGATTCCCTTTTAAGTTCTGAAAACTTTATTCTGTCAGTTTTACTGGGAACTTCCTTTCTTTATGGCAGGCAGGTTCCACGTAATTTAAAAGTAGGTAATAAAACTGTGGGAAATGTTTTCACTTAACAGACACTTAGGTTACAGATGCTGACAAGTAAAGAGCACCATGCCTTCTCTTAGCTGTTTTAATTCCAATCTGAATATCAAGCAGATGGCTTGCTGAGCTAGTTGGCCAGGTCTAGAACTGCCATCAGCCAGGACAGTGATACCCTGGAGCAGTGGGCCTATGGTACAGATTGAGTGGTCACTGTGTGTGAGGGACCAGTGAGCTTGACAAACTTCTATACAACTCTGAAGCAACAGAAAATCAATTGACCATAGAAAAAATGTTTTCCCCTCTTCTCACATCTTGAACGTGTAAAAGTTATTCCATAAAATCATAAAAGAATTGTTGTTACAAGCTCAGGTTTGTCCACAGATTTTTTTGGGAGGGGCTGCATTGGGTCTTTGTTGCGACGAGCGGGGGCTATTCTTCGTTGCGGTGTGCGGGCTTCTCATTGTGGTGGCTTCTCTTGTTGCGGAGCACAGGCCCTAGGTGCGCGGGCTTCAGTGGTTGTGGCACGCGGGCTCAGTAGTTGTGGCTCGCGGGCTCTAGGTGCGCAGGCTTCAGTAGTTGTGGCGCACGGGCTTAGTTGCTCCGCAGCATGTGGGATCTTCCGGGACCAGGTCTCAAACCCGTGTCCCCTGCATTGGCAGACGGATTCTTAACCACTGCGCCACCAGGGAAGTCCCTGTACACAGATTTTTAAACGTAGTATGTGTATGCGGGAGAGAGAATGAGAGAGAGAGGAGAGAAAAAAAGGTGTTTCTTCTATATAAACTATTTTGTAATCTGTTTCATTAACCATTAGGTTATGAAAAATCTTTCCATGTGAATAAATGTGTTTGCACTTTATCATTTTAAATGTCTATATCATATTTCATTGTGTTTAGATACAATAATTATTAAGCCAATCCTTTAACATATGTATATTTTAAAATTCTTTTAGTCTGTGAATGTTTACTGAGTTTTCAGCTGCTCAGTATTGAGAAAGGCAACTGGGGATCTGCTCATGAAGCTGACTCTTACACCAGAATGTAAGAAGGGAGCTGAAAGTGGATGAAACTGGGGCGCAGAAAGGGAGACTGTTTTTGCCGCAGCACCTCGTGGTTTAGGGATTGGTAACCAGTGGTCTTTTCCTTGTGTGTTGTTCTAGGGGCACCTGTGTTTTTATAATAAGGATTCTTTAAGTAATCTTCTTTAAAAAGCTTTTATTAAAATGTTTCTTTGCTTACTGTAAACAGATTTTAAACATGCCACGTTTCTCTCTTTCCTCTCTCAGTCTGTGTGTGAATGGATATATTCTTTTTTTAATAGTTTTTATTTATTTTTTAAATTTATTTCACGTACTAATTATTTATGGCTGAGTTGCGTCTTTATGGCCGCGCACGCGGGCTTTTCTCTAGTTGTGGCGAGCGGGGGCTGCTCTTCGTTGCTGTGCACTGGCTTCTCATTGCAGTGGCTTCTCTTGTTGGGAGCACGGGCTCTAGGCGCGCGGGCTTCAGTAGTTGTGGCACGTGGGCTCAGTAGTTGCGGCTCGCGGGCTCTAGAGTGCAGGCTCAGTAGTTGTGACGCACGGGCTTAGTTGCTCCGCGGCATGTGGGATCGTCCCAGACCAGGGCTGGAACCCGTGTCCCCTGCATCGGCATGCGGACTCTCAACTACTGCGCCACCAGGGAAGCCCCCCCCGGATGTATTCTTAATGGCAAATAGGATGAGTGTCTTAACTTCCAAGTGGCCGGTGTTTGGGGTGAACGTTTGTACTAATTTTGTTGCATCGCAGTTAGAGGATGTGGCTTTTTGGGAATTTGAGGGCCTCTGTTTTTATTTCTGGTTTTGGTGGCTTGGTATAGGCTTCATAGACACTTCAGATAAAGCCATAGCTTCTGTTTGTAGAATAGACATTTGCTGTGTCTGTTATTTCTGCCTTCGTAATTACATGGAACCAGCTAGCTCACATCTAAGCCCATGTGGTTAGGGAAAATTAGACAAAGGATTTTAATTTCCAACTTGGTGTGAAGTTAGATTTAAGGTAAGAACCAAACAGGAAAAGCCCTAGATGTCCCAGTGGACCTGATTTAAAAGAACTTGTTTCTTCTTCCAAGTATTTCTGTCACTAGCATGCAGTGATGTGTACTGTGGGTAACAGACATCACCTAGTCTGGTTTGCTTGTTGTTTGGAGGTGTGTTCATTCTTTGCTTCTAGAGTATTTAATTAGTATCTTGTTGTAGCAATATTGTGGAAGGGTTCATGCACTTCAAAAGGTGAAGCGATTACTCCTTACTAAGTCAGACCTATTATTAGTTAGTTTGGTAGTTGAGCTGCATTTGTTTTGAGGTCGGCATATAGTACCAGAAAAAGTACTTGAGAATTTTGGTTTGCATCAGGGATGCAGCTTGACATAGTGGAAGAGGTGTTAGGTCATCCCCAGGTTTGATTCTCATCCCTTCGAGGCGGCCTGCCGGGCCTGCGGATCTCTGTTCACCTCTCTAAATGCTGTTTTCTCATCACAAAACGGAGTTCCTCTCCTTTCCACCTCTTTGAAGGGTTGGGAGTCTCAAAAGTGGTGGCTTGGGCTTCCCTGGCGGCGCAGTGGTTGAGAGTCTGCCTGCCAATGCAGGGGACACGGGTTCGAGCCCCGGTCTGGGAAGATCCCACATGCCACGGAGCAACTAGGCCCGTGAGCCACAACTACTGAGCCTGCGCGTCTGGAGCCTGTGCTCCGCAACAAGAGAGGCCGCGATACTGAGAGGCCCGCGCACCATGATGAAGAGTGGCCCCCGCTTGCCACAACTAGAGAAAGCCCTCGCACAGAAATAAAGACCCAACACAGCCAAAAATAAATAAATTTAAAAAAACCAAAGTGTTGACTTATGTGAAGATTCTTTGTAACAAGTAAAAAGGCATACTTAGCCCAGGCAGTGTCTTAAAGAAGCACACCTTGTACTGCCTGCCTCTCCCTGAGCCGGATCTGGTAACTGTGTTACTTTTGCTCTGACCTGTTGGTGATTTTTCAAAGGCTTTTGGAACGAAGCACATCCCCCACCCCAAATATATACTTCTTTTCATTTTTGAGTAGGTAATCGAGAGTCCTACACCAGTAAGAACAAAACTGTCCTGAGTGGGTTTTGTTTTCTCTGCGCTTGGATATGCCCTCAGGTTTGTTTGTTTATTTATTTATTTATTTATGGCTGAGCTGGGTCTTTGTTGATGCACGTGGGCTTTCTCTAGTTGCAGCGAGCGGGGGCTACTCTTCGTTGCGGTGCGTGGACTTCTCATTGCGGTGGCTTCTCTTGTTGTGGAGCACGGGCTCTAGGCACTCGGGCTTAGTAGTTGTGGCACGCGGGCTCTAGAGCGCAGGCTCAGTAGTTGTGGCGCATGGGCTTAGTTGCTCTGCAGCATGTAGGATCTTCCCGGACAAGGGCTCGAACCCATGTCCCCTGCATTGGCAGGCAGGTTCTTAACCACTGCACCACCTGGGAAGTCCCTGCCCTCAGGTTTTGATGGTGATATATTTTGCATTTGTCCTTACTTCCATATCCCCAGACCATGAAAACAACTGCTTCTCATCCTTGGAGGGTCTGCGGAGATGCAGGCTGGGTGAAATCTTCCCCCACCGGGGCTGCTCCTGGGTGCTGCCCTACCTCACTTTCCCCGCTGAGTCCACCTTGATGAGAATGGAGTATGTGTAAATCAGTTCTGCCCAGCTGGTCCTGTGTACTGAGTAGGCCCTCCACGTCTGCAGGTTCTGTATCCACCAGCTCAACCAACCGTGGACTGAAAATATTCGAGAAAAAAATTCCAGAAAGTTCCAGAAAACGAAACTTGAATTTGCCACGTGCCATAAGTATTTACATAGCATTTACATTGTATCCACAACTATTTACATTGCATGTATGTTGTATTAGCTATCATAAGTAATCTAGAGATGATTTAAAGTATACAAAGGTTGTGCATAGGTTATGTGCAAACACTACACCTTTTTATATAAAGGACTTGAGCCTCTACAGATTTTGGTATCCCCAGGGCGTCCTGGAACCAGTCCCCTGAGGATGCTGAGGGAGGACTCTGAATGTTCATTGAGCAAATAAGAGATGAACAGATGAACAGAATTTAATTCAACAAGAATTTATCGATTTTTTTTTTTCTTTTTACAGTACTCAGATATGTGTGGGAGCTGGCTGGGGGGGACTTAGACGTATAGCAGGGGGCCTACCCACCGCAAGAGGGTTTCCCCTTGGCATTTTGCAGTTTCTCTCAAACCTCGGATGGCGAGAGCCCGTCCTTCCATCAGCACTAGACCGGTGTGTTCCTGCACGCCATGCTGGACTCCCACACGTGGCTCCCATGGCATAGGTGTTATAAAGGTGGCAGCTGCAGTTCAAATTATTCTATTTATAATTATCACTAGATTTGGGGTATGTTAAACATTAAATAGACTTTTTGTGAGATGGCCTGAGCATCTAATTAAATAAAATGCTCTTTCTTTCTGCAAGATCAGGGATTCTAATTCCAAACAACTGACTCAGAAGGAAAGAGCTGTGTTTAAACATTTGGGAGTTGGGAAGTGTTTCTATTTAACGGGTCAAGGGTCCTGCTGGCCCTCCAGTTGTGGAGATAAGATAGGCACAGGAGAAGTTAGTGAAAGCATTGGAGAGGTTTAAGTCTTCTGTGTTCCAGACTCAGCACTCATCTGACTGCTTTTATTTTGCTCTATTTAAAGAGGTTTGCAAAGAAAGAGGACTGGCTGTTTCTGTTCTGATCCGCTTGCTTTTACACTTCTAACTCAGGTCACAAGTACACCTTTGAAAAAGGATCACCTGAATAGTAAGAGTTAGGAAAGCAAAGGCAGAATGAATTGTCTCAAAGCTTCTGAAGCTTCACATGAAAGATTGGAAGTGGTAATACAGTTAAGTAAACAGTATACTGTAGTTCTTTACCCCACCCACCCTGACCACTTTTAAGAGTGAGTGAGGCACCAGGCTCCCTGCAGCCATTTGTAACTGAACAAGTCTGTGGTTATGTGATAACCACACTGAGGTGACACATTGCCACGTTCTAGTAAAAGAGACTCAGTTATTTAGAAGTTGACATGTGGCTGCCTCCCTCCCTTTCAGAAACAGTCTAAGAAATTGTTAGCCTGACATGTGTATTTAAGTACATATTTACAATGAAGCAATAAGGCTTGTAAAATACAGGGTCGCAGAATCAAGTGAGAATCAAATCTTGATCTGAAATCAAGTTCTCTTCTATTACCTAGCTGTTAAATGGGATTTTTTTTTTTTTTTTTTTTTGCGATACGCGGGCCTCTCACCGCTGTGGCCTCTCCCGTTGCGGAGCACAGGTTCTGGACGCGCAGGCTCAGCGGCCATGGCTCACGGGCCCAGCCGCTCCGCGGCACATGGGATCCTCCCAGACCTGGGCACGAACCCGCGTCCCCTGCATCGGCAGGCGGACTCTCAACCACTGCGCCACCAGGGAAACCTGGGATTTTTTTTTTACCAGAAGAATTTTAGAAGCATTTTCAGGCAGTGTTCCTTCTTGCATAAGTTGACATCTATTAGGCTGCCAGCATGAAGAGTCTGTTCCCCTCTGTCTAGGCTTATGAATGAATTTGATCCATTCTCGGCAGTAGTCCCATTTTGTGGGACAGCTTGATAAGTGGGTTAGTGTCTTATTTATTCACTGTCCACTCACTTTATTTCTGGTTTTCTAACTGTGTGTTGGGGATGGGATTAACAGGACTGATGTGTAAAAGGAAAATTGTTCCAAGAAATTTGAAATTTCCTTTCAATAGAAGCACCTCTTGGTGTGTGGAAGTTATTTATAACACAAACAAAAGGGTAGTGTTTGATGTGTTTACGACATCCTTGGATTTTAGGGTTCGTGGAGGGAGTATTTTGCTTGAGTATTACAATCACCTTTTTTGCCCACTTTGAAACCCGTTGCAGAATCTGTCACCAGCTCTAGGCAAGGGGACTCCTGCCCCATCTCTGCAGAGCCCTTCCGATGGTTCACAGCAAGCAGTCCAAAGCACATGGAGGTTCAGAAAGTGACCTTCCTTCTTGCCTTTCTTAGAAAAGCTCACTTGTCGAGAGCCCTTTCCAGAAAGGAAGTCATTCTATTGCTGTAGTTCTCAAATCATAAAAATAAACCTCATCCATTATGTTCAGTGCGGGGTCCTGAGAGAGATGAGTAGTTAAAAAAAAAAAACCCACAAAGTTCAATTGTGCAAAAATATTCACGGCGGGAGCTTGACGGGGAGTGATCTCCTAAAAAGAAGACTTTGAGAAAGAGAAGCGTCGTGAAGAGAAAGGCTTGAGACTATTGACATGCAGTGAGGGCTGATGCTTGAGAGAAAAGACCAGCACAAACAGGGTTAAAAGGATGTGTGGGACAAGGTGACGGAAGATTGTGAGGGTGGAAATGTTGGTGTCTGAGCCAGAGACAGAAGGTTCTGGACCTGGGGAGGGAGGAAAGGTCAGGGTGCTTGCCCGCACTCGGGCGGGGGAGAGGGGGGATGGATGTAGATTGATGGATCTCTAGTGGTGGTGGGAGCGCAACCCACCCTCCACCCGAGCAGCCTGGAAACCAGAGATTATAACCGCCTGCCAGCACAGGGGCAGGAAGTCCCGATCCAGCGCTGGTGTGTTGAACTGAAAGCGGAGGGTTCCCATCCTGGCCGAGGGTGACAGCGACTGGCGACAGGAGGAAGGGTTAAGTGGGAAGCGTTCAGTGAAGAGAGGAGTAATTCTTTCCAAGTCCCAGCTTTATGTGTGAATATCGGTACCTAGCAGGACACAACGTTGTCAATCAATACTTCAATAAAATAAAATTTAAAAGAAGAGTATCTAGCAGGTTATCAATATAAGGAGAGAAAATAGGGTCTTTCACTCTGGAAACCAAAACTTATCGACTGTTTTCCTGCTGTTTTCTCTTCACTTAGATGAGTCTAAGAGTTAGCTTTTCATGTCTAGGTCAGAAGTCTAAGTGAAAGTGAGTATCTGACTACATTCAAGGACGGCCAATAATCTTTAATACTAATAGGGACACAAGCCTCAAGAGAAAGAAGATTCTAGAAGGAAAAACCATCGCCAAGAAAGCAGATAAATCCATGGCTGATTCACAGACTGATGGAAGGACACAAAACCTTGGACGGGCTCAGTAACTCTGGAACGAATGAATTCAAACGCAGGCTTTCTTCGTCAGATAAATCATTTTCTAGAAGGTGTTTCAGAAAGATTCATGCCCAATTCTGATATCAGATCTGGTATGGTCTCTTTGAGAATGAGACCTCTGAAAGACAAGAGGTAGTAAATAAAATTTAGAAAAGGAATGACTTTCAAGAGATGAAAAGATGAAATTCCAACCGAAGGTATCAAAATTCCAACCGAAGGTATCAACACCTCCATCCAGCTGCCATCTTCATATTTGTAGATGTGAAGTTACATTGAACCAGGGCAATGGAAGTTCACCGAAGTTGTACTTTGTCATTGCTGTCATGACCTCGGGCCCCACGTCCACCAGCCTTCCTGACATCACCCGACCCTCCCGGAGACTCAAACTCAGACTGTCCGGTTCTGAGCCCCCCTGAGTTTTCCTCCCCATCCGGTAAGTGGCCTCCAGGAGGGCAGGACAGGTGCAGGGTCCTGACCCACTTAGCAGCTCTCGGCCACAGACGGACCACGCATCCGCGCGCACCTCGGTTTCCTCGTCTACAAATGGGGCAAGTACTAATGCTTTGCGTGGGAGACAGTTGCCTGGTGCAGAGTGAGAAGGCTTTTTACTTATTCATTTTTTATTTCTTTTGGCCATGCCGCACAGCTTGTGGGATCTTAGCTCCCCAACCAGGGATCCACCCCGGGCCCTCGGCAGTGAAAGTGCGGAGTCCTAACCACTGGACCGCCAGGGAATTCCCAAGGCCGCTTTAAAGAAATTTGTTTTAGTTTATTCAAGTACAGTTGATTTACAATGTCGTGTCAATTTCTGCTGTACGGCAAAGTGATTGTTTTGTATATATATTCTTTTTCCTATTCTTCTCCATTATGGTTTATCCCAGGATACTGAACGTAGCTCCCTGTGCTGTACAGTAGGACCTTGCTGTTAACGGTTTCATTGTTTCCTTGCTTGTTGTTTACTGTCCAGCCATAACATGGACTCATCCTTCCTCATTTATCAGCTCCCATGGTGACTGGGAGGGCAGGGCCCTGACTCTCGGGGCCAATGTTCTTCCTCCATGGCCAGATCCTCGTTTGTGCCTGGGACATTCCCTCACCCTACCCCTCATCCCCACCTCACCTCCTTACCTCTGCCCACTACCCTGGAGATCTCAGCTGGAGACTTTCTTAGGGAAACCTTCCAGAACTGCCTGCCTGGTCAGGTCTCTCAGATGCAATGCCTGGTGCTTTTCCTGTAAGCTTGCCCATTACATGTTCATCTGCATGGCCTCTTGGTTAAAGTCGCTCTCCCCGATGAGTCACAGACCCCAGCGGGCAGGAAACCACAGCTGCTCCGCTCTCCACCGCCCAGGATGTACTGCCAGCAGGTGCTGCAGGACCGGCTGGGTGAACGTGCAGCTCCGGTCAGGCTACCCTGCGTTTGAGATTCCTTCCAGGCTTAACCAAATGCCACCTCCTTCATGAAGCCTTCTTTGATTCCCCCCTGAATGAGAGGCAGGAATTTTGTCACTCAGACACCCTGTAGCATTTTTTTTTAAATAAGTTTATTTATTTTTGGCTGCGTTGTGTCTTCGTTGCTGCGTGGGCTTTCTCTAGTTGCGTTGAACGGGGGCTACACTTCATTGCAGTGCATGGGCTTCTCACTGCGGTAGCTTCTCTTGTTGTGGAGCATGGGCTCTAGGCGCGCGGGCTTCAGTAGTTGTGGCACGCGGGCTCAGTAGTTGTGGCTTGCGGGCTCTAGGGTGCAGGCTCAGTAGTTGTGGCGCACGGGCTTAGCAGCTCCGCGGCATGTGGGATCTTCCCAGACCAGGGCTCGAACCCGTAGCCCCTGCACTGGCAGGTAGATTCTTAACCACTGCACCACCAGGGAAGTCCACCCTGTAGCATTTTGAATCTCTCTGACTGGACGTATTCTACCTTCACCTCAGCAACTGTTTATTGAGCACTTCAGTCATTCATTCCAGAGCTCATTCATTTCTTCAACACACCTTTCCTGAGCTCCTGCTATGTGCCAGGCAGTGTTCCAAGAGCTGGGGACAGCAGTGGAAAACGGCAGGCACCATCCCCTGCCATCAGGAAGCACTGCATTACATGACAAGCAGGACTCCTAGGTTCAGAGGAGAGGCAGGTACCCAAGCAACACGGTGCCGCGTGGTGAGAACCACTAGAAGGCCTGATGGGTGAGGCTGCCCTTCCCTGAGCCTCTCGGCGGCCAGGGGAGCAGTGGTGTTCTAACCGTGATCTGCACGTGTGGCTCAAGAAATGTTTGTCCTTAAAATTTCCTTTCAACTAAGGGAACTAAGTTGGGAGACAGGAAAAGAGCGAATAAAAGTGGGCCAAGCAATTGTAGAGCCCATCTTAGTTCTCCCGTTGATTATCTTCTCATTTCACGTATCATTACGTGCTCAAGTGAAATCCTTTCGAACCACTTAGGTCAGCAGGATTTAAATCTTAGATGCGTATTAACTCTCATCTAATGACCTATTTTCAGAAAACACCACACATTTAGTTGCGGCGTCTGCCTTCTCTTTGTCGCTCATGGTTCCGGCATGAAAAGCAGATAAGCCCTCAGCAGCGATTCTGTCTTCATCACAGAAGCGTGATAATCGCTTCCTGAAAGGAGCAGGGACACGAGGGATCGAGGGATCGTGCGTGCCGTTAGCTTGACATCGTTTGGTTTCGTAGTCATGAATGAGGCGAATTAGCCCTCAGACACACGCAAGCCCCTTTCCTAGGATAATAGACGGGTGAAGCCTGTGCCTCCAGGGCTTCTGGCTTCTTGCTTTGTGGCTGGGAAGGTGGGGAGAGAGGCAGCCCTATCCTGCCCGGGAGGTTAGGCGCCCAGGTATGTCAGGCGGGAGCAGGGCTGGCTTTGGGAGGTGCCAGAGAAATCCCTCTGGCTGCCCTGCTCCATGGATGTCACGATGCGCTGGGTTGCCTTTTTAACAGCAGACTCGCCTCTTTGTATCAGGCTCCCTAAAAACCAGGCAGTGGAGGTGGGTTTGAGGTCTTCTAAAAGTCAAGTTTACTGAGATATAATGTACATGCAGTAAAATCCATCCTTTCTGGATGGACAATTCTGTGCGTTTTGAAAAACATCTATGGCTCACTTTCTTGCTGGTCGTCAGCAAGAGGTGCCCACATTTCTTGGCGTGTGGCCCCCTGGTCGTCAAAACCTGCAACGTGGCTCAAGTCCTTCTCATGCTCTGAACCTCTAGGACCTCCCCTTCTGCCTCCTTTCAGCCGGAGAAAATTCTCTGCTTTTAAGGGGTCAGGCGATTCGATTGGGCCCACCTGGATAATCCAGGACACTCTCCCCTCTCAGGCCCGCACCTGTGTCAGTCCCCTGCGGCTGCCGCCACAGAGCAGGATCTGGGTGGCTCTAAAGAACAGAAATGTATTGTTGTGCGGTCCTAGGGGCCGGAAGTCTGAACTCAAGGTGTGGGCAGGGCCGCGCTCTCTCTGAGACTCTGGGTCGACTCCTTCCTCGCCTCCTCTTTAGTTCTCGTGGTGCCCGTCAACCCTTTGCATTCTTTGGCTTGTGGAAGCATCACTCCAGTCTCCACCTGTCATCACATGGCATTCTCACTGTGTGTGTGTGTGTGTGTGTGTGTGTGTGTCCAAATTTCCACTTTTTATAAAGACACCAGTCACATTGGATTAAGGACCCACTCCACTCCGGTATAACCTCATCATAACTATATCCGCAAAGAGCCCTATTTCCAATAAGGTCACATTCTGAAGTACTGGAGGTTAGGATGTGGACATACCTTTTTGGGGGACACAAGTGAACCCGTGATGGTACCCTCGGTCACATCTGCAGAGCCCCTTGTGCCATGCATGGTGACATAGCCATAGGCTCCAGGATTGGAGCATGGACACCTTTGGGGCCATGAACTGCCCCCATTCCATGGTCACGCCCTCATGGAACTCACAGTCTACAGGCAGCTAACACCCGTTCAAGGAGTTTTGGAGACTTGAGACCCCACTAAACATGTTCTGTTCATATTCGAAGGCGGGTGACCTGTTCAGAGCCTAGCTCTGTCAATTAGGGACGAATCTATAGCATCAAAGATAAGGAGTCATGATCCGAGGTGCCTGGTGCGTTAGGCGGCTTAGGTAGGGCTGGTCCTGGGGACCTCACACAGGGCGGTGGAAGGCTTAGGGGACAGACGTGTATGAATCACAGCACCGTGAGTGCAGAGCCTAGTAGCCCCTTTCTTTCCCTCCATCAGGCTGGTGCCAAGGGGAAAACACAAGTGACTGGAGGGGCTAGAGAGCCAGGGGGTGGTGGGGCCCCATGGGACTCTCCCAGCTCCGTGTCCTTGCTACAGGAGAGAAAGGTACCGTAACTGTGCTCTTTCCCCACGTAGGGAGGCCTTCCCCTTAGTTATAATGGCAGCCTCTCCCCGACCCTCTCTCCATCTCACGGTAGTATAAGCTTTACCGGTCTGTTTCTCATCTGTTTCGCCTAGAATAGCAGCCCCACGAGGGCGGGGGAATTTGTCTGTTTTTGTCTGTGTTCTTAACTGCTGTACCCAAATGGGCTCTCACAGGAGGCACCTAAGAATAGCTGTTGAACGAACAAAGCTTTCCCTCTGCTTAATGATCTATGCCCTCCGCTTGTTGAACGGATAACAGTTTTTCTGTTCTACAATTGTATTAGCATATTAGTAGAAAGTTATTATTATTTGAGTAATACTGCCTGAATATGAGGAAAACCTTAAGGAGCTATAATCATTTTTCTCTATTCCAGTCTATGGATTTTATTGAAGAGTACAGAAATACTTCTTTGTAACTCTGCAAGTGAAACATAAAGAGGAAAATAGCCATTTCAAACTGTGGAGCTGATAAGTATTCAGTGGCTTTAAAATGTTAAGCTGGAGGCTCCATTGCTAATGATGGCTTAGCGGTTTGGAAGTCAACTCAGAAAAGGTGGACAGAAGCTTTAAACATATGCCAAGGCATTGTTTATGCCAAGCTCATGAGGTGGTGAGCAGTTGCCAGGCTGAGATCTGGAGAAGGTGGAAACTTGATATTTGGGGTCATTTTGTCCCTGGGTTGTTGGCTTATTTATGGAAGAAGCACTTAAGAACCTACATACTTCCACGGGGCTAGGAGTCAAAAGTTGAGCTATGAAGGCTCCAAGAAGGGAAGACCCTGGCAAACATCCCAAACGCTGGGTTGGGGCCCCAAAAAGCTGCCCCCTAGGAACACAGGTGACCTGGAAGTCAATCCGTTGCTCCAGGACTAAAGGCCTCTTCTAAGTAATCTCAGTCCTTGAGGTTGGACTAAGGTGCTTCCAGACTGCTAGGACCTCTGATGCCTGGCAGAAGCAAACGAATACCCTCTCTGGAGCACACAGCTGCTATTTCTATCAACGGTTTTTCAAATACAGGCAGTCCTCACTTCGCACATTTCCGTTATGCACAAATTCCATTACCACAGTTAATTAAATAACACCAGTCTCCCTACACCAGGGCTCCTATTTCAGTTATCAGGGATTAAGCACTGAGTAGCTGTGAAAACACAGTCTCAGCTGCCAGCTCCCCAGTCCACAAATCACTGCACAGATAACAGATGTGCATAGGATCAGTGACCAATCCCGTCACTCCTTTCAGAGTCCTTCTGTGATTGGTCGCTGCGCATCTGTCAGTCAGTTCACCCACAGACAGCAAAGCGTGTCCTGGTGTTGCCTCCTTGTCTCCCAGTGAAAAACCCACATGACACTTTATAAAAAAAGGATAAGTGAGAGGAATTGGCCAACAAAGATGAAAGTGCAGCAAATAAGTGGAAAATGATAATGCTGGAAGTAAAACTAGAGTCGAACATCAATGGAGTTCTAGAAGAAATAGTGACCATGGGAACGTGGGCGCTGCTGCCAGTTCAAGAGACTCCAGAAGGGCAGCCAGAGGAATGTAGTAAAAGTGACTTATCGACATACTTGAGGGATTGCCCTGGTGGCCCAGTGGGTAAGACTCCACACTCCCAATGCAGGGGGCCTGGGTTCCATACCTGGTCGGGGAACTGGATCCCACAAGCATGCCGCAACTAAGAGTTTGCTTGCCGCGACTAAGGAGCCAGCGAGCCGCAACTAAGGAGCCCATGTGCCACAACTAAAGAGCCCACGTGCCTCAACTAAGGAGCCGCCGGCTGCAACTAAGACCTGGTGCAAACAAATAAATAAAGAGAATAGAATAAAATAAAAGATATTTTAAAAAATACTTGAGGAATGGAGTTTGACAATTTGGTAAAGCATAGAAGAGAAGTTTGCTCCGAATTGCAAGTTATACAGTAAGAAGGCAGCAGGCACGGTCCAAACTACTCTTGGTAAGTTTTTTACAACAAAATAAAACATCTTAATTCTCAGTGATTTTAATTCTTAGTAATGCTAACGTCTTACATTACAATCTACTAAATAAATATTAGTTTTACTGTATCTTATATTTCCCTCTGCATTTACAACTGATAATAAGAGATATTTTAATGTTTGTTTTTTTTTTTTTTGCGGTACGCGGGCCTCTCACTGTTGTGGCCTCTCCCGTTGCGGAGCACAGGCTCTGGACGCGCAGGCTCAGCGGCCACGGTTAAAGGGCCCAGCCGCTTCGCGGCATGTGGGATCTTCCCGGACCGGGGCACGAACCCGTGTCCCCTGCCTCGGCAGGCGGACTCAACAACTGCGCCACCAGGGAAGCCCTGCACTTGTTATTTTTACCATTGATTAGTAAAATCACTTTGCATAATTTCTGCTTGCGTGATGCTTTTCATGGTCTTGCATTACCATGCAAACCAAGCCTGTTTTTTACAGTAATGGCACAAACAAAACCAAGCGTATGAGACAACTCATGAGCCAGCAAAAATAATACATGATAGAAATAGACCTGCATGACTCTAAACATTAGACTTAAAAGACGTAAACTTTAAAATAAACTTGCTTATTATATTCAGGAAGATGAAAGGTAAGATTGGGAATTTTGGTAGAACGCTAGAAATTGTATTTTTAGAAAGGACATTGATTTGAAAAAAAGTAGGAATCATAAAATTGAAAAAAAAAGAAACCCCTGAAATTATGTACTCTGTAGAAAGATATAATAGCAGAGTAGATACACCATCACAACTGATGTGAGAATTGGTGAGTAATAAAACACATCAGAAATAATATCTAAAGTGAAGCACAAAGAGACAAAAGGATGGACTACAAATATGGAGAATATAGTGATGAATTCTACCATACATATAATTGAATCCTAGGAGGACAAGAAAGAGAAATGGGACAGAAACAATATTTGAAGAGATAGTGGCTGAAGTTTTTCCACCACTGATGAAAGACATTAAGTTACAGGTTTAAGACTCCTATAGAACTACAAGCAGAGTTAAAAACCAAAAAAATCCATACGTACACACCCTATAGTAAAACTGCAGAAAAAACAAAGGCAAAGCGATAATCTTAAAAGAAGCTAGAGGTTAAAAACAAAAAGCAAAACCAAACATTACTTTCAAAGGAGCAGCAAGTTAGAGAGAAATTCTCAACCAAAACGACGGAAGCCAGAAGACAGTGGAAAGACATTTTCAATGTGCTGAAAGTCAAGTTTATTCCAGGAATAAAAGATTAGTTTAACATTTAAAAGGTAATCAAGCATCAACAAATATGAAGTGCTTCTGGATAAAATGCACGAGACCTGGCCAGTGAAATCTGCCAAACGTGGCTGAGAGAAATTGTGAAAGACCTAAAGAAACGACGAGTTACAGCATGCTCAGTATTAAGATGGCAGTTCTTCCCAAAATGATCTACAGACTTGAGTGATCAAAATTGTATCTTAGCATATGCCTATTTGTAGAATTTGACAAACTGATTCTAAAATTATGTGGAAATGCAATGGACCTAGAGTGGCTAAAACAACTTTGAAAAAGGAGAGCACAGATGGAGGACTTGAACTACCGGATTTCAAGAATTATTCTAGAGCCACAGTATTTGACGATGTAATATTGATATGAAAACAGACAAATAGATGAATGGCACAGAGTAGCAAGTTGAGAAATAGACCCAACTATATGGTCAACTAATGTTGAACAGAGTGAGAAGTCGTTTCAGTGGGAGAAGATAATTTTTCAACAGATAGTGCTGGAACAATTGGATAGCCACATGCAAAAGAACAAACCTCAGCCCTCATCTCACATCGTGTAAAAAAAATAAGAAGAAGAACTTGAAATGGGTCCTAGACCTAATTGTAAGAGTTAAAACTATAAAACTTCTAGAAGAAACATAGAATAAATCTTAGTGATTTGGCAAAGATGTCCTATATGAGTCAAAACACATGAACTACAGGGGCTTCCCTGGTGGCGCAGTGGTTGAGAGTCCACCTGCCGATGCAGGGGACACGGGTTCGTGCCCCGGTCCGGGAGGATCCCACATGCCGCGGAGCGGCTGGGCCCGTGAGCCGTGGCCGCTGGGCCTGCGTGTCCGGAGCCTGTGCTCCGCAACGGGAGAGGCTACAACAGTGAGAGGCCCGCATACCACCAAAAAAAAAAAAAAAAAAATGAACTACAAAAGAAAAATTTAATAAATTAGACTTCATCGAAATTATAAACCTTTGCTCATCGAAAAGCATTTAAGAAAACAAAAGGCAAGCCACAGACTTGGAGAAAACGTTTGTAAAGCGTATATCTGACAAAGGACTATTGTCAGGAATATATAAAGAGCTCTCACAATTCAATAAGAAGGCAACAACCCAATTAAGAATGAAAGCAAAAGTGGGCAAATGATTTGAACAAGTACTTCAACAAAAGGTGTTGGATGGCAAGTAAGCACATGAAAAGCTGTTTAGCATCATTAGTCATTAGGAAAATGCAAATTATTAGTAGCAGATATTGCTGTTAGTAGTAGAGAGATATTAAACACCAGCCAGAATGGCTACATTAAGAAGACTGACCAAGTGTCAAGGCCGAGGATGTGGTGTAGCAGGAACTCACCAACACTGATAATGGGAATGTAAAGTGGTACCGCCTCTTTGAAAAACATTTTGGCAAGTGATATCACTGATGTTATTGCCGAAAGTATCATATACCTGAAGGACGCAAACTGAAAAGGCTACAGACTGTATGTATTTCAACTCTGTGACATTCTGGAAAAGACAAAACTATGGAGACGGTAAAAAGATCAGTGGTTGCCGGGGGTTGCGGGGGAGGAAAGGATGATTAAACAGAGCACAGAGGACTTTTAGGGCAGTGAAGTCATTCTGTATGATACTGTAGTAGAGGTACGTATCCTTATACATTTGTCCAAATCTGTAGAAAGTACAGCACCAAGAGTGAACCCTGATGTAAACTATGGATTTTAGTTAATAATATATTGATATTGACTCATCGGTAACGATTGTACCAAGATGTTACCAATAGGAAAACTGTGACGGTACATGGGAACTCTTTGCACCTTCTGCTCAGTTTTTTGTGTAAACCTATAACTACTCTAAATAGTACAGACTGGTGGTTGCCAAGGGGGAGGGGGTAGAGGGAAGGATGGAGTGGGAGGTTGGGATCAGCAGATGTAAGCTTTTATATATGCGATGGATAAACAACAAGGTCCTCCTGTACAGCACAGAGAACTATATTCAATATCCTATAATAAGCCGTAATGGAAAAGCATATTAAAAAAATGACTCTGTATATGTATCACTGAATCATGTTGCTGTACAGCAGAAATGAACACAACATCGTAAATCAACTCCACTTCAATTAAAAAATTGGAAAAAATAAAACTACTCTAAATAATAAAATCTGTTCATTAAGAATTAAATTAAATTAAAATGTGTGTATCTTATACCTAAGAATAAACCTAAAAAAGGGATGCAAGACCTCTACTGAGAAAACTGATCGCACTATTGACGTTAAATGTAGCCCAAATAAACAGACGGCTGTACCGTGTTCCCGGAAGGGACAACTCAGTCTTGGGAAGGGGTCAGTTCTCTCTGGAAAGGCCTAATGTGCCAAACAAGGGACGCTGACCTCTGCCACCAAGTTCACGTGGGCATCTCGACTCTGCTTAGCTGAACGGTGTGGACTCTCGGAACTGGCTACAGAGAGGTTATACAGCCCTGAAGCCCCTACGTGCCCGCCTCCCAGAATGGCTTAGGGTAAGCTTCAGGAACTTAGCCATTTTTTTTTTTCCCTTAAACAGATCGTTTCTGTTCCCTCAGCATTCTTGTCACTTGAAGTTGCATGAATCCCTAATTCTAAAGAAGAGCATTTGTGCCACGCCCAGCCTTTGTCTTTGAACCCTGGTGGTGTCTTCTGCGTAGACTCCTTTCTTTGGTTCGTTGCTTAAAATGATATGAAGGTTTTTTGTAGGAACAGGACCAATGTCCAGAGTGTAGCACCGATGTTAGATCGAATCAGTCTATGTTTATTGAACACCTACCTTGTATGGCAAGGACGGTAGCAGGTGTGAATTCTGCCTTAAGGAGTTAACAGATCAGGTGGATAGTTAGACATCGATCAATACCTGTGATGTGAGGGATGGGGTCCTTCCACCTGGGTGAATCCGGGAAAGCTTTCGGGAGGAACTGTACTTGAGCTTCCCCTAACATGTGTGGGAATGGGAAGCATTCCAGACAAAGGAATCAGGTAAAGGACAGAGGCTGGAAAGCAGGAGGGGAGTCTGGCAGAGGCTGAGTAGTTTATTTTGGCCAGAACACAGGGTTTGCAAAGGGGAATGAAGAGAAGTTTGATCCATTCAGGATAAAACATCATCAAATGTTTATTAAGCTCCTTCTCTGTGCCAGGCATCATTCTAAGCATTGGGGGATACATAAGCGAGCAAAACCCCCACAAAATCCCTTTGCTTGTAGAGCTGGCTCTCTGGCGGGGAGAGACAGACGATCAGCCCAGTGGCAGAGTCCGTGCTCGGCTTGGTGTGTTCTAAGATGCTACAGGCAGAGGCGGGGGGGTAGGGGGGTGGGGGGCATGCGTCCAGGGAGGGCCAGGGCGCTGCAAGGATGGCCAAGAGGGCTCACTGAGAAAGTGACGTCTGAGAAAGGACTGGAAGGTGAGAGTCTCAGCAGACTCCAGGAGGGGCGCGTCCTGGTGCAGCAGGCAGCCGGGGCCAGGCTCGCGGGCGGAGCACAAGTGTGACCGCAAGAATGTTCCGGGACGAGGAGGACGTGCAGCCCCAGCGGGAAGGTGGCAGCAGGTCACCGTGGAGGGCCTTGGGGACATTGTAAGGGCCCTGGCTGTGCCCTCTGTGAAAGCAGCCCCTGGGGAGGAGGCTTCTGAGTGGGGGCACCGTGCACTGCAATTCAGCTGCTCCGGGCTCCCTCCGGCTGTCGTCAGAGGCCAGGGACAGAAGCCGCAGGCCGGTTGTGAGGCTGGTGGGCCTCTCCGAGGGCTGGCAGTGTGCGGCTTGGGCAGCAAGGTGGTATGGCGGGAGGACACTGCACCGCGCACGGGGCAGGAGAACTGACAGTTGAGTAGCCGTGTGACCCTGGACGATGCTCCTTGGTCTGTTTCCTTCCCTGCAAATCCAGGTGTGGAACTGACGCTCCTCAGAGGGCTGCCTAAGGCAGGGGTGGGGTGATCAGGGCTGGACTTCAGGATGCGACTGGCAGCAACGCATGAGACCCTTGGAGAGAGGAGTTGGCTGGCTAGGGGGCCAGGTAGGAGGATGTTGCAGAAGTCCAGGTGGGGCCGGGGTCGGGGGAGTGACGCTGTGGGCTGGGCAGAGACAGGATGGATGCAAGTAATTAGGAAGAAAACAGTCTTTAAAAACAAACAAGAAACAAACAAACCAACCTGTCCAAAAGGCCCTAAGCTGTTACTTGCTGCGGCCGTAAAAGACCAAGGTCACGTCAGGGCGTGCTGGGTAAAGGCGTGTCGACAGCTGGTCCCGGCTTCAGACAGTGCCCTCTTTTTTTTTTTTTCCCCACATCTTTACTGAAGTATAAACGCTTTACAATGTTGTGTTAGTTTCTGCTGTACAACAAAGTGAATCAGCTATATGTATACACATATCCCCATATCCTCTCCCTCTTGAGCCTCCCTCCCACCCTCCCTATCCCACCCCTCTAGGTCGTCACAAAGCATTGAGTTGACCTCCTTGTGCTATCAGACGTGCCCTCTTGCTGGCAGGGTGGCCGCACAGAGCCTTCTGTGTGTCAAGCACTGGTCCTTTGACAGGCACCTCAACCCCTCCCGAATTTGCCCCAGTGGATATACATAATCAGTTACCGCAGAAACATGACCGTCTCCTCGTTAAAATCCCCGGCACTGGGTCTTATGAATAAACCCTTAGTAGGTTTCCTGGTTCTCTTATTTTTATGCACAGCTTGACTTTATAGCAGTAAATTCATCTTTTTTCCTTAAACAGATTGCTTCTGTTCCCTTAGTGTCCTTGTCACTTTAAGTTGCATTCATCCTTGTTTCTTTAGAAAAGCCATTGTTCTACAATCGTCTCTTGTTACCAACATTCGCGTTGGAATCATTGAGCTGCTGAAAATCGGCATTAAGTCGATTATTTCGTTTCTGTTTTTTCGCTCTCTTCTTATTTGGAAATTTACAGAATAATTATGTTTTTAGTTTCCTTTTATCGTCATGGCGAATAGGAATTGAAGCTATGTAGCTCTGGGAACCTCTAGTTCCAAATAGGAAAGCCTTGCAAACATTTCCAGCTGGCAAACGGACAAAACTGAGGGCGTGAAAGTTGCTAGAGAGGCTAGGAGCCTACTGAAGCACCCAACTCCAGAGGAGGACCTAGGATACCTCAAGTTAGAGGCTCTGAGGAAGTGCTGACTCTTCTCTGCAGACACCTACCTAAAGATAAGCCACTATGAGTAGGAATTAAAGCAGTGTCTACATTCTAGTTAAAAACAGGAGGAGTGAAAATGGTACGCCTTTAAAAAGTCGCTGTCATGAAAAGACAAAAGCTATGGAAGTGTTTCAGATCAAAAGAGAAATGACAGCAAAATGCCGTATCTGACCCTACGCTAGATCCTGTCCTGGAGGGAATAATATCAAGGACCTTATTGGGTCAACCGACAAAATTTGACTTTGAATTATAAAGTATTATATGTCTGTTAAATGTACTGAAATTGATAAGTGTACTGTAGTGTGTAAGAGAATATCCTTATTCGTAGAAAACGCATACTTCAGTATTGAGGGAGATAGGGTCATGCTTCAAATACACACACACACACACACACACACACACGCTGTATGTCTACCTAAGTATACAGATAGAGCAAGTGGATAGAATGTTAATCATCAGTGAATATGATAAAGGGTACAGGGTTCACAGCGTTCTTTGTACTATTTTGCGCACACATGCAATTATTCTGTAAGTGAAATTACTTCCAAGTGGAAAAAAAAAAGCGAACGAACAAACCAGAAAGACAGTTTGTAACTTCTGTATCTTAGCTGCGTGTATTACCATGTTTGGCTTCGGAAAGCTGCAGATCAGAAAATGTTGAGCTACAGCTCACCTGTTCTGAAGACATCGATCCTAATTTAGCTCCCTTCTAGTACTTTTTTAAAATTAAAAAATCTTTAAATTTGATATAATTGTAGATTCACATGCAGTTGTAAGAAATAATACAGAGAGATCCCCAGAACTCTTTACACCGCTTCCCCAGTGGTAACATCTTGCAAAACAATAGTGCAATATCACAGCCAAGATATCAACGTGATACTGTCAAGGTGAGCATTTTCATCACCTCTGCTTGCCCTTGAAAGCCACACTGATCCCTCAAACCCTGACCCCTTCCTTACCCTGCAGTCTGTTCTCCATTTCTATCATTTTGTCATTTCAAGAGTGTTATATTGTGAATCCTATGGCATGTAACTTTTGGGGATTGACTTTTTCGTTTAGCATAATTCCCATCAGATTCATACAGGTTGTTGCGTATATGTATATATATTATTTGTGGTACGTTGGGCCTCACTGTTGTGGCCTCTCCCGTTGCGGAGCACAGGCTCCGGACGCGCAGGCTCAGCGGCCATGGCTCACGGGCCCACTCGCTCCGCGGCATGTGGGATCTTCCCGGACCGGGGCACGAACCCGTGTCCCCTGCATCGGCAGGTGGACTCTCAACCACTGCGCCACCAGGGAAGCCCTGTTGGGTATGTTAATAGTTCATTCCTTTTTTTTGCTGAGCAGTATTCTGTGGAATGAATGTACCAAATTTGTGAAACCATTCACCATCAGAGGACATATAGGTTCTTTCCAGTTATGAGTTATGAGTAAAGCTGCTGTACAGGTTTTAAATAGCTCCACTGAGACGTAGTTTACATAAAATACACTGATGTGTAACTAGTATATTTAAACAATGGTTTAAAGTATACAATTCCGTGGTTTCCATTATACTTACAGTGTTGTGCAATCATTGCCACGATCTAATTTTAGAACATTTTCATCACCCCTAGAAGAAACCACATACCCACTAACAATCGTTCCTCATTCCCTGCACACCCCACCCCAGCCCTAAGCAACCAGTAATCTACTTTCTGTCTCTACAGTTTGCCTGTCCTGGACATTGCGTATAAATGGATTTATACAATACATGGTCTTCTGTGACTGGCTTCTTTCACTTAGCATAATGTTTTCAAGGGTTCTCCATGTTGTATCACAAATCAATACTTCATTTCTTTTTGTCACCAAGAATATTGTATAGATATAGTACATTTTCTTTATCCATTAATCAATTGGTGGACATGTAATTTCCACTTTTTGGCTGTGATGAATAATGCTGCAATGAACATGTTTTTGTGTAGATGTATGTTTTCATTTCTCTAGAAGTAGAATTACTGCGTCATATAGTAACTCTATGTTTAACTTTTTTGAGAAACTGACAGACTTTTCCAAATGGCTACATCATTTTACAATCTCAATAGCAATATGTGAGGGTTCCAGTTTCTCCACATCTTCACCAACACTTGTTATTGTCTGTCTTTTTGATTGTAGCCATTCTAGTGGATGTGAAGTGGTATCTCATTGTGGTTTTGATTTGAATTTCCCTGACTAATGACACTGAGCATCTTTTCATACACCTGTTGGCCATTTGTATATCTTCTTTGGAGAAATGTCTGCTTAAACCCTTCGCGCATTTTTTAGTTGGGTATTTGTCATTTTATTGTTGAGTTGTAAGAGCGCTTTATATCTTCTGGATACAAGTCTTGTATCAGATATATGATTTTCAAATATTTTCTCCCATTTTGTGAGTTGTCTTTTCACTTTTTTTATGCTAGTGTTTATAGCACAAATTTTTTAATTTCAATGTCCAATTTGTTTCTTTCCTTTGTCACTTGTGCTCTTGGTATGTGTTCAGGTTTTTTTGTTTTTTGTTTTTTTTTGCGTTACGGAGGCCTCTCACTGTTGTGGCCTCTCCCGTTGCGGAGCACAGGCTCCGGACGCACAGGCTCAGCGGCCATGGCTCACGGGCCCAGCCGCTCCGCGGCATGTGGGATCCTCCCAGACCAGGGCACGAACCCGTGTCCCCTGCATCGGCAGGCGGACTCTCAACCACTGTGCCACCAGGGAAGCCCCTGTGTGTTAGGTTTTTGTGTGAACATAAGTTTTCATTTCACTGGCATAAATGCCCAAGAGCGCCATTGCTGGGTCATATGGTAGCTGTATGTTTAGTTTTATAAGAAACTGACCAACTGTTTTCCAGAGTAGCTGTACTGTTTTACATTCCCACCAGCAATGTCTGAGTGTTGCCATCTGTCCACATCCTCACCAGCGCTTGGTGGTGGTGTTCTTTTTTATTTTAGCCATTCTGATAGGTGTGCAGTGATATCTCATTATGGTTTTCATCTGCAAATCCCTAGTGGATAAGGATGTGGAAGATCTTTTTATGTGCTTATTTTACTGTCTGCATATTCTCTTCAGTTAAATGTCTCTTCATGTCTTTTGCTCATTTTCTAATTGAAATTTTGGCTTTTTATTGTTCCATTTTGAAATTTCTTTATGTATTCAAGATACTTGCCCTTTGTCAGATATGTGATTTACAGATATTTTCACCCAAAGTATACTTGTCTTTTCAGCCTCATCATAAGGTTCTTTATAAACCAAACATTTTTAATTTTGATGAGGTCCAGTTTATCAATTTTTCATTTTAGGGATTGTGCTTCTGGTGTCAAGCCTAAGAACTTTTTACTTAGCTATAGATCCTGACGCTTTTCTCCTAGTTTTTCTATAAGTTTTTTGGTTTTATATTCTACATGTAAGTCCATGATCCATTAGGAGGTAATTCTTGTGTAAGATGTGAGACTCAGATGGAGGTACTTTTTTTTTTTTTTAATTATGGATATCCAATCGTACCAGCACCATTTGTTGAAAAGGCTGTCTTTCCTCCCTTGAATTGCTTTTTTTTTTGCAGTATGCGGGCCTCTCACCATTGTGGCCTCTCCCGTTGCGGAGCACAGGCTCCGGACGCGCAGGCTCAGCGGCCATGGCTCACGGGCCCAGCCGCTCCGCGGCATGTGGGATCTTCCCAGACCGGGGCACGAACCCACATCCCCTGCATCGGCAGGCGGACTCTCAACCACTGAGTCACCAGGGAAGCCCCTGAATTGCTTTTTAATTGTCAAAAATCGGTTGGGCATATTTGTATGGGCCTATTTCAGGGTTTTGTGGTCTAATCATTGGTCTATGTGTTGGTTCCTTTGCCAATACCATACTGTCATGATTACTGAGTAGATCTTAGTACTGTTACCAAGTCCAAGCTCATACTACTCACCGACTGGCAGGCCAATAATTGAGAGACAAGTTATTGGGGCAAGGAATAGTGACTTTATTTGGAAAGCCAGCAGACTGAGAAGAAGGTGGACTAGTGACCCAAAGAGCCATCTTCCCTGAGTTAGAATTCAGGCTTCTTTTATACTAAAAGGGGAGGGGGTGTGGCAGGTTGTTGCAGACTTTTTGGTGCCAGAATCCATTGTTCTTGCAGCTGTCTGTAGATCTAGTCACAATGTTCCTATAAACCTCCAACAAGACAATTGATATTTTCTGTTCTGCAACTTTTTATCTCTGTATGAATAGGAAAGTGTTATACCTTTAAAGGTAGGTATTGCAGAGTCTCAGGTATAGACCCCAAGAGGTAATTAGATTTGGGGATATATTCCCAAGAACTTGTAGCAGGATCTCAGGTTTATAACCAAAAAGATGTATCAGCATCCCATATACCCAAGGAGGCTTAGCAGACTCTCAGAGGAGGGGGTGAATTTTTAAAGTGTAGTCTTTAAAAATCATTTACTTTAAAATTTTAAACAATATTAAAGGAGAATCTGAGGTATTTCTATTTATCAGGATGGGACATAGACCTAAAGAGATTGAGAGATAGTGGTTGTGACCTTGTAACCAACTTACCCTATGTGTGTAAAAATGATTGGTTCCGTAGCCCAAGATGGAATGGAACTGATTTACTCTCCTCCCAGAGACAAGGAGAAATCCAGGCAAATGTATGAAACAATGTTTTTCAAGACATTGGACATCAGGCCATGAATGACACTGATGGTTGTGAGGTGAAAACAAACAAGGTGAGAGGTGTGACTGAAGTGAGTTTCCAGGCCGTGGTGCAGGGAGGGAGAACCTGGGCGGAGCCTGGAAGGTTCTCTAAGTTGAGGAGATGGAGCTGAGACTCTGGAGAGACCAAAGAGTCTAGTGTTCCCAGGGCAGAGTACTGGAGGAGAGAACTCTGGAGATCTGCTAAGTACTGCTTGGTGCAGGCATGTGAGTAAAACTACTTGAGGCCAGGAAAAGAACCATCTGAGAGGATTAGAAGGAACAGTGGCCCGCACTCAAACTGGGCCAGGAGTAGTGCCTGGCACTCACATGGGACCAGGAACAGTGCCTGTTTCCCACCTGCCAGTCTGGAAAACCTCATACTTCAAGAGGGATTGGGTAGATTATTCAGAAAGATCTTGCCTCAGTAGAGGGGAGTAATTGCGCTAGATTACATACTGCTGTGGTCCTGCCTGACAGATCTTAAAAATAAGATACAAAAGGGTCTTTTCCAAGTAATTGTCCAAGTAATTTAACTACATCCCAGAAGAAAGCTCAAGAATATTTATAGGAATACAAAACTACCCAGCACTGAACAAGGTAAAAAATTACAATGTCTGACATCTAATCAAGGATTACTAGACGTGCAAAGAAGCAGGAAAAGAGGATCCATAATGAGGGGGAAAATATCAATGAATTGAAACCTACCCAGAACTGATTATATATATATAAAATGACACACACAGAATAAACAATTCTTAAAAAATAAAAAGAGCATCAGTGAACTGTTGAACAACAACAGCCTAATATATGTATAATTGGAGACCCTGGGGAAAAAGTGAGGGACAGAAAAAATATTTGAAGAAATAATGGGGTCAATTCGTTGGGAAGATTTAACAATTCTAAAAGTTTATGCATGAAGTGGGACCTCCCTGGTGCCGCAGTGGCTAAGAATCCACCTGCCAATGCAGGGGACACAGGTTCTAGCCCTGGTCCAGGAAGATCCCACATGCCACGGAGCATCTAAGTCCATGCGCCACAACTACTGAGCCTGCACTCTAGGGCCCGTGTGCTACAGCTGCTGAGCCCAGGCACCACAACTACTGAAGCCCGTGTGCCTAGAGCCTGTGCTTCACAACAAGAGAAGCCACCACAATGAGAAGCCCGCGCACCGCAATGAAGAGTAGCCCCCACTGTCTACAACTAGAGAAAGCCCGCAAGCAGCGACTTAGACCCAATGCAGCCAAATAAATAAATAAATAATAAATTTAAAAAACATAATAAAATACATGAAGCAAAAACTGATAGAACTGCAAGGAGAAACAGACAAATAAAAAATTGTAGACAGAGGTAATTTATTAAACAAATATAGAGAATATCAACAACAATATGGAAGATTTGAACATTATCAACCAATTTGATCTAATTGACATGTAGAACAATATATAGAACAATCTACCCAACAACAGCAGAATATACATTATTTTCAAGTGCATACAGATGTTTACCAAGGTACATTGTATTCTGGGCCATAAAACAAATCTCAATAAACTTTAAAAGATTCAAGTCACATAAAGTAGATTCTCTGACATAATGGAATTAAATTAGAAATCGCTAATATAAACAGGAGTGAAAAATCACCAAATATTTGGAAACTAAATTACATGCTTCTAAATAAGCCATGTGTCAAAAACTAAATCAAAGAAGAAATTAGAAAGTATTTTGAACTGAATGAAAATAAAAACAACGTATTGAAATTTGTGGAATCTGCTATAGCAGTACTTAGATGAAAATTTATAACACTAAACACCTATATTAGAAAAGAAAAAAGGACTCAAATCAGTGACCTTAAGGAAAAGAAGAGCATATTAAAGCCACTATAAGCAGAAAAAAGGAAATAATGAAGATCAGGGTGAAATCGATGAATAGAAAACCAAACACAACAGAGAAGATCAATGAAACACAAAGCTGGTTCTTTGAGAAGATAAATAATGTTGATAAACCTCTAGCCTGGCTTATTTAGAAAAAGAAGAAAAGATACAAATTACTAATATCTGCATTGAGAGAGGTGACATCACTACAGATTCTACAGCTATTATAAGGATAACAGGAAAATATTATGAACTTTATGTCAATAAGTTTGACAACTCAGATAAAAAAGACAAATTACTTGAAATACACATATTTCCAAAACTGAACTCAAGAAGAAATAGATCATCTATCTAGCCCTACGTCTATTAAATAAATAGAATTTTAAAATCCTTTCCACAAAGAAACCTCAGGCTTAGATGGCTTCACTGGTAGGTTCTACCAAATATCTAAAGAATAAACAATTCCATTGTAGGCAAAATCTTCCAAAAAATGGAAGGGGTGGGAGTATTTTGCAGTTCATTCCAGGAGGCTAGCATTAATCTGATACCACTACTAGGCAAAGACATTACAAGTAAAGAAAACTAAAGGCCGATATCCCTTTTGGACATAGATGCAAAAATTCTAATTTACAGTTTAGGACATTGAGTCAATGATGTATAAAAAGAATGTCATATCATAGCCTAATGGGGTCAGCCCAAGAATATAAGGATAGTTTTAAAGTCAAAAATTAGCGTAATTCGACAAATTAACAGAATGAAAAAGAAATACTATATAATCATTTCAATAGATATAGAAGAAGCATTTGATAAAATTTCATACTTGCTACTAACAGAAATCACTGTTTTTTACAAAGGTACAGAGGCAGTTCAGTGGAGCAAGAACGATCTTTTCAACAAATGGCGCCGGCACAATTGCTTATCCATATGCCCCAAATGAACTTTGATCCATTCCTCATACCATATACAAAAATTAACTCAAAGGGCTTCCCTGGTGGCGCAGTGGTTGGGAGTCCGCCTGCCGATGCAGGGGACACGGGTTCGTGCCCCGGTCCGGGAAGATCCCACGTGCCGCGGAGCGGCTGGGCCCGTGAGCCATGGCCGCTGGGCCTGCGCGTCCGGACCCTGTGTCCGCAACGGTAGAGGCCACAACAGTGAGAGGCCCGCGTACCGCAAAAAAAAAAAAAAAGCCTCAAACTAGATCATAGATCTAAATGTAAAATCTAAAACTGTAAAACTTCTAGAAGAAAACACAGGAGAAAAAATCTTTACGACCTTGGGTTAGGCAAAGATTTCATAGATATGACACCAATAAGGCAATCCACAAAAGAAAGAAATTGATGAATTGGACTTCATCAAAATGAAAACTTTGGCTCTTCAAAAGACAGTTTTGGGAAAATGAAAACACAAATTACAAACTGCAAAGAAATCTTTGTAAAGCATAAACCTGTTAAATACCAGAATACAGAAAAAAAAACTTTGGAAATTCACCAATAAGAAAATAGCCTAGTTTTTAAATGGGCAAGAGATTTGAACTGACACTTCAGCAAAGAAGATATGTGGGTAGCCAATAAGCATGAGGAAAATGTTCGACATCATTAGTCATCAGGGCAATGCAAATTAAACCTGCAGTCCGCATACCAGTGTTCTGCAGCTTTCACAGAGGTGATATGGTACTACTACGGACCCATGAGAAACAAATACCGTATGCTAACACATATATATGGAATCTAAAAAAAAAAAAAAATGGTTCTGATGAACATAGGGACAGGACAGGAATAAAGACGCAGACCTAGAGAATGGACTTGAGGACACAGAGGGGGAAGGGCAGGCTGGGACGAAGTGAGAGAGGAGCATTGACATATATACACTACCAAATGTAAAGTAGATAGCTAGTGGGAAGCAGCTGCATAGCATGGGGAGATCAGCGCAGTGCTCTGTGACCACCCAGAGGGGTGGGATAACGAGGGTAGGAGGGACATGTAAGAGGGAGGGGATATGGGGATATATGTACGCATATGGCTGATTCATTTTGTTATACAGCAGAAACTAACACAACACTGTAAAGCAATTATGCTACAATAAAGATGTTTTAAAAAAAAATGGGGGGGCTTCCCTGGTGGCGCAGTGGTTGACAGTCCGCCTGCCGACGCAGGGGACACGGGTTCGTGCCCCGGTCCGGGAAGATCCCACATGCTGTGGAGCGGCTGGGCCCGTGAGACATGGCCACTGAGCCTGCGCGTCCGGACCCTGTGTCCGCAACGGTAGAGGCCACAACAGTGAGAGGCCCGCGTACCGCAAAAAAAAAAAAAAAAAAAATGGGGTACATCTAACTTTACCAGTGAAAGTGTGTATAACCTTCATGTAAGACATTTCCAGAAGTGTATTGTTATATTAAATCCAAATCAGTACCTTTTAGTCAATAAAAAGCTTCTCTTAAATTAAAAAAAAAAAAAAAAAAGAATCTGCCTGCGAACACAGGGGACACAGGTTCAGTCCCTAGTCTGGGAAGGTCCCACATGCCGCGAGGCACCTAAGCCCATGAGCCACAACTACTGAGCCTGCGCTCTAGAGCCTGTGTGCCACAGCTACTGAAGCCCACGGGCCTAGAGTCCATGCTCCTCAACAAGAGAAGCCACCGCAATGAGAAGCCCGCGCACCACAACAAAGAGTAGCCCCCGCTCTCCGCAGCTAGAGAAAGCCCACGTGCAGCAACCAAGACCCAATGCAGCCAAAAGTAAATAAATAAATTTATTTTTTAAAAAAAAGTTCATCCATCATTACCCCCAAGACAAGTACCAAGTATTACGGGAGGGAGAGAATCCAGAGAGTCTCAGAGTGAGACACAGTTACCACACTAAAAGAATAAACAGGAGCTTTTCTACCTTCCCATCTGATGCGTGGTCTACCAGGATATTGAGTTACGAGTAGGAGTCACTTTCCTTCCCCGTTGTCTGGTGGGCTGTCCTCTTTATCCCAGTGTGTTCTGGAATTTCCCAGTGGCCTGCCTTGATGTGGGTCTGCATTCACGCATTCTGTTGGGAACCTGGAAATTCACAGCCTTCATTTCTGAGAACTGTTCTTGAATTCATTTGTGGATAATTGCCTCTGCCCGGTCTCCTCACCTCCATACCTCTGGGACATTGTCATTTGGATGAGTCACCTCCTGCACTGGTGCTCTCACTTTCTCGTCTGTCTTCCCCCATGTCCATCTCTGTCTTTTCTCTTTACTTTTTGGGAGATTATGGCCTTTATCCTCCAACCCTTCTATTAAGTTTGGGATCATGTTTTTAATTCCCAAGAGAGGTTTTTGTTCTCTGAATGCTCTTTTTTATGCCATGCTCTGCTTTTCATGAGTGCAATATCTCATCTTTCTGAGGATATTAATAATGTTTCCCCTGGTTATGTAGGTTTCTTCCTCCTGTATATTGTTTCCTCTGAGCTGTTTTTTCCTGTGTTGGTTGGTTGGTTGGCTCTCTTTATTTCACGGGAGGGGCCTTCCTCAGAAGTCTGGTATTTGTGGGGGAGGGTTGTCTGATTTTCTTTAAAAGGGAGGAACTAAAAAGCTGATTGAGGCTGTGGGCAGAAGGTGGGGATGTTCACTTTAGACATCCTTGTGGAGATCAGGCTGGGACGGGGAGGAAAGGGCTCTTGATGGGCTGACTGCTGGTGTCTTTAAGTCTCCCTTCTTAAATGGAAGATATTCCCATAGAAGATATTTCAATCCCCTATTTGGGGTTGAGGGGGAGGGAGGGAAGTAGACCTAGAGTCCCTGGGGTTCCAGAAGGAAGAGGAGAAGCAGGCTGGGGTGTCAGCAATCCCCTGTGCTTGCTAACGCCCTGGTTCACATCCCTGCAGGCATGGCGAGTTGCCATGGAGACAGATGGGGGAGAGGATCTAGGGCTACTGCTCAGAGCTTCTGCCCATCCTCCTACTTTCGCCCCAGTTGTACCCATGCCTGGTACCTCCAGTTATTGAGTGCCCGGGGTTCTGCAGGGGGAACCTGGGGCTCCTGCTTTTCCAGGTGCTGGTTTCGTGGTCTCTCCTCCATCCTCCACATCCAGCTCCTTTCCAGCCTGCTGCTGTCTCCTCCTGCTCTTCTCTTCTTCCTGGATTGATCCCTTTTGGTTTTGTTTTCAGTCTTTCCCCTGTGGTTTCAGGGGGGATGCAGAAAAGGATGAAATGACGTGCATATGACTCACCACTTCATCTCAAGTTCAGCATCTCTCTTGATAGATGGGAAATGGAGGCTTAGGGACTTTGTAGATTAGCTCAAATGTTACACAACTTACATTCAGCGGTGGCAGTTTTGATGCCTCCAGAACCCATGCTTCCTAATCGTTGGGCTAAGATTAAAGTTTTAATTAAAAAAAGAAGTTCTGGGAATTCCCTGGAGGTCCAGTGGTTAGGACTCCACGCTTCCACTGCCGGGGGCCCGGGTTCAATCCCCAGTTGGGGAACTAAGATCCCGCGTGCCACGTAGCACGTCCAAAACAAACACACACACACACACGCACAAAGTAAAAATAAAAAAAAGAAGTTCTGCAAAGCTGAGCTCCTGTTTAATTTTTAAGTGCGGTGACCGGGTTTCTCTCTGAAATCTCTCCCTCTACAGTACTCAGTGCCGCCTAGTATTCTGTCTCCTGGGGTGATTATCGGTGAACATGTTTTATCTTCCACCATCTCCTGATTACTTTGGAAATCCTAAAGGATAAGAGCTATGTCCTAGTCAGGTGTCTCCTCCAAATGCCTATCACAGGCCATTCACAGACCAATAACGCGGAAGATAAACCACTGCTCAGTGACAATAGAAATAAAACTATAATATGTGTCCATTGCCTAAGTAGAACTGCTGAAGAGAAGTGTGTTTCTTTTTCCCAATCTCCTTATCCTTATGGAAGAGGATGAAAGCAGTGAAAACATTCTATTAATATCCCAGACTTGGGCTTCTTTCTTCCTTTTGTCTCATCTGCTGGAGAGCAAAACACAGACTAAGAATGAGCAAATATCCAGTGTTCAGTCAAGTAGGAGAAGCAGAAGACAGAAAACTCTGAAGGACTGACACACCGATTCACTTTGAACCTTAGTGTTATTTATGAAAACGTCCAAAAAATGGTTTTCACCTTGCAGGAAGTTGAACCATGTTGGTAAAGTTTATGTGATTCTGAGCGCGTTTATGGAAAGGCTGGTGCTAGATTCCCGATGGTTCTGTGGGCCGAGTGAGCACTGGATTTTCAGAGTGTTGCTGGAGGGGCGTTTCTCTCTTAGAAACTTCTGGTATTGACCATTTCTCATTACATTATGAGTAGAGTGAGAAAGGTTTTACTTTGAGTTCCCTTGTTTTAGAATTCTGTGGTCGACCCTCTTCTGCTCTTCCACCGCTGCTTCTCGTAAGACTTGAAGAAGTGGAAGGACATTCAGAACGTATCTGCTCTGGCAAAATACAATACCATTGACCATATCCAAAACGGAAGGGGAAAGTTAAAGGTGAAAGATCTAAAAATGGACACATCATTGCCATTTGCAGCCACGTGGATGGACCTGGAGATGATCATACTAAGTGAAGTAAGTCAGACAGAGAAGGACAAATACCATATGATATCGTTTATATGCAGGATCTAAAACAATGATGCAAAACAGAAACAGACTCACAGACATAAAAAACAAACTTACGGTTACCAAAGGAGATGGCCGGGGGGAGGGATAAATTAGGAGTTTGGGATTAAACAGGTACATACTACTGTATATAAAATAGATAAACAAGGACCTACTGTGTAGCACAGGGACGTGTATTCAGTATCTTGTAAAAACCTATACTGGAAAAGAATATGAAAAAGAGCACATATATATGTGTGTGTGTTGTGCTAACAACAACAATACAGCATTGTAAGTTAACTATACTTCAGTGTTTAAAGAATGGTTAAAAAAAAAAAGAAAGAAAAATGGACACATCTCTTTTATCAACTTCCTGAAATCATAAAACCAAAACTAACCTCCAGCGTATATTAGAACTACACCAAAAGTAATTATCTTTCTACTTGGTTACTCTTGGTTTAGAGCAAATTTAGATTTCCATCAAGTTGGCCCCGAGAAGTTAAAGATAAAGGGAAAGGGACTTCTGTCTTTCCCTTAAAACCAGTACTGCACCTTTGGGCCTCTAGGCACTACAGGACTGGCAGTAGAAATACATTCATGGGACAACTAACTGCTGAACAATCCTCGACAGGAAGACACTGGAACTCGCCAAAAAAGATGCCCCCCATCCAAAGACAAAGGAGAAGCCACAGTGAGACGGTAGGAGGGGCGCAATCCCAATACAATCAAATCCCATAACCGCTGGGTGTGTGACTCACAAACTGGAGAACACTTATACCACAGAAGTCCACCCACTGGAGTGAAGGTTCTGAGCCCCACGTCAGGCTTCCCAACCTGGGTTGTCTGGCAATGGGAGGAGGAATTCCCAGAGAATCAGACTTTGAAGGCTAGCGGGATTTGACTGCAGAACTTCGACAGGACTGGGGGAATCAGAGACTCCACTCTTGGAGGGCACACACAAAGTAGTGTGTGCATCGGGACCCAGGGGAAGGAGCAGTGACCCCGGGGGAGACTGAACCAGACCTACCTGCTAGTGTTGGAGGGTCTACTGAAGAGGTGGGGGGTGGCTGTGGCTCACCACAGGGACAAGGACACTGGCAGCAGAAGTTCTGGGAAGTACTCCTTGGCGTGAGCCCTCCCAGAGTCCACCATTAGCCCCACCAAAGAGCCAGTAGCCTCCAGTGCTGGGTCACCTCAGGCCAAACAACCAACATGGAGGGAACTCAGCCCCACCCATCAGGAGACAAGTGGATTAAAGTTTTACTGAGCTGCCCACCAAATCAACACCCAGCTCTACCCACCACCAGTCCCTCCCATCAGGAAGCATGCACAAGCCTCTCACCCACCAGAGGGCAGACAGCAGAAGCAAGAACTATAATCCTGCAACCTGTGGAATGAAAAGCACATTCACAAAATGACAAGGCAGACAAAATGAAAAGGCAGAGGACTATGTACCAGATGAAGGAACAAGATAAAACCCCAGAAAAAAAACCTAAATGAAGTGGAGATAGGCATCCTTCCAGAAAAAGAATTCAGAAAAATGATAGTGAAGATGATCCAGTACCTTGGAAAAAGAATGGAGGCAAGGATCAAGAAGATGCAAGAAATGTTCAACAAAGACCTAGAAGAATTAAAGAACAAACAAACAGATGAATAATACAATAACTGAAATGAAAACTACACTAGAAGGAATCAATAGCAGAATAACTGAGGCAGAAGAATGGATAAGTGACCTGGAAGACAGAATGGTGGAATTCCCTGCTGCAGAACAGAATAAAGAAAAAAGAATGAAAAGAAATGAAGACAGCCTAAGAGACCTCTGGGGAAACATTAAACACACCAACATTCACATTATAGGGGTCCCAGAAGGAGAAGAGAGAGAAAAAGGACCTGAGAAAATATTTGAAGAGATTATAGCTGAAAACTTCCCTAATGTGGGAAAGGAAATAGCCATCCAAGTCCAGGAAGCACAGAGAGTCCCAGGCAGGATAAACCCAAGGAGAAACACACCGAGATACATAGTAATCAAACTGACAAAAATTAAGGACAAAGAAAAATTATTAAAAGCAACAAGCGAAAAATGACAAATAACATACAAGGGAACTCCCATGAGGTTAACGGCTGATTTCTCAGCAGACATTCTACCAGCCAGAAGGGAGTGGCACGATATATTTAAAGTGATGAAAGGGAAGAACCTACAGCCAAGATTACTCTACCCAGCAAGGATCTCATTCAGATTTGACAGAGAAATCAAAAGCTTTACAGACAAGCAAAAGCTAAGAGAATTCAGCACCACCAAACCAGCTCTAAAACAAATGCTAAAGGAACAACTACTGAAGCCCATGCGCCTAGAGCCCGTGCTCCACAACAAGAGAAGCCACCGCATTGAGAAACCCACACACCGCAACGAAGAGTAGCCCCCGCTCACCACAAATAGAGAAAGCCTGCACGCAGCAATGAAGATCCAACGCAGCCAAAATAAATAAATTAAAAAAAAAAATCTTCCAACAAAAATCCAGGACCAGATGGCTTCACAGGTGAATTTTAGCGAACACTTAGGGAGAGCTAACACCCATCCTTCTCAAACTCTTCCAAAAAATTGCAGAGGAAGGAACACTCCCAAACTCATTCTACAAGGCCACCATCACCCTGATACCAAATCCAGACAAAGATACTACAAAAAAAGAAAATTACAAACCAATATCACTGATGAGTATAGATGCAAAAATCCTCAACAAAATACTAGCAGACAGAATCCAACAACACATTAAAAGGATCATAGGGCTTCCCTGATGGCGCAGTGGTTGGGAGTCCACCTGCCGATGCAGGGGACACGGGTTCATGCCCCGGTCCAGGAGGATCCCACATGCCATGGAGCGGCTGGGCCCGTGAGCCATGGCCGCTGAGCCTGCATCTCCAGAGCCTGTGCTCTGCAACAGGAGAGGCCACAACAGTGAGAGGCCCATGTACCGCAAAAATAAAATAAAATTAAATAAATAAAGTATCATATACCATGATCAAGTGAGATTTATCCCAGGGATGCAAGGATTCTTCAATATATGCAAATCAACCAATGTGATACATCATATTAACAAACTGAAGAATAAAAACCATATGATCATCTCAATAATTGCAGAAAAAGCTTTTGACAAAATTCAACACCCATTTATGATAAAAACTCTCCAGAAAGTGGGCATAGAGGGAACCTACCTCAACATAATAAAGGCCATATACGACAAACCCACAGCAAACGTCATTCTCAATGGTGAAAAACTGAAAGCATTTCCTCTAAGATCAGGAAGAAGACAAGGATGTCCACTCTCACCACTATTATTCAACATAGTTTTGGAAGTCCTAGCCATAGCTATCAGAGAAGAAAAAGAAATAAAAGGAATACAAATTGGAAAAGAAGAAGTAAAACTGTCACTGTTTGCAGATGACATGATACTATACATAGAGAATCCTAAAGATGCTACCAGAAAAGTACTAGAGCTAATCAGTGAATTTGGTAAGGTTGCAGGAAACAAAATGAATACACAGAAATCTCTTGCATTCTTATACACTAATGATGAAAAATCAGAAAGAGAAATTAAGGAAACAGTCCCATTCACCATTGCAACAAAAAGAATAAAATACCTAGGAATAAACATACCTAAGGAGGTGAAAGACCTGTACTCAGAAAACTATAAGACACTGATGAAAGAAATCAAAGATGACGCAAACAGATGGAGAGATATACCATGTTCTTGGATTGGAAGAATCAATATTGTGAAAATGACTGTACTACCCAAAGCAATCTACAGATTCAGTGCAATCCCTATCAAATTACCAGTGGCATTTTTTTACAGAGCTAGAACAAAAAATCTTAAAATTTGTATGGAGACACAAAAGACCCCTAATAGCCAAAGCAATCTTGAGGGAAAAAACCAGAGCTGGAGGAATCAGACTCCCTGACTTCAGACTATACTACAAAGCTACAGTAATCAAGACAGTACAGTACTGGCACAAAAACAGAAACACAGATCAATAGAACAGGATAGAAAGCCCAGAGATAAACCCATGCACCTGTGGTCAACTAATCTATGACAAAGGAGGCAAGGATATACAATGGAGAAATGACAGTCTCTTGAATAAGTGGTGCTGGGAAAACTGGACAGCTACATGCAAAAGAATGAAATTAGAACATTCCCTAACACCATACACAAAAATAAACTCAAAACGGATTAAAGACCTAAATGTAAGACCGGACACTATAAAACTCTTAGAGAAAAACATAGGAAGAACACTCTTTGACATAAATTGCAGCAAGATCTTTTTTTGACCCACCTCCTAGAGAAATGGAAATAAAAACAAAAATAAACAAATGGGACCTAATGAAACTTAAAAGCTTTTGCACAGCAAAGGAAACTATAAACAAGATGAAAAGACAACTCTAAGAATGGGAGAAAATATTTGCAAACGAATCAACAGACAAAGGACTAATCTCCAAAATTATATACATAAACAGCTCATGCAGTTCAAAATTTAAAAAACGAACAACCCAATCAAAAAATGGGCAGAAGACCTAAATAGACATTTCTCCAAAGAAGACATACAGATGGCCAAGAGGCACACGAAAAGCTGCTCAACATCACTAATTATTAGAGAAATTCAAATCAGAACTACAATGAGGTATCACCTCACTTCGGTTAGAACGGGCATCATCAGAAAATCTACAAACAGCAAATGCTGGAGGGGGTGTGGAGAAAAGGGAACCCTCTTGCACTATTGGTGGGAATGTAAATTGATACAGCCACTATGGAGAACAGTATGGAGGTTCCTTAAAAAACTAAAAATAGAATTACCGTATGATCCAGTAATCCCACTACTGGGCATATACCCAGAGAAAACCATAATTCAGAAAGACACATGCACCCCAATGTTCATTGCAGCACTATTTACAATAGCCAGGACATGGAAGCAACCTAAATGCCCATCAACAGATGAATGGATAAAGAAGATGTGGCACATATATACAATGGAGTATTACTCAGCCATAAAAGGAACGAAATAGGGTCATTTGTAGAGACGTGGCTGGATCTAGAGACTGTCATACAGAGTGAAGTAAGTCAGAAAGAGAAAAACAAATATCATATGTTAATGCGTATACATGGAACCTAGAAAAATGGTACAGATGAACTGGTTTGCAGGGCAGAAATAGAGACATATGTAGAGAACAAACGTATGGACACCAAGGGGGGAAGCAGCAGGGGTGGTGGTGGTGCTGTGATGAATTGGGGGATTGGGATTGACGTATATACACTAATATGTATAAAATAGATAACTAATAAGAACCTGCTGTATAAAAAAATAAAATAAAATTCAAAAAAACCCCACCTAAGTGCATATGACTAAGTGAAAGAAGCCAACCTGAAAAGGGTACATACTGTATGATTGCAAATATATGACATTCTAGAAAAGACCAAACTATGGAGACAGTAAAAAGACCAGGGCTTGCCAGGGATTAAGTGGGAAGGAGACATAAATAGGCAGATTTTTAGAGCAGAAACTACTCTGTATGATACTGTAATGGTGGATACGTGTCATTATACAGTTGTCAAAACCCACAGAATTCACACCACCAGGAGTGAACCCTAATGTCACCTGTGGATTTGGGGTGCTGATGTGTCAGTACAGGTTCATTGATTGTAACAAATGTCCCACTCTGGTGTGGGATGTTGACAGTCGGGGAGGCTCTGCTTATGTGGGGAGAAGGGGGTACACGGGAACTCTCTTGTACCTTCCACTCGGATTTGCTGGGAACCTAAAACTGTTCTTTTTTTTTTTTTTTTTCCAACATTTATTTATTTTTGGCCGCACAGGGTCTTAGTTGCAGCACACGAGCTTCTTAGTGGCAGCAGGCATGCGGGATCTACTGCCCCAACTAGGGGTTGAACCCGGGTTTCTGCATTGGGAGTGCAGAGCCTTAACCACGGGACCGCCAGAGAAGTCCCTTAAAGCTGTTCTTAAAAATAAAGTCCAGTTTTAAAAAAATCTGGATTTGATGACCTGCTTAACAGAGCGAAAAATTGATCAGAGCTGCAAAACACCAGTGCACTTGGTTGTATCTTGTCTTCGCCAGTTTGCAACTCTACCCCCGTGGTTGACTGTACTCTTTGACTTACCTCTCCCGAAGCTGTTGACCCTGGTTTGGGAAGAATGATGAGAAACAGAGTCCAAGAGTCTTCAGTGTAATACTCTCTGAAATTTGAAGGCTAAGCATTGCAATATGTGGAAGAGTGGTGCCCTAGAAAACAAACGTTTCCTTTGTGGTTCAGCTCAACGCATCCAAGGGGTATTTTGTGCAGGACACTTGCATAAGGCTTGCACTTGCCTTTGGGGATATTATAGTTTGGGGAAGACCAGCCAGGCAGGAGGAAGGGTGTGATTAAAGGATAAAGGCATGGGTGGGACCGGGGGAACAGAGTTCCACACTAAGGAAGGAGGAAGGAGAGCCGCCACGAGCCCGGAGCTCCACAGACACAAGGAACACATGCGACGATCACGTGGATGTTATTAACCTGATTCACGGTTGAAGTGTCCAAGGTTGCCAGGAGCACTGCCCTCGCCCCGAGGTTGGGGCTTCATCCACCCGGCCCGCCTAGATGCTGCTGTTGATAAGAACCCTACGCGGAGAACATTGCTAACATTATCAGAACTTCCCGGAAGAGGAGATGACGTTTGCAGAGGCCGAGCCCGTGCGTCCCACAGACACCGTAACCTGCAGTTCGCAACTGAATTCGTCACCTTTCTCCCTTCCATGGCTCTCTCCACCCCGGGAACGCGCTCTTCTCTTTATGTTCCGGATTTCGTGGATGTCACCCCATCTGCCCAGTTACCTGAGCCAGAGAGGAGGTTTATCCGAGGCTCTGCCCCAGTTCCCTGCTCCATGCCCTGCCAGCTGTCCATGTTAGCACTTCGTCCTCTTCCGCCCTCCCCGCCTCCCCACATCAGCTCCCGGGGGCACCGTCACCTCTTAGGGGACGGTTACCACAGCCTCCTAAGGAGTCTTGCTGCTTCTCGCCTTATCTGCTTTCAATCTGGACTCCACCCTGCTGCCAGAACAATCCTGAGGCAGCTCTTACCATCCCTCCGCGACTCCTTTACAGCTTGCGGGGCAGAGTCCACACTCCCGCGCCTAAGAGCGCTGATGCACCTTGATTGCACTGCCGGCCTCTCCCGCCTCCTCTCCCTGCCCCCACCCTGTGCTGCATCAAAAATGGTTCCAGTTTCTCTGAGGCTCCCCCACCTCAGAGGTGGGGTTCATTTCCCCACCCCTTGGATCCGGGCTCGCCTCGTAACTCGCTTTGACCCGCAGAATGTGGCAGAAGTGATGCAACATTTACGAGTGAGGTCTCGAAGTTTCCGCGTTCACTGTTGGAACACGAAGGCACCTGCGGAAGCCCGTGCTGGCCTCCGGAGGACGTGGTGAGAAGGGCCCGGCCACAGTCACCCACCTCCACCGACCCTCCAGCCACGGCTGCCACCTGACCACAGAAGACCCGGACAGCCCGGCCCAGCCCAAGTTGCTGAGCCACTGGACTGTGAGCAAATAAAGTGGCATAGTTCAAGCCACTGAGCTTTGGGGCTGTTTGCTGTGGAGCGACGCGTAGCTGACCCAGCCCCCTCAAAGTGGGTTGTCCAGACCTCGGCTACTTACTCTGATGTTTTAGGTCATCTCTGCATGTGGGCTTTTCTTAGAAACGCCCCTTACCGTTTTTTATTTTTTGCTGCTGCATTCCTTTCTGATCACCTCTTAGGTTGCAGCTCGGGTGTCCCCTCCGTTGTGGAGCCTTCCCAACCCTCAGGGTGTCCCGTGACGGCACTCGTCACACTGCCTCTGCGACGATCACGTGTTTATTTCTTTCTCTTTCTTCGCCTACTGGCAGCACAAGTGACTTTCCTCCCAGAGTCTCTGAGTTTTCTCCTGTCAATGGGACCAGTGCTACCTACCCTGCCCCGGTGCTGGACCCATTAAAAAAAGCAATGCAGCGACTGTTACCGAGGGCCTGGCTCTGGGGTGCTCTGTGCACCTTCCTTGTCTTCCTCCCTGCCCTGTTTCCGGCCCCCACACCTGCTGCCCTGGGCTGGGTGTCTCCCCTAGGTGTCTCCAGGGAGAAGCACAGTCACCAGCTCAGGGGGACTTACAGGGTCCACAAAGTCATAAAACCCGGCCTCCCATCCCAGCGGTGACCACCAGCGTGACTCTGGAAGTGAAGGCTCAGCCTTGCGTCTGCCTGTCGTCCATGTGACGTATTTCTGCCAAGACCCATCAGGACCTCCTTGTCTGGAACTGTCGAGGGCCTCGGGCCTCCGTTGCTTCTCTGTTGTCTGGCTGCTAAAAGCTCAGCACCATCCCCGTGGCTACTGGTTCTGTCTACGCTGGGTCAAAACTTTTGTGTGGTAAATGTGAGTTTCATTTCCGTGGACTTTTGCTGACAATTTAAAAAAAATTTTCATTGGAGTATAGTTGATTTACAATGTTGTGTTAATTTCTGCCATACAGCAAAGTGACTCAGTTAGACATATATACATTCTTTTTCATATTCTTTTCCATTATGGTTTATTACAGGATACTGTATATAGTCCCTTGTGCTATACACTGGGACCTTGTTGTTGATCCATTCTTTATACAGTAGTTTGCATCTGCTAATCCCAACCTCCCACTCCGTCCCTCCCCCACCCCTCCTCCCCCTTGGCAACCACCAGTCTGTTCTCTATGTCTGTGAGTCTGTTTCTGTTTCGTAGATAGTTTCATTTGTGTCATATTTTAGATTCCACACATAAGTGACGTCATATGGTATTTGTCTTTCTCAGTCTGACTTACTTCACTTAGTGTGATCCTCTCTAGGTCCATCCATGTTGCTGCAAGTGGCATTATTCTTTTTTTTATGGCTGAGTAGTATTCCATTGTGTATACGTACCACGTCTTCTTTATCCATTCCTCTGTCGATGGACGTTTTGGTTGCTTCCATGTCTTGGCTGTTGTGACTACTGCTACTGTGAACATAGGGGTACATGTATCTTTTTGAATTACAGTTTTTTTCTGGTTATATGCCCAGGAGTGGGATTGCTGGACCATATGGCAACTCTATTTTTAGTTCTTTTGAGGAACCTCCATACTGTTTTCCATAGTGGCTGCATCCACTGACTTTTTTTTTTTTCTAAATCTGTTTTTTTTCTTTTTTCAATTTTATTTATTTATTTTTGGCTGCATTGGGTCTTCGCCGCTGCGTGCAGGCTTTCTCTAGTTGTGGCGAGCAGGGGCCACTCTTGGTGGCGGTGCGCGGTGTTCTCACTGAGGTGGCCTCTCTTGTTATGGAGCACAGGCTGTAGGCTTCAGTAGTTGTGGCACATGGGCTTCAGCAGCTGTGGCATGTGGGCTCAGTCGTTGTGGCGCACAGGCCTAGTTGCTCCGCGGCACGTGGGATCCTCCGGGACCAGGGCTCGAACCTGTGTCCCCTGCATTGGCAGGCGGATTCCTAACCACTGCGCCACCAGGGAGGTCCCCGTGCATTGACTTTTAATTCTCGTAGTAAGCTTCTCTGCTCACTCAAATTCCATTGCAGCTGACATTAAAGTGTGTCCAAATCGTAGCTTTCCTGTAATTATTTTGATATCACCATCCACAAAAGTAAGATTATATTTAAGAATGATAACACCCTTTTCAGGACAATGGGAAAGAGTTGGGTTTGAAGTGGTTGGAGCCACTTCTATACTATCATAGAGTGTGATCTTTATGTAAAACTGGAGGGCGTTTTCTTGGAAACAGTCGGGAACATTCTTTTTGTACCTTTAAAGATAAAGGTGTAGAGGCTCGCAACTACCCTTTATCCCCCATTTTTGCATGCCAAATTCTTTTGATTATAAAATTTCATGCCTTAGGCATTGTTGGGAAAGATCTAGAAAGCTCTACTTAAATCTCTCTGATGTGCAGACTGTTCATAATAGGTTTGATTTAATTCATTAAAATACATAGTGCTTCGTTTCCTTACCATTATTATACTCTGGTCCTTTTTTCTTCTGTTTTAAATGTGTCTCCTAGGCATTTTCTATACTTACTTAGTCGTTAATCATTATGCATGGGCTAATGATTAAACTATTTCAGTGAACTTCTGGTGCGAGGTAAAGGTACAGAGGGCTTTTTAGCATTCTTGTGTTTATTTTGAAATGTTGTTTTCAATCCTAGCCCAACAAATTAAGCCAAAGGCATCTAAATAGTATCTCTAATATCTAAAAAGTATATAGGAAAGTATAAAGAACCTGACAAGGGAGTGAAATAGAAGTGGTGAAAACCAGAAAAATTTGTTGTCTGAGAGCTGCTTGTCTGCTACATAAATGGTGCTCCTTTGACAGAAATTCCATCTTTTACCTTTAAACCGTTCAATGAAGTCTAATTGGATTTGATTTAGCAAAGGCAAGTGTCAGTAGATTCCTCTGAGCTGGCATTAATGAGGCATAGTAAGCGATCATTTGGGAGGGCTTGACAACACAGGAAGTTCCAGTCGAGTACAGAAAGGTAAAAGCAGCAAAGTGAAAGACGGGTGTTTGCAACTGTTTACTCGGACTCTTTGGAGTCAGATACAAGTTCTGAGTGTGAGAATTCCAGCCCAGTTCCACTTGTTCTTTTTCTTTGAGTATCTATTTTCATAGCATGTAAACGTGTTTCAATAGCTAACTTTTATTTAACACTTAATTTCAGAGAACGTTTACAAAAGGCGTTCTAGGTCCAAGAAGGTCGGTTAATAACGTACGGGGCAAAAATGGGTGACATACATTAACACGGTTGGGAGCCAACAACCAAGTGATTCCCGCTTAGTCTTTTATTCCAGTCAGATGATGACGCTTCTTTACTCTTTCTTCAAAGCACTGAACTTATCTTATCACCGAACATTTCCCAGGTTCTCTGCCTGTTACTTCTAAGGTAGAGTCAGGCTGGTGATCTGTTCGTGCCTTTCCTGAGCAGTCTGTAATGTGTGCCAGTCGGTTGCCCAGGCTGTGGGCCCAGTACCCGTTCTCAGGATAAAGGGGTCGGTAAGCAACCCCTCTGCCCCCTACATCTCTGCTTGAAGCTTGCCCTTCCCTGCCGACTTGGACTTTGTTGTTCACTGTGATGCTTAGATTTTTTTGTTGGTTTGTTTGTTTCCTCTCTCACGCTTAGTTTTTAAGTCCCGACAATGGTTATGGCTCACTCTGTAAATTTACGATCACTTTCCCGAGGTAGTGCCACTCTGACTTCTGTTTCAGACCTCCTTACGTTTTGTTGTCTTTCGAATACTGACTGCACGTGCCGTTTTGCCGTCTGGGTGACACAGGCTGTGGAGGCAGCTGCAAAGCCGGGGTGGGGCCTCACAGACTTTCACCTGCTGAGTGTGGACTAAGTTCGAGTTCTGTGCCAACCTCGCTCAGCAGTGGGGGTGGAAACGGAACACCTGCTGCATCGTAGGGATTGTGCTGGAAGTACGGACGCAGAGATTAGCAAAGTCCATCCCTACCCGCAAGCGACGTACCATCTAGTGGGAGACATGAAAACATTTCCAACACTGTCCCTATAATTAGGGCTACCTCAGAATTGGGCCCAAGGTGCTGGGGGGACCCTGAGCACAGTGTTCTGGGCCCTCCTTGTCTTAGACTCAGAGCTCATGACGCCACCAGCAACTCATTTTAGCCGATCTTCCCAACAGTCGAGTCATCTGAGAGTTGGTGTCAAGGTTAACAATTAGTGTTAAAATTCTTCCGGTGTTTTCACCTGCCCTGTGGTTGGGTGACATAAAGCAACGGCAGGATTCTGTGCCCCCTCCCTCCTTCTCTCCCTCTCTCTGTTCCTCCCTCACTCCCTTCCTTCCTTCTTCCTTTCTTTCTTGCCTGTGTCTTTTTTTCCCCAGTGTTCTATAGTTTTCCTATACCCTGCTTCGTAATTCTCAAAGCAACATTTTGACTGAAAAGTGTTCTACTAAAAGTAGAATTTCAGCAGTTTACATCTGAGTTTCTGTTCTATAGGATGCAGCTCTAACATTTAAATTGGATGGGAAAGAAAACAAAATGCCTTTAGAAACCAACACGTCTCAGGATTGATTATCCAGGAAGGGGTGATGGGATTATGCATTCACCACGTCTTTGCTGGAACTCGGCTTTATTACCTCTTCTCAGCACCCCTGCTCGCTCCCTCATTTCTCCCTGCAAGGGATCCAAGGCCTGTTTTGAGTTCCGCTTGCATCCACTCCTGGTTTCTTACCTCCTCGGCCACACTGGGAGCTGCTAAGAGGTCGTTTGCTGTGCCTCTTTCTCCCTCCAAAGCCCCAGAGGACCTAGGACATCGGGCACAGGGCACAGTAACCGGTTGCCCGTCTCGATGGACCAGGCGGTGGCCGTGTTCTGTGAATTTGAAAGGCAGGTACTTGCCGTGACCTTCCTGCCCCCCGAGCAGAGGTGACCGCGGCGTGGGGAGAGCAGGTGCGGAGCCTGCCAGGAAGCCGCAGGCCAGCGGAGCGGGCTGCGTGCCATGCAGCCTCAGCTCTACCCGGGGACACGTCCAAAGGGCACTCTCCCTTATCTGCTCTGGCTGGAAGCAGGCAGGGCCAGGATGTCCAGTGATCTGTGCAAAGGCCAGTCCTCTGGCCGGAGGTCACGGTGTTGCCTCACTCCCCAGGGATGTCGTTTAGCTCTTCTTAACAGGAACACCGGGTGTTTCTCTACATAAATCTCAGGTATCCTTTAAAAGCAGCTGATAAGTAAAATGATAAGATCTCAAAACATTCTAACTCCCTGGATGTAATGACAGGGAGACTAACATTTAGTCAAAGATCAGTTCCTCCCGTTCTGGACACTCCTGGTTGGAAGATAGAATATTTGCAGGACTAAGAGGCTGCTGTCCTTGCAGCGCTGAGACTATGACAGGGCAGAGGAGGTGGTGGTCACGGCCCCACTGATAACACAGCCTCTGCCCGGCTATCAGATATCTGTTAGGCTGAACTTTATGGTGACGGTAGTAAGTTAATGACCGCACTTTGGAACCTTTTGTTCATGGTGGAAAATACCTTAAGTAACGCTTACACCTTTATCTTACTTGCCATCTGAAGAAATTCAATTGTGATGCAGAATAAAATATGATAGAAAAAAACGCACAGATTCACAGCCTGATTTACACTAATAGATGAGAAAGCCTTCTAAATCTTATGGAAGTTTAGTGATTCTCTTTTCTTTTTCATTGTGTGTTATTGTCCATTTATTACCAGAATTCCAGGCATGAGAGGCGAATTTCCCAAAAATGTGCGAACTGGACCCATTTTTCATTTCTAAAGCAAGCCGAACCATCCCTTCATCTTTGCCCTTAGAGCTACTGTTTACTCTCAGCTGGGCTGAAATGTGCAAAGCTTTTACGCAAGCCCGTTCCACGCGTTCGCTTTGGCAGTGTGTTCTCACTCAGTCCAAAGAGCCCAGCCTTCTGTGATCGCGGTGAGAGGGCAGCCGCCTCGCGCTGAGCCCTGCCGGTGGTTGGTGGCACGCACCTCCTGTGGTCCTGTCCGCGATGTGAGCCTTGGGCTTCCGTGTGACCATTTCAGAAGCTAAATGTCACCTTGTCGGCCCCGTTGGCGAGAAGGGACCCTACGAGGCTCAAGGGTGGACCTGGAGCGGGGCCTGGGGAAGGCAGGGATGGGAGGGGGGTTCAGGCAGGGGGGCTGGGGCTTGGCACAGAGGCGGACAGCACAGGGAGGTCTGGATGAGGCGATGGCCCAGTGCCACTGGTCACCCTGGGGGTGGGGGATGGCGACCAGGGCGAGATTGGGGGAGACAACGTCACCAGGGCCCATGTCGAGCTAGGAGAACGGGCACAAGGCTGAGGGTCACAGGAAGTGGTTTCAGAGGCTTGAGCAAGAGCCTGAAGCCAGCCGTCGCGGGAAGGACCGCTGTTTAGACTTTGTACCTTTGCGCATGTGCTCGGCTGCCCTAACAGTGGGCCACCAACTGGGGCCCCTAAACAGCAGGCATTTACTTCTCACAGTCCTGGAGGCCTGAAGTCCAAGGTCAAAGCGTCAGCGGCTTTGGTTTCTCCCGAGGCCCCTCTGCTTGGCTTGCAGGTGGCGGCCTTCCCGCTGGGTCTTCACGTGGTCGCCCCTCTGTGTGTGCACCCCGCTGTCTCTCTTTGTGTGTCCAAATCTCCTCTTCTTATAAGGACACCAGCCAGATTGGATTAGGGCCCCCTCTAAACACCTCATTTTAGTGGAATCACCTCTTTATTATCTCCAAAGGCAACCACATTCTGAGGTCCTAAGGGTTAGGACTCCCGCAGCGGAATCTGGGCGGACACGGTGCGGCCCGTAACAGTGCCCACGTGGAGAGCCTTCTTCTGTGTGTGAGTTGAAGCAGCCTAGCGCTGTCAGGGACTGACATGTTCAGATTTTTTTAACTCCACGGTATATTTGTTATTCTTTAGGAATACCTACGTGACTCTCCCCCCACGGGTGCAAGGAGAACATATAGTATTGCCTCCAGCGTGTGTGCCTGCCCGTCCCACTCCCCCAGGGCTCCCACCTGAGCCAGACTGGCCTGCGCATGCCTGGAAGTAACCCGCATGCTTCCATCCTGGGGGCTTTTCACTTGCCGCTCCTTTTGCTGGAACATTCTACCCCAAATGTCCGTACAGCTCACTGCCTCATTCCTGCAGGTGTCTGCGCCCCTTTTCTGAGAGGTCCTCCCTGGCCGGTCATGTAGGGCAGTGTCCTTCCCCATCCTCCCCCTGCAGACTGTCCAGACCTGTCCCCACCAGAAGGTGCATTCTGGGACAGCGGGGACTTTATGTGTGTCCTCTGCTGTTTTCGTCCACCTCGGATACAGTCGAGCAGTGTGTGCTCGACGGCGCGTGAATGATTCCTGGCCTGCTCACCTCTGGCTCCTGAGACATGTTCTTGTTTAGAGATCTTCATTTTCTTGGGAGTTCCCTGGTGGTCTAGTGCCTTTCACTGCAGGGGTCTGGGTTTAATCCCTGCTCGGGAAACTGAGATCCTGCAAGCTGCTCGGCCAAAATAAAAAAGAGTAATAAAGATTTCCATTTTCTTAATGAGCTCGTCAAGAGTCAAGCAGAGGTAAGGTGGCCAACCATGTTACTGTTTAGATTGTGAGTTCAGGAGTGTCTCTGCTGATAAATGATGTTTTTGTTCAAGGAAAACCAGTGTTCTGCTATGTCCACTTCACCCATGACTTCTCTCTCCTCCCAGGAACGTGGAGCCCGGCAGTGGGACCAGCTCCATCCATTCGAGATGGTGGACACAGAGAGCCCGATTGGTCCCCTCTCCCCCCTCGAGGCTGATGATCTGGAAAGCCCACTCTCTGAAGAATTCCTACAAGAAATGGGAACCATTCAAGATATTTCTCAGTCCATTGGTGAGGACAGTTCTGGAAGCTTTAGTTTTACAGAATACCAGTATTTAGGAAGTGGTCCAGGATCAGATGGCTCCGTTATTACAGGTAAGTGTGCTACTTCCTAGAAAGCTTTATCTGGAAACGTTTTTTTCCACAGAGAAAGCTGTTCTCTTTACCTGGAGAAGACACATCTCTCCGCGTTAAAATCTTTAGGTGCGTAAAAGCACGACACGCAGTGCCACTGGGCCTTGAAACTTTCCAGGCGTGTCTCGCATATCATAGTATGCCTTCTTTTTTTGTTTTTTTTTGGATAAACTTTTTATTGAAGTATAATATACACATAAGAGTGCACACACCATAAATGTGTAGCTCATTTGATTTTTCACATGAAAATATAATATAAAAAAAAAAGTAATCTCTTGCATGTAACTTACCTGAGCAGCCTGTGTGTAATTTTTCACTGTGATGAACAGCTCTGTGACACACCTCCCTGTGGGCAAATCTTTGAATGCATCCTGGGTGACTGATTTTTTTTTAATTTTTTGTCCCTGTTGGTTATTTATGTTAAATACGTTTACCTGGCGGGGAGGAATAGTTAGGGAGTTTGGGATTGCCATGTACACACTGCTATATTTAAAATAAATAACCGGCTTCCCTGGTGGCGCAGTGGTTGGGAGTCGGCCTGCCGATGCAGGGGATATGGGTTCGTGCCCCGGTCCGGGAAGATCCCACATGCCACGGAGCGGCTGGGCCCGTGAGCCATGGCCACTGAGCCTGCGCGTCCGGAGCCTGTGCTCCGCAACGGGAGAGGCCACAACAGTGAGAGGCCCGCGTACTACAAAAAAATAAAAAAATAATAAAATAAAATAAATAACCAACAAGTATGCCTTCTTTTTAAAAGCTGTATGTAAATCACATAATGCTTGAAATTCAGCAGTCAGCTGCATTTTTTAAATGCTGTGAGTTTATATTTCTTTAAAGCAGAGACTCCTACTGTAATAAAAATCACTCTCTTTTATCTGGAAATGTATACGAACCCTCTGTCTACTCCCTTGTAAGCTTTTATATACAGAATGGATGCACAGCAAGGTCCTCCTGTATAGCACAGAGAACTATATTCAATATCCTATGATAAGCCATAATGGAAAAGAATATTTAAAAAAGGAATGTATGTGTATGTCTAACTGAATCACTTTGCTGTACAGCAGAAACTAACACAACATCGTAAATCAACTCTACTTCAATTAAAAAAATAGTAAAACCGAAAAAATAAATTTCAAGATGGTGACACAGTAGGAAAAAAAACTACATGAGGCATCAGCCAGTGCGGATACAAAGAAATAAAACACGGGGTCTGCTCAGGCCACCTTGCTGTGAAGGAGGAAATCAATGCACCGTTCATCTTTCTGGGCAACGTTTAAGCCACCCCGGTATAATGTGGTGTAAATTGTACCTTGATTTAAAGGAAGCCCTGTCTGGGGTGGACTTGACTCCACCGTACTTCTTGGCAGAAGTGGGTTTTGGATCAGACAAACTAGACTTTATTTTTAAATTTTTAAAAAATTTATTTTTATTTATTTATTTTTGGCTGTGTTGGGTCTTCGTGGCTGTGTGCCGGCTTTCTCCAGTTGCGGCGAGCGGGGGCTACTCTTCCTGGCGGTGCGCGGGCTTCTCATTGCGGTGGCTTCTCTTGTTGCGGAGCATGGGCTCTAGGTGCACGGGCTTCAGTAGCTGTGGCGCGCGGCCTCAGTAGTTGTGGCCCGCGGGCTCTAGAGCGCAGGCTTACTAGTTGTGGTGCACGGGCTTAGTTGCTCTGCAGCATGTGGGATCTTCCCGGACCAGGGCTCAAACCCGTGTCCCCTGCAATGGCAGGCAGACTCCCAACCACTGTGCCACCAGAGAAACCCCAAAATAGACTTTAAAATAAAGACTTTTACAGGAGACAAGGAACGATGCTACATAATGATCAAGGGAACAATCCAAGAAGAAGATATAACAATTATAAATATATATGCACCCAGTGTAGGAGCACCTCAATATATGAAGTAAATGCGAACAGCCATAAAAGGGGAAATCGACAGTAACACAGTAATAGTGGGGGACTTTAACACCCCACTTACACCAATGGACAGACCTTCCAGACAGAAAATTAATAAGGAAACACAGGCCTTAAAAGAAGTGGGTCTTGGCTGGGACTGGAGGAGTTGGGTTTGGACTGGCCAGGAGGTGTGTGTGTGTGGTTTTGAGCTCCGAGCTCGGACTGGGCAGGCTCTCTTGGGGAATCGAGAAGGTCCTCCCTGCAGCGTCGATATAAGGTCTCTGTGTTCTTCCCCCTCCGTGGGCCCTCTTGTGTCACGACCTCGGTCTGGAGCATGTTTCCCCGACCATCTGTTCACGTCTTCCCACTCCAGGAAGATGATTTTCACGACTGTGCACTGACCTTGGTGACGGTGGGAAAGGGAGCATTTGTACTCCGCTGGCAGCCAAGTTCAGTGATAAACCCGTGTGCGTGGAGAGAGTGGCTGAAAGTGCACGAGCTCTAAATCCAGCAAGCCCACTGGGGACGGGCGCTGTTTAAAAGGGGACATGTACGTGGGTCTGCACTGTGCCGTTGTTTGTGATGGGGTCTGCACTAGGACAAAAAGAAAAAAAAAAGGGAACTTACAAAAAGTGACTGCACTGCAGTGTACTAGACACACATCCTTGACCTTTGGCCCCTGGCCGTTAAGGGGGTGGGTGTGTGATCGTCCATTTTTATTTCGCTTCGGTTCTCCTTACTGTGTTCGTTAATCCTTTTGGCCGTTTGGAATCATCTCAGAATTCTCAAAATCTTGCTTTGTCTCCTTTCCAGGCTTTTCATTGTTATTGTTTCCAATTGATTTGAGAGATAAAACAATTGCTTATTTGTAAACTAGATTTTTCATCTTTGTATGTAATGGCCCCCTTGGGTGATATTTTTAAGTTATGTAAATTGCAAATATGGGAGGACCGTCTATAAAACGCATTCAGTTTAAACTTGACTCCTTGGGAGACCAGATGGGTGAGGCTGCTTACTCAGCCCATCTATCTTTCTCACCCCACCCCCCAATTTCTCTTAGCAGCTTTGCTGACATAAAAAAACTTCACATATTTAAAGTGTGCAATTGGATGTACACACACACACGCACGCACACGCACAGACTTGTGAAACCAACAGCACAAATTCCAGAGCCCTCACCCCAAAGTTTACGTGTGCCCTTTTGTAATCCCTCTTCCCCACCCTCATGCCTCTCTCCCTCCCCAGGTACCACTGCTCTGCTGCTTTCTATCATCCATCCGTTTGTATTTCCTAGAATTGTATATAAATGGAATCATATAGTATGTACTCTTTTTAGTCTGACTCCTTTCACTTAGCAAAATTATTTTGAGATTCATCTGTGTTGGTAGCATCTACTGACAGTTCATTTTCTAAAATCCACTGTATGGATTTGCCACAGGTTATCCACGCTATTGACGAGCATCCGATTGTTTCCGGGTCTGGCTGTTACAGATAAAGCTGCCGGGAAAGCTCGTGTACACACCTCTGTGTAAACAGTGCTTTCACTTCTCGCGGGTAGACAGGAGTGGAACGGGTCATGCTTTTCTGCCTCGTCGCATGTTTTACAGTTTGTTATCAGATACCATCCATTGTGAACTTTGTTGATGATGGAGAATTTTGTATTTACACAAATATTCTTGAGTTTTATTCTGAAATGCAGTTAAGTTACGTGGAAAATGTTGAGCCTTTCAGGTCCTGTGGTTAAGCTTTGTTAGACGGAACCAGAGCAGTGTTGATTCTAGAAGTAATTTTGCCCCAATTCAGAGGCAAAACCCTTTTGAGTATTTTAGCCAGTGCCCCAAGGATTCTGAGATCTTTCCGCCGTGAGTGGTGGTCACGGGACTGCCTCTTAGCCCTCAGTACACTGTTCCCTCTAAGCATTTCAGGTTGCTATTGGAATATCTTTTTTTTTTTTTTCTTTTTGGTCGCACCAAGCGGCGTGTGGGATCTTAGTTCCCCGACCAGGGATTGAACCCGTGCCCTCGGCGGTGAAAGTGCGGAGTCCTAACTGCTGGACCGCAGGGGAATCCCCTGGAGTATCTTTTCTTTTAGGCTCTCTCAGCTGATAGAGCAGAGACATACATGTGTACATACTAACGCATGTATGTACACGTCTGTATATAGCTGTCTCTCTCAAGGTCAGGGTAAACGTGAGTTCAAACAGACGTCTGCACCTCTAATCCACCACCACATGGACCACTTTAGCCTCCTCCTGTCGCTTTATCAATGAGCTCACACTCCAGCAGTGAGAGACCTGGCCCAGCCATCCATTCAGTCACCATCATTAAATGAACAATTAGTTGTTCATTTCCAGTGCGGTGGCATCAGAACTGCTCACCCAAAGCCCTGTGGAAAACAACTTTATCGGCTGGGGACAGTGTCCAGGGGCAGTTCTTTTGCCTTTGGTCTCACAGACTCCATTCGTTTCCGAGGTCACTTACACGAATATCTTCAGCGAGGTTTCCTACAAATGTTTCTTACATTTGTGATATAGATCGTTTCATCACATTCTGTGTGCCATCCTGGAATCTCTGGACCTCCTCAGTTTTTTTTTTTTTTGTTCATTTGCACACGTTTAAATTCACTCTGTACTGTAAACTTCTGTGGATTTTGACAAGTGCATTGTGTCCTGTATTCACCATGACATTTTCATGTGAATAGTTTCACCACGTCCAAAAAGCCACTGGGCTTCACCTACTCAACCCTGCCTCCCCCACCCCTACTCCAGCCGATGATTTTTTTTTTTTTTTAACCACTGCTCTATTTCTGCCTTTCCACAAATGTCGGATATTAAGACTCATACAGGTTGTAGCCTTTGGGGATTGGCCTCACCTGTTGAAGCATCTTGGTTGCTTCTGATTTTTGGCAATTAAGAATAATGCTGCTGGGGAATTCCCCCAGCGGTCCAGTGGTTAGGACTCTGTGCTTTCACTGCCGAGAACCTGGGTTCAATCCCTGGTCGGGGAACTAAGATCTCACAGGCCACATGCCACAGCCAAAAAAAAGAATAAAGCTGCTAAAGCACTATTTACAATAGCTAAGACATGGAACCAACCTAAATTTCCATTGACGAGGAATGGATAAAGAAGACATGGTATATATATATATAATGGAATATTACTCAGTCATTAAAAAGAATGAAATAATGCCATTTGCAGCAACATAGATGGACCTAGAGATTATCACACTAAGTGATGTAAGTCAGAGAAAGACAAGTATCATATGATACCACTTATATGTAGAATCTAAAATACGACACAGGGCTTCCCTGGTGGCACAGTGGTTGAGAGTCCGCCTGCCGACACAGGGGACACAGGTTCGTGCCCCGGTCCGGGAAGATCCCACATGCCATGGAGCGGCTGGGCCCGTGAGCCATGGCCGCTGAGCCTGCGCGTCCGGAGCCTGTGCTCCGCAACGGGAGAGGCCACAACGGTGAGAGGCCCGCGTACTGCAAAAAAAAAAGAAAGTCCAGCTTCTTTTTTTTTCTTTCATGGATTGTACTTTTGTGTTGCCCACATGGATTTTTATTCTATATTCTGATGCCATTTACTGAGTTAACAATTACAAAAGGGCTGGAAGCGAGGACGCAAAGAAAGCAATGAGTTCTGTGTAGGACATGTCGATTTTTGGCAACTAAGAATAATAAAGCTCCTGCAAGGAACGCTGCTCAGTCCTGAATGGCGGGTTTTTCCTCCAGTTCCAGGGCTTGTCACTATACTTGTAGTGTATAGTTATACCACCCCCTACATTGTCTAACTGTTGACTATATTGTGTAATGTTAAGTACACTGCACCCTTAAAGCTGTCTGTCCATTTTATCTTTGTGTCAAAAATCTGAGCATGTCGCAGGAGCGACTAAGACCGTGTGCCACAACTACTGAGCCCGCGTGCTGCAACTACCAAAGCCCATGGGCCTAGAGCCCGTGCTCCCCAACAAGAGAAGCCACCGCAATGAGAAGCCCGTGCACCGCAACGAAGAGCAGCCCCCGCTCGCCGCAACTAGAGAAAGCCTGCACGCAGCAACAAGACCCAACGCGGCCAAAAATAAATAAATAAATTTATTAAAAAAAAAAAAATCTGAGCATGTGGCTGGCATATACTTGAGCTCATTGTTGGTGACATTTAAATGTTAATAAAATAGCCGCCCCCGCCCCCCCCCAAAAAAAAGGAATAAAGCTGCTGTAAACATTTGTGTGAATAAGGCGACTTGCAAAGTGGCCTTTTCTGCAGGGCCACGGTTTAGTCCATTTTGTTTTGTTTTTTATGGATTAAAAAGTAAAGTTGTTTCTCAGTTGGGGAGCCCCTTGGGTGGGAGCTGCGGGGATGCTGGCGACGTGGTCACTGTGGGAGCACAGAGGGTGTGCAAGGGCCAGGCCAGGGTGGATGCAGCATGGGAGCCCTGCCCACCAGCTGATGCCTCCCCACTAAATGCCTCACCCGTGAACTCAGGTCCTCAGAAAGCTGGTTTCGACATCGGATGGCGAGGCCGTGAATATTCGTAAATCTTCCCCTTGTGTTCCTAGACACCCTCTCACCAGCCTCGAGTCCCTCGTCCATCTCTTACCCTGTGGTTCCTGGCAGCGCCGAGGAATCGTCCAGTGTAGCACTGAACATCGAGTGTAGGATCTGTGGGGACAAAGCCTCGGGCTACCATTACGGAGTTCACGCATGTGAAGGCTGCAAGGTATGGTGGACCCTGGATGGGGAGAAAGGTGGCCTTTCGGGGACTACGTGTGGTTCCTTTTATTTTATACACAAATGTTTGTCACTACTAAGAAGGGTCTGCTCAAGTTGTAGATCAGAAACTGACCCACGTAACACATTCCTTTCTCTCTTTGGAAAGTCTATGGCATATTGCTGGGCTGTTCTTTGTAAGTGACGTAGAGAGTGTGTTCTTTAACAGAAAATAAACCACATTAAAGATGCTCCCTTCATTTGGATGCGAGGTCAGAGAGTTTTGTCCACTTTCTCTCTCCACCCTCATCAGAAGGTCACGGAGGGCGAGGGTTCTCACGACCATCCGAGATGTCAGGACCCTGCAGCACGTGCTGGGCGACGACCAGGCCCACGGCTGTGTCCTCCCAGCTGCTCAGGATCCCCCAGCAGCCCCTTCCTGCACGTCGGGGGCCTGTCCACCCGAACCACGAGCACCCTTGTGTATATCCTTATTCTTGTGCCAGCTCAGCTGGACCTCTAACCATAGGTGACCCAGGGCCCGCAGTGCAGGGGGTCAGGCCGTGTCCTCCAGCAGAACTACGGAAGGATGACCGGAAAGCAAAGAGGAAAGAGCCCAGTGTAAATATAAACCCTTCACAATTTGCCAACCACATACCTTGAAAAAAACTACTTGCAAAGTGGCCTTTTCTGCAGGGCCATGGTTAGTCACCTTTCTTTACTTTTGTTTTTTTATGAACTAAATAGTAAAGTTGGTTCTTTACTAAAGTAAAGTTTAAGATATTTTTATTGGTTTGTTTTTTGTTTTTGTTTTGTTTTGGTCGCGCCTTAGCACGCGGCACACGCGATCTTAGTTCCCCCACCAGGGATGAAACCCATGCCCCCTGCAGTGGAAGCGCTAAGTCCTAACCACTGGACCGCCAGAGAAGTCCCTAAGATGCTTTTATAAAGAGAAAATCGTTTACAACCAGCTGGCTTCCTTTTATTATATAATCTTTGTCCTCTAGAGAGTTAATATTCTCTTACAAAAATTCTTAGAACTTTTTAGTCACAAATATGGAATGTCCTCAGAAGAGAAAGTCACATTTGTATAAATCTTAGCAAGGCAGAGTCACTCTTTAGGAGACTGTGATTGTGTCTTCCCAGGCCAGGTGAGGACGTGTTGAAATTACTTTGACTTTTGCCTCATTTTATTGTTTTTCATTTTACATGTAATGAAATTTCAAATTTCTAATTTGCCCCAATTACATCAGACTTTCTAGATGAACTGTTTCTCTACATTTCGTTCATTTAAAAAAAGACAATAGGGGCTTCCCTGGTGGCGCAGTGGTTGAGAGTCTGCCTGCCGATGCAGGGGACGCGGGTTCGTGCCCCGGTCCGGGAAGATCCCACATGCCGCGGAGCGGCTGGGCCCGTGAGCCATGGCCGCTGAGCCTGCGCGTCGTCCGGAGCCTGCGCTCCGCAACGGGAGAGGCCACAGCGGTGAGAGGCCCGCGTACCACAAAAAAAAAAAAAAAAAAAAAAGACAATAAATGAGCAACAGGAAACGTGAATAAAGGAATGACACTGATTCCTCAGTGGCCCGTATTCTTTAATAAACCGTATCTCATTCCGCAGGGTTTCTTTCGGAGAACTATTCGGCTTAAGCTGGCATATGACACATGTGACCGTAGCTGCAAGATTCAGAAAAAGAACCGGAATAAGTGCCAGTATTGTCGTTTTCACAAGTGCCTTTCAGTTGGGATGTCCCATAATGGTAGGTAAGGTTGTCTATCGCATTTTCCCCACCCGTGCCTCAGTTTACCCCCCTTATCGGGTCAGAACAGACTGTATTTTGAATGAATGTGCTGCAGCATTTAATGCTCGGGTCATTTTGTAACATGAGAGCCTAAGAAAAATACGCCTCAGATGACAGAGATCCAGTAGAACCCTTGGAAATACTGTTAGAAACTTCAGATGGTACAACTTTGATAGAAGATTTTGAAACCCATTGGAAACCACGGGGATGTCTTAATGTTCATATCACATGCATGAAGCATGTGCCATTTCAAACATTTTACCATATTATGAATTTAATTATATTCAATCCTACTCTTATTATTTTTTTGTTTTGTTTTGGCCGTGCTGCTCGGCTCTCGGGATCTTAGTTCCCCGACCAGGGATTGAACCTGGGTCCCCTGCAGTGGAAGCTCAGAGTCCTAACCACTGGACCACCAGGGCAGTCCCCATACTCTTATTTTAGAATTTGCCAATTACTACAGGAAAGTGAATTTAAAATAATGTGTTCGTAAGAGTTGCATGTCTACCTTCTGGTAAAAAGAAAAGGTACTATGTTAACTCCTTCTAAGGCTCACTTTCATCTCCTTAACCAAAAGGCTCAATTATGTACCTGAAGTGACCTTAAGCCCATCCTACTGATAAAGTGAGTCATGGTGCCACCTTTAATTTCAAGCTTTTTTAAAAGTCCAGGATATATGGGGTTTGAGGTTTATTTTCATCTCTCCAAGGGAGAAAGCTGAATAGTGCTGAGAAGTGGATGGTAACTTACCCATGCATGTTTGCTCACAGTCTAACCCGTGGTGTGAACCTTTCGTCCAGCCGTTAGTCCTCGTGCCGTGTTTCGTTGTTCATTTCTCTGTGTTCTCCGTTCTTCCGTTTCTCCCCTCCGACCCCCAGCGATTCGTTTCGGACGAATGCCAAGATCGGAAAAAGCAAAATTGAAAGCAGAAATCCTTACATGTGAACATGACCTAGAAAATTCTGAAACCGCAGATCTCAAATCTCTCGCCAAGAGGATTTACGAGGCCTACTTGAAGAACTTCAACATGAACAAGGTTAAGGCCCGGGTCATCCTCGCGGGAAAGGCCAGCAACAATCCGGTAGGTGGCTCTGCTGCTCGTTATCAGAGTCTGAAGTGCTTCTTTGGCGACACGTCAGCTAGAGGCGAGGAGGAGAATTGAGGAAGTACGTCCTAAATGCTGAGAAAATCATATTTATCCCCAACGCAAACGGGAGACGATGCAATGGAAACATTTCCTTCAGAGACTATAAAACGTAGCCCAACAGCAACTCCCATCCCATTTGATCCACCTCAAAGCTCCTAGCAACCAAGTTCTTATAATGACTCTGTAATTAATGCACTCAGAAAGTCTGGTTAATAGTTTACCAGATTCTAGGGTTGCTTCTTAAGTGATTTTGTTTTAATCCCTATTTTAATGCCAGAAAATGAAACTATTCACTTCCCACTCAAAGTGTGCTCTCACATCCTTTCCCCTAAAACTACCTTCTCCTCTCCGACCTCCCCCTTCCTACCCCCTGCCCACCTTCTTTTTCTCCAATGAGAAGGAAATGACATCTCGGGGCTTAGAAAGTGTCCTTTGTTTACAGAAACTTTATTGTCTTTTTGGACGGTTCTGGACCTTCTCGGTAGCAACTAAGATTGCCCCTTGTGGACGCCTACACTTCGCCTCCCCTGCCTGATTCCACCCTGTACCCACCCCACAGTTAGCTAAGCCTTTGTCTCCATTACAGGCCCAATCTCAGAGCTACCTTCAAAGAGGGGGATGGCCCAAGGTTGGCGAATAAAGACGTTTTGCCTTTCTCCTATGAGAGTGGTGAAACAGGTTTGATTTGTACTAATGAGTAGCTTGAAGCCATCTTTATTGGGAATTACAAGCTGGAATTTTCAGTCACAGGAAAATAAAGCATCTCACAAGCTACTTACTTTCATGAACAAACCAAACCTCTTTGTTACCGAGTCTTTTCATTCTTCAGTGAATTTTCCAATTCAATAGGCTGAGGTACTTTAGGAGGGTTCAAGCAAACTCTTGTGAAATCATAAAGCCACACCCATGCTGGGCGGCCCCGGAGGCTCGAAGAAACTCCACCCTAACCCTTTCCAGATCACAAGGGTAAAAGCAAAGTAATCTTTTACCTTTGAATTTCTATCCTGGAAATGATTCGTATAGCCCCAAATTAAAGCAACCCAAATTTTTGATCTCCTGGAATCCTTTTAGATCTTGCTGAGTTCTTCTACATCTCCCTTGGGTTTTCAGAATGCAAAGCAAAGCAAACTTAAAAGTCATCTTGACTCAGAACCAAACACTCTTGTTTAATGTTAACTTGATTTCCATGGAGTATCCTTCTCACACCCCACTGAGATCCACGCACTCTAAGAAGGAACCCATCACCCGCGGCCAGAGTTGAAATCTGGACCGTTGAGGGCCATCACACAGTTACTCTGGGAGAGGAATCTGTCTTTTGGTCTTAAGGAAATAAATGGCAGACCCATAGTCCAGCACTGGGCTTCACTGGATAGGAAAAACAGAATTCGGGGTATTGCTGTCAACTGCTTGCTTCTGCCCACCTCCGAAGCAGAGCATCGCGGGTACCAGTTTGAAAGGGAGTGTCCAGGGCCAGCCACTGCCTTTGACAGCACTGTTTGCTCCAAGCTGGGTTCACTTCCCACCCCATTTCCTCTGTATGTCGAAGCATGGCCCTCCTCCTACCTCCCCGCCCAGCCCAGTGCGCCCCAGAGCTTGGAGCATCCAGCTTGGGGCCACAGTCTCTGCTCCATCTGTGCTGGGTCAGAGACAGAGCTGCCGGGAGGGGCGGCATCCTGGAATGGCAGCCCCCTCACACCACACCGTGGGGTTTGGCCTGCTGTGTTATATTGAAATATTATACCTATAACTTGTCAGTAGCTTGAAAAACATACTATTTTGTACTATATCTAGAAGTGTGTAGTAAAACCTACCCAAAAGCTTATTAGAGCACTTCATCCAAAGCAATTCTACCAATAAGTCACAATTAAATTTCTCCGAAAAGATGCTGCTGCCGAACTTTTCATAGAAAATGCTGTTTCGATGTGTTTTGGAGATGAATTCTTATAACATCATTAACGCACATAGAACAGTGTCAGGTGTGAGCGAGGGAGATATATATCAGTTAGGGGAGACTTCTGGTCCTGGCGTGGAGTGATTTTGGGGGAAAATGGGCAGCTTTCTGCCTCGTGCCGTTTAAAAGCTTTAAAGTGTGCTTCACTGATTTGAAATGACCACCCGTAACGTCAGATATATTCATAGTCAAGCTTGAGGATAAAGAAAATATTCCAAAGTTAAATATAAGCTTCTGGATTTTTAAAATAGTCTAATCAAGAATGTTTCTCAGTAAAGTCTGGCAAACTTTCAAGGGTGTCACTCTATAACATCTCTTTGGCTGTAATAAACGTGGTTTTTTAAATGTTAGCACTTGTTTTGAATTCAGATCGTTTCTAATTTTGCCTGTTCATGAGGCCTGCCTTTTAAAATCCAGGCGATAATTTTATACAAATGAAATGAAATATTTCTTACCATTGAAGTCTCCGTTTATGAGAGAATGTTCCACATAAAAATAGTCCAGGGCCAGCGTCCTGGGCGTGTGTCCAGTTTCACAACGCCCCTGCTTAGAGGGCCTTGTGCTGACGTTTAATGCTCTGTCGCTGTCTTGAAATTCGTAAGCACTTTCGAATAAGGGACCCCACACTGTCATTTTGCACTGGGCCCTGCAAATTGTGTAGCCAGTCTGTGCTAGTCCAAGAGATGTCCTACCAAATAACAACAACAGTATAATAATAATAATAAGCGTTCTGCAGTCAAACACTGGGAACCACTGTTTATGCTAATCCCATTCTTAAAGGTCCACGGTGTACACTCATGAAAGACTCTGGTAGACTCTAACTTTATTTAACTCAGTGTTTCTCAAGGGTTTTTCTGGACAACAGGATTCTTTTTTTTTTTTGTAACACCTTTATTTCTGCTGAATGTACTTTTGAAAAGCCAGTGATTTGAATAAAGTCAAGGTGGCCTTATAATATTTTCTGAAATTGAGGGAGTACTGCCACCTGTCCTTTAAAAACATTTTTCTGGTCCATCTTATAAACGTTAATACTTTAAATCCGAGCTCCAACTTCCTGTGAAGCAGAACTGCCCCCAAACTTTCTCAAAACAGTGGTAAATCTGGCCTGCTTTTAATTTATTTATTTATTTATTTATTTTTGGCTGTGTTGGGTCTTCGTTGCTGTGTGCGGGCTTTCTCTAGTTGCAGTGAGCGGGGGCTACTCTTTGTTGCGGTGCGCGGGCTTCTCATTGCGGTGGCTTCTCTTGTTGCAGAGCATGGGCTCTAGGTGCGTGGGCTTCAGTAGTTGTGGCACGTAGGCTCAGTAGTTGTGGCTTGTGGGCTCTAGAGCGCAGGCTCAGCAGTTGTGGCGCACGGGCTTAGTTGTTCTGCGGCATGTGGGATTTTCCTAGATAGACCAGGGCTTGAACCCACGTCTCCTGCATTGGCAGGTGGATTCTTAACCACTGCGCCACCGGGAAGTTCTGGCCTGTTTTTAAAGTCTTTGGAGAGAGAGAGTTTTAGTCTTCCTTCATCAAACTTGAGATTGTTAGAAATTGGGCTTTGAGTTCTGTATTCAGAATGTTTTCAGTCATTCACAGATAATTTTAAAAATATTCGCTTTCCTCAGATGTGAAATCAGATCTTTTTTTTTTCTTTGTCCAACACTATCTTGCAAATTCTAATTCTGTTTAAACATTTCGTAGGCAATGCATCACATTATCCCAACACACCCACCTCTGTGCCAGGTATACCCAGCAGCTTCCCAGAAGATGGCTTTGTGCTGTGATTCCTCCTGATGCGCTTGTGAGCCCAGAAATAGGGCACACGTCGTGCCGTGGGCACAGAGGCACTGTCAGTGACGTGTTTTGCCCACTGGCAAAGTGATTCTTAAAATCACTGGGCTTCTTATACACTCAGTGTTTATCCAGTGGGGATTGAAAAGGAATGCCTCAGCCCACTTCATTATTGGTCTGTAGAACACATTTAAGGATCAGAGAGATCCCTCAGAGCCTGCCATTTATTCTGCTCCGCACACAGAGCTGGCGTAAATTTTGACCAGCAGCGGTATCTGTGCCCCTTCTTCTAAGCCCCACCAGATACATCATCGCTTCTGAGCACGTTGGCTTCAAATAACATGGCCAACCATCTCTTCTTTCCTCTGCTAGATCTTTATAAAATGGCAGGAACGGTGGGTTTAGATGCAAATGGTAAGGCCACATTTAGGGAGCTGCCATGGGGATTTGGTATTTGTCTCAGAACATGGAGCAATGGTGGGAAGATTTCAGTCTCCTGTACCGGGAAACGAGGGTCCTTCAAGGCTTTCCGGTTTATCCCCCAAGAGCAAGGGTTTAACACTGCTTGTTTGTTTACTTCCACACAAATGCCAACTTTCTGCCTTGTATTTATTTACATGCCAAATTTATTCATTGAACAGTCAGTGTTGGATAATGATGATTATCTGCGAAGTTCATAAAATGGCAAAATTAAGAATTATTGTAATTACTGGCTATTGCAGTATTTGGGAATTTAGAGGACATTATAAAATAGTTAAAGTGCTTTGCTAATATTCTCTTTCTTGTTAGCTTTATTGCCAAAATCAGTACTTCACTTTTTCTTTTTTTGGCCATGCTACACGGCATACGGGATCTTAGTTCCCCGACCAGGGATCGAAACTGTGCCCCCTACAGTGGAAGCATGGAGTCCTAACCACTGGACCGCCAGGGAATTCCCAGAACTTCACTTTCTTAGCAATGAAATCCCACCCAGTTTTAGGCGCCGATGATTATTATCTTACTGATTTATATTGTCCTCTATTAAATGTCTCCTTGTCCCCAACTAATTTTGAGGTTAAGGATGAGGACTGTGTTTTGTACATAATTTGATTCTCGACAGGTGGCTGGAATACTGCAGCTACTCATCAGTTTCTTGATAATTAAGCAGACAGCTTGTCGCCAATCACCCGACTTATTCCGGTGTTTTTCTTTTCAGCCTTTTGTCATACACGACATGGAGACGTTATGTATGGCCGAGAAGACTCTCGTGGCCAAGTTGGTGGCCAATGGCATCCAGAACAAGGAGGCAGAGGTCCGCATCTTCCACTGCTGCCAGTGCACGTCTGTGGAGACGGTCACGGAGCTCACGGAATTCGCCAAGTCCATCCCGGGGTTCGCAAACTTGGACTTGAACGACCAAGTCACTTTGCTGAAATACGGAGTTTACGAGGCCATATTTGCAATGCTGTCTTCTGTGATGAATAAAGACGGGATGCTGGTAGCATATGGAAATGGTTTTATAACTCGTGAATTCCTAAAAAGCCTAAGAAAACCATTTTGTGATATCATGGAGCCCAAGTTCGATTTTGCAATGAAGTTTAATGCACTGGAGCTGGACGACAGTGATATTTCCCTTTTTGTGGCTGCTATAATTTGTTGTGGAGGTAAGTTATTGATTTCACCTGCTGCTGCTGTGGCAATCACAGCCTCCCACCTAGAGAATTTGGCGGTGGTAAATCCGACGTGAGTAGGGTGGAGCCAGCACTGTAGGGGAGGAGGGTGTCCGAGCCCCACATTGCCACTAACCAGAATTCAGTGAGAATGATATCAATATCATATCATACTATAGCATACGTTATTGTTTTCTGTTTCAGAGCTTTTATTTTAAAAAATTTTTATTTTATATTGGAGTATAGTTGGTTTACAACGTTGTGTTAGTTTCAGGTGTACAGCAAAGTGATTCAGTTATACATATACATAGAGCTACTCTTTTTCAGATTCTTTTCCCATTTAGGTTTTTACAGAATACTGAGTAGAGTTCCCTGTGCTATACAGCAGGTCCATGTTGATTATCTGTTTTATATATAGCAGTGTGTATATGTTAATCCCAAACTTCATGTTATTATATATAAACACATTTGTAAAGTATAAATGTTCTATCTGTAATTACATGAATATATGTTTATTTAGAATATAATGGAAGATTAGGCATCATTAATAATTATAATGTGCTTATATCTATTATAGCTAATATCTATTATATATCAGATATAATCGTAATAATATTATAACGTATGGTGTATAACATCATCATATACAGTCGGCCCTCCATATCTGTGGGTTCTGCATTTGCAGGTTCAACCGACTGCGGATTAAAAACATTTCCAGAAAATTCCAAAAACGAAACTTGAATTTACCACACACCAGCAACCGTTTACGTGGCATTTACATTGTGTTAGGTGTGTTAGGTATTACGAGTAATCTAGAGATCACTTAAAGTGTACGGGAGAATGCGCGTAGGTTATATGCCATTTTATATATGGGACTTGAGCATCCGTGGATTTTGGCATCTCGGGGGGGTCCTGCAACCAATCCCCCACAGATACCAAGGGATGACAGTGTTATAATTATGTTATTATCATATTATATCCATATTACAGACAGTATTCTATAAAGTCATACAGATGTTAGTAGGGTTGCTGTCTCTATTGGTATATTTATGCTATTTCATAATGAAAACTATCTGTAGCTCACAGTCAGTGACTGCAAAGTGTGCTTTGCCAAAGGAAATGGATCCCAGTGAAGGAGAATCTAGGCCTCTGTACGGGGCAGCTGGCCCTGCGGTCCCCAGGTTTTTGGCTCGGTGTCACGTTCCTTTAAATAGCCCTGTCCCGGGTCTAAGAAGGTCAACCCTCTACTGTAAACTCGGCTGACCCTACCCAGCCTTAGGGGAGACTGAAGGGGCCACCGCCTCCTCAAGCTGCCTGAAGCTGTGCTGTCCGCCACGAGTCCCTCACTCGCGGAACTGAGGCTGTGGCCACAGTCGCCCGGACTCTGGACGTCGAGCTGAGGGAGGGTGGCCCAGCTCCACGAGGTCCGTCCTTCTGACCGTCCAGCTGGGCACAGGTGGAGGAAGTCCTGTGCTCTGGCAAAAAGCACAGAATGTGATCTACCACCGTCCTTTGCACGCTCAAGATGTCGTGTTGTGGGGAGAGCAATGCATAGCTATTTATAAGTAGTATGACAGTTTTATAAAAGAAATTTTAATCATAGATCAGGAAAATGTCTGGTGAGGTATACATGAAATCTGTATGATGGGGTTAAAATTATGAGGGGGGGTTCACTTACTATTTTTTTTAAAATCTCTCTCTTTAAAAACTTAGTAATTATTTTATAACCAAAGAAAAGAAAAAGAAAAATCCACATGATGAGCAACACTTTTGAAAATCCTAGTAATGCATATGGGACTCTAGAGAGAGCCCTGCCTATTGAATATGGAGGGTGGGGCCTGATTTTCTGGAACAAGGGCAGGATGCATGGATCTGAGCTGTCCCGGGAAGTCTGGTGTCTGTGTCTGAGGCACCCCGGGAGGACACCTGGTGTCCACATCGCCCTTCCCGCACCAAGCCTCAGACCTCCCCTCTCTGGGTTACCTCAGCATCCTCCCGTATCCATCCTCCGATTCATTCCTGACTCCACCTTCTTTTCAGCTGACTTCCATTGGAAGGTACCTGTAACGGTGCTTTATACCACAAAACCGAAGTCAAACATAATCACACTCCTTAAATATTGTTGAAACCGAGCACCTAAGAAGACACAGGAAGAAAAATTTCATTTTCCATATTATGCAAAAGCAGTTTGTGTGTTATAGTTACTCCTCTACATACAGGTTTTCCCCTGACAGGTGGTAATCAGATAAATCCTAAATGAAGCGGCCACCCCGTAAGGCCGCTAGTCATTTTAAGGTCGTAGAAATATTTAGGAATGAGTATTTGTCCTGTCTGCCCCTATCAGGCCCAGCGACTTGGGAAAAGTCTAGTTCCATCTTCTAGGTAAGTTGACAGCATCCTAAAGGCAGCTGAGCTTTTGGTGAAAAGAAAAGGCCATGTCCAATCAGAATGTTTGGTTTCTCGGGAATTCCCTGGCAGTCTAGTGATAGGACTCTGCACTTCCACTGCAGGGGACGTTGGTTTGATCCCTGGTCGGGGAACCAAGATCCCGCATGCTGAGTGGCGTCGCCAACAAAAGAAAAAATAAAAGGGCTTCCCTGCTGGCGCAGTGGTTGAGAGTCCGCCTGCCGATGCAGGGGACGCGGGTTCGTGCCCCGGTCCGGGAGGATCCCACATGCCGCGGAGCGGCTGGGCCCGTGAGCCATGGCCGCTGAGCCTGCGCGTGCGGAGCCTGTGCTCCGCAACGGGAGAGGCCACGGCAGTGAGAGGCCCGCGTACCGCAAAAAAAAAAAAAAAGGTTTCTCAAACTGAAAAACAGTCATTAGGTATTAGCATGCTGGTAATCGCAAACATCTCTGCTTTCTTTTGAGGATAGATCGGCCTGGCCTTCTAAATGTGGGACACATTGAAAAAATGCAGGAGGGTATCGTGCACGTGCTCAAACTTCACTTACAGAGCAACCATCCCGACGACGTCTTTCTCTTCCCAAAACTCCTGCAAAAGATGGCAGATCTGCGGCAGCTGGTCACGGAGCATGCGCAGCTGGTGCAGGTGATCAAGAAGACAGAGTCCGACGCCGCCCTGCACCCGCTGCTGCAGGAAATTTACAGGGATATGTACTGATTTCTTGGAAATGCACACAAAAAAAGAAACTTTTCAAGCGTTTTTAAAGGCGACAGCACTACAAGTGAGAGATGGGAGCAACGCAACTTTGCACAAATGTCACCATTTGAACCTGGGACAAAGGAAAGTATAAGCTCTAGGTAACCGGAATCCTGTTCCATGTTTCTTTCTTTTTTTAAACCACTGCTTCAAGAAATGCTGGTGATAAACAGCTATTAGTCAGGACTTGGAAACTTACGCAGAATGGTGTTCAGTGGTCTGATTTAACGCACCCGATGTGAATCAATGCAGATTTCTTTGTCACCTTAGGAATTTACTGGTGAATTAACCTCAAAATACGTGGTCTGTCTTCCCTTTTCACCACGTTTTGACTGTTGTGCTCCTTTATAATTTTGAAAACTAATCAGCACTTTTTAATTTTTATAATCCTGTAAACCTAGATGTCTCCAAAGGTTAGGTATTTTAAAAGTTTCCTGAATTTGAAGAAAGACAACATGCCGGTTTTGAATCGTAGGATTTAGAATGTCAAAGAATGATTCGATAAGCTATCAAAACGCAGCAATTGTTTTGTTTCGGTTCGCTGTTTTCACGGTGTAACTAATATGTGGAAAAGCCCGTTCCCAGGTTTGTGTAGAAGATCCCGGAAAGCCACGTCTCACGGGCCCGCTGGACTCGATCCTCCACCTGCTTCAAGCTAGTGTCCGTGGTCAGCAGGAACAAGACAAGACTCTGAAGCATGTCAGCTTCCCATTCCTCTCACCTCCATTTCCTATCAAATCTGAACCAACTGACTCAGGCTGTTTGGGGGCCATGGTCACGTCTCCAGGGGCAAAGTGACAAGTTATTTGTAAATCTTGCGCTGGGCCCCCTCTGTCAAGGCAGCTCCTTGGTCTTTTTCTGTGTTGCTTTTTTAAACATGCGGCTTAATGTTTATAACTCTTGCTGGTGGTAGCTGCTCCCTGGAGTGGAGAAGACGAGGCACAGGTGACTTTACCATGTGGCCTGGGGGCAGGGGTCTCATCTGGAGAATGGACGGGCCAGGCCGGGGCGGGGGGCGGGTGTGGGGTGGATGTGAAACGGTGGTTTTACTCATCTCAGGAAGCACAACAGGGTGGTGGTTTTTACAAAGATTTTGAGAGTTTTTCCCTTTTCCAGCTACATATGTAAGGTCGTTTTGCCATTATTTGCAATAACTGTTTCAGCCTTAAAGATCAACTTTTCAACCTTGGTCCAGTTAGGAAGGCGGTGTGGATTATGGTTTTCGTCTAGAGCACAGGGACCTGGAAATCCTCTTTTTCTGTCCACCATGGTAGATTAATGGTCCCATCAGAGAACTTGCAGCAGTGCCTCCCCCGAGCCAGACTGGGCTGATCCTGCCAGTTCAGCCCCCCGGATGCCTCTTGGGCGACAGCATTTACGACCTGGTTGTACCCTGGGTGCCCCTCCCCCTCTATCTTTAGGAAATTTGGTTCTATAAGGTCATTATTATTTGCCGTTAAAGAATGGCTAGAATTGAATTTGATAAAGTTCCCAAGATCAGCGTTATTGTAAATAAAACTGTGAGACTTCAACTAGAGAAAAGCAAAACTTACAATTAGGACATCCTTTTACACATTACACGTTTAGTGGTGTGTTTTATCTTTATTTTCTTTAAAGATCCAATCAGAGGATCTGCTGGAAGCAAATCAAAGCATTTCCACTTCAGAATGACACCAATCAGGGGTTGCCCTAAGTCAGAAAGGAGTTAAGCTCTGAGTCACAGGGTGCATCCGTGTCCCCATTCTTTCCTAAAATGCGAACTCCCTGGGCTGATGAGCCTGGAGGCCTGTGGCTTGTCCAAGGTCTCGGGGCAGGATCCCGGTGCCAGGTGTATGTGGCCTCTTGCTCTGGTGTCTTGGGACAGATCTATTCAAAGGGACACAGCGTCGGAAAGTGAGCCTTGAGACTCAGGCTTTTGGCAGGGTTGTCTGTTCTGTTTAGCTTCTCATACAGCCTGTCTGAAAGAGCTCCTAGCTCACGCGTGCCACGGGAACAAGCTGACGGCGGGCCCAGGTTCTGCATCAGCGGCGTTAGTGAGCGTCTGGTCCTCTTGGGGCCCAGCTAGACCACCAGCAATGCCCCTGGCGAAGCCACAGAGGACCTCAGCTTGAAAGCCACTTGACATTGTTCACTTGTTAATAGGAAGAAATTCATTTGAAATAACAGAGTCACTAATTGCTACTCAGAGTATTTGTGGTCACCTAATCAAAGATTTCTCCAAGCACTGATAATCAAATATAGACGAATTATTCACCAGTTCAATATATGGTCGTTTTTCGAATAGTAGCTATTTAAAGAGCACACTCTGGCTTGCTAGGTTTCAGTAGACGCCAGCATGAGGTCCAGTGGAAGCAGGTTCCGGAAGCTTCAGACCACAAGCGTGGAGCTGGCAGCCCGGGATGCTGGATGCGGGACCTGGCAGGACCCCCTTTCACCACCTTGACCCACTCTTCAAGCCACTGTTTAAACCTGGTTCTTCCTTTCCTCGACTTGTCATCACAGAAAGTGCCAGACTCCTCAGAGACCACAGATTACCAGGCAGCCTTTGTCTGGGAAGGGGGGACCATGGGGCTCCTCCAGGACACCCTGCTGCCATCCTGCCAACGCGCCTCCTCTCTGCCTCCTGGGCATTTCCAGTTGGGGGTCCCACGCCCCGCCTTCTGCCCCTGCCACCCTGTGAGAAGCCTGAGGGCTGCGCATGCGGGACGCCACCGCCCTGACGTCCAGCATTGTCAGAAACAGGGCGCCCCAGCCGTCAGAGAAGCATTTTGACTACTGCCAGAGCACCAGAGCCCTTCCCGCTGCCCGCCCGGCCTCCGGTTTCCCTGTGACCTTTCTACAGCTCTCCACTGAGAGGCGTTTCAAGCATCTTCCCAAAGAGGATATATGCACAGGGGTAAACAGTGAATGTGAATTGAGGGGAAAGAATTTCAGGATTCCAGAATGTCCGTGAGAGCTGTCCCTGTTAAAGGGAGTCCTGCCTTCTACTTCAAGAGCACAGAACGCACCTTTCCGCGGTACCGATGCGTTCCTACACTGGGCCACACGAAACTCTAAGGAAAGACGATCTTGAGGACAGTGAACGTTCCAGCAAAGGGCAGCAGCCTAAGATCTGAGCAGAAGCTCAAGGCCCACGTAAGATCCTTTGATATATGGTGATAAGTACTATTAATTGAGCTACTACTGTTTTCCCAAACCTACAGCATGACAGCTACCTCAATAGAGCCATCAAAAGATACTGTTAAAATTAAGGTCCACGTAACACTGGGCCTTTTGGTGCAGCTCTAGTCAGACCATCTACTGTTAGGGCTCAGAGGCTGGATGCTCACCTTTGCTGTGTGCACACTGAGAAATGGAAGGTTTTGTGGAGTTTTAAAGGAATTTTAGTGTTTAAAGGGAGCCTTGGGAATTCCCTGGTGGTCCACTGGTTAGGACTCCACCCTTTCACTGCCGAGGGCCCGGGTGACCTGCTCACCCAGGGCCGCCTCCTCTTGAGCGACGCCTGCTGGCCATGCGTGAGCCTGTTCATGGGGGAAATCCTGGCAGATGAGGGTGGAGAGATGCCTCCGTGCAAGCCTTGGTCACACGGTGGCTTCACGAGGCCTCGCCACGCCCCAGCCCCACCTGTGCCCCTCTGTGCCTGACTCCTTTTCAAGTCACTGTGACACTGGGCACGTTTGACACCTGGTGGCCAGAGGCACGATGGAGGGTTTTTGGTTTTTTGTTTTTGTCTTGACCCAGTGACCACACCTGTCTCTGGAATGTCTTAAAAAGTCCTGTTTAAATATAAGTCCATTGTTTCAACCAGGGAGTCCGGCGCTCCCAGCTAAGACCAACTTGATCACGGGCATGGCCTTTTATGGGGGCTTCCAGGGACCGGCGGAAAACCAGCCACCTTCAAGTGCCTCTTCCACCCGTGTGGCCTTTCAAAGCGCAGATCCCACGAGGAAGACTGTGCCAGGTGCTCACGGCTCCCCACCTGCACTGTCGATGCAAGTTCCTGCTGTCGCCTCCAATCCTCAGCCCCGTCTTCAAGTGGAAAACACCAGCTTGGACGAAGGGCCGCCTGGCGGTGCAGGCTTAGCCCCAGGGGTGGCCTGCTTCCCACACTTCCCGCGCCTGCATTTAAGACGGGCAAGGTTGCGGCAAGGCGCTCCCTGTGGGTTAGCCCGGTGCCTGGCTGCACGTGTTCCTGGAGGGGTCACTTGTTCTTAGGTTCACAACAGTGGTGTTGACTCAGGAGATGCGAGGAAATTGTACTGTCCATAGAAGTTGCAAACTAAGACCGATGCCACCAGCGGGGGGGCTCAGCGATTATTAAAAAGTGTCCAGGGAGGATTTTCGCCACACTCACTGTTCCCACAGTGTTTGTGGTGCGGGCGCTGGACGGTTCCAGAGACAGACTGTCTGTATTTATTCTTCTCGTCTTGTAAGCGGCCCAGCTTCTCTTAAGTGTTGCTCCAAGCTGATTTACCGGGCTCCCCAGGGATTATGGATTCTTACCAACCAAGTCTTTGCATGGAGCTGTCAGCTAAGGGGACTCTTGCCTTCCTGACAGCAGTGACTTCCAGGCGGCACAGCAGGAAGGCTCCGCAGACAGCTCGGCCGGGAGGAGCGAACGAAGGGCCGAAGGGCCATGACAGTGACTGCTGACAGCGTCCCCACCCCCGCTAACTGGGCGCTTTCCTCCTTCTCAGTGCAAGGACTTTTCCGGTGGCGTGTTCTCCTCTAGGGACCTTCTGCCCAGAAAGATCTAAGGTTAGGCTCCAAAGGTTGAGGTCTAAAAGTTTTTGCTGAGATTTGTATCTATTTTTAGGTGCCATTTTAATACCATTCAGGAAAATGGTCGTGGACCCTCAGCCCGTGAAACACACGGGAGTGAGAGCAAAGGACTCAGAACACAGGAGGCCCGTCCTACTTCTGTGGAAACTACGGGACAAACTGAAATGTGATAGCGGAAGTTCTGCAAGGAAAAGAATAAGACAACGCGTCTCCACACTTTCACTTAAAGAATTATGTAACGCTTTGCACGATGCTGTGTTTGTGGAACGCGGCAGGTCCTTAAACTTATCTCAGCAGGGTGGGCTGCTGCGGGTATGGCTGCTTGTTAGGGCAGAGAGCGAGAAGCGCCGCCCAGGGCTCATTTCCAGACGCCCTTTCCCGGCTCGAGGCACCCGGACTCCTCAGATCTAGAGGGGGGCTCTCGACAGACCATCTGCTTCTCAGAATTTCAGTCTGAGATAAGAGAAGTGTAACCGTTTACTTCCACCCCCCTGAGAAAGGGGAGCCATGCACCGTGGTCCAGGGGGAACACATGCAGTCACATCCTTCTGGAATCCTTTGCCACACAGAAGACCACACTGCATCCACGTCAACGTCACCTCTTGACTACAGCAACTGGTAAACATCAAGGACCTCAGGCCCCGCGGCTGTTAAATGCATTACATGAAAAAAATCGAAGAAATAGCAATTTTTTACATCACAAATAGCAAATTAAGACCTGGGTCAGGTATTTTTCATTTAAAATGTGTTTGCTAGTTTGGGTGGGATGTGAAAAGCTTCCATGGTTTTCCCCGCTGAAGGTAATACACCAGCCTCCTCCTCTCTTGCCCTTCTCCCCCCGCTGTCACCCTCAGCATCTAAAATTCATTAAGTGATGAATGCCAGCCGGAGCGCAGACAAGCTCCCCAGGTGAGCCCTGGCTCCCCCGACAAGGGGTGGGGGCCGCTGAGTCTCCAGGCCCTGAACACAAGTGAGTGGCTCATCTTTTCAAGGTCAAATCATTCACTCTGGGCAAATGTCTTCTCTTTTTAAAGGCACAGGCGGTCTGGTCCTTTTTTCAGGCCTAAAAAAAAAAATGTACCTCACACGAGATGGATACCACTCAGTGCAGTTTTCGGTAAAATTACAGTATTCGGGTTCGAGTATCACTATTTTTTTCTACACTGTATGGTAAAAAAAGAACTATGTTAATAGCTCTATCTTAAATACTGTGATTTGAGGGTTTTTTAAAAAAATCCTAATGTAAATATTTTACTCACAATCATGCATCTAAGAGCAAACATTGGGATTCTTCTGCAATCAGTGTTAACTGACGTCTACTCTCACTAGCCTGGCTCTCGGACTTGTTGGAAACACACAGGAAGCTGAAATACCACAACTGAAATACAATCGCACGCACGCACACACACACATCGGAGCTCTCCTTCTCTCCTGAGCCATGTGGAATTCATTTCCCTGTAAACCTGTCCCCTTCCTCACGCTTCACGTGCAGGAAGCACGAATGAGTCTGTTCTATCATTTCTACCAGCAAGGCTGCCTCTGACCCAGGTCAGAAGTCACCGATTTCACACAGGAGGACCCCGCTGGAGACCACGAACTATTCCTGTGTAGTAAGTAGCTGTCTGTTCTTCAGGGAATTACTACCTGTGGGTTGTTACCAAAGAGCTTTGCAATTTGAAAGATGCTGACGGCAGTGATTGGCAACGGCTGGGTCTCTGCCAGCCTCCAGAGCCCAACCCGGAGTATAAAGCAGAAGCCACGGAGCCCGTGAGTCTCCCACACGATGTTTTCCATACCTTGGCAGATTTCTTCCTGATGCGGATCTGCACCGCCCCCGGGACCCACAGGGCCGTCACATCCAAACCCAGGGGGAGCCTTTGCCAGACACACGGCAGAGTGGTGCAGGTTCCCAAAGCCAGGACTGAGCGTGATTCCTTGGTGTGTGTTTATCGTTACTGTTCTTGGGTGCCTTATACTCTCAAAGTATTTAGGGGCTGACAGACCCTTTGTATTTTATACTAAACAGGAGCAATTCCAAAGCAGATCTTTTCTGAGCAGGCTCTGACGCCCTCTCTCCAGCTCAGACCCTCTGGGTGTGATTGGTGGGGAATCCAGGGCCGCAGGAAGCCGGGGTGTGCAGAGGAGAGCAGATGGAATCTTCTTAGTCACTTTACTGGCAGTGGTTCCAGGCAATTAGAAAATGGCTATAAAATAACTTTAATTGTTTTTTAATTTTGGGTCTTACTCATTTTCCCTTTAGGAGATTGAACTGATCGTATATATCGATTTCTATCCTGAATTTACGGGAACTTACATGTTTGGAATGTCCTACTGTAAGACTGATGAATGTAAAGAGTTAATTTCAGGGTACAGTTTTGCCTTAATGGTTTTAAAAAATAAACTATTTTTAAAAATTACCTGGCGAGTTTTCAGTGATGCTATGAGATGAACTGTTTTGTTTGGTCTGAAGAAAACCAATCCCCAGCTGTAGGGTCTGCCCTTAACCCGGAACAGTCCCCCAGCCCCATAGCTGACGTGGTCTCTACCTGTAGAGTCCAGTGACAGAGCGGACCTGGGACAATGTGGCCCCAGAAGACAAAACCCAGCACAAACGTCGGTCAGTAAAACCTTTATTCATACTCTCATCAAACACGTTTCTAACACCCTCCAGGCAGTGTGCGCTGGTCCTGCGGAAACTACAGAATCGGACAGAGCAGTTCCTGTCCTCTAGGAACTGGCAGGCACATGGAGAGCCCACAATCAGTGTCTCACCAATCGCTAAGGTGGGCGCCGTGAGGGCGGGGGTGCTGCGGTCTTCGGAGCACCGGGGTCTGGGGTCTGCCTTTTGGGCGCCCTCTCTGCGTGGCTCCTGGCCCTGTTGCTGCTGCGGGCGGACCCCAGCTCCCTCTGGCTGCAGACACGGCTCCCGATGGCCCAGAAACAAGGTCGGTGACAGCGGCTCCCAGCTTGGCCCCATCTCTGAGCCAGGCCACAGAAGCCCGCTGGCCAGAAGCCCCATGCAGTGCACTGCTGCGGACCTGGTACCCGACTGGACTCATGTTCGAGAACCAAGCTGGCTGGCAGGCCTCTTGGATGGGACTTTCCTTTTCTCCAAGTCTTGCTGAATTTCCTGAGGGAAAGCATCAATGTTCTCCCGGACACAGGGGAGGCAAAATCTCTTGGAGTAGAATAAACTGCATTCCTGAAAGAAGAGGGGGACGGAGGAGCCTCAGTGCCATGGGATGCACACTGCAGCATCCCCCAGAGCCTCCAAGAATCTCTCTTCCTCAAACCCCAATGAGACCCTCTAACTGACCCCAGCTTGCCTGTCCCCTACCCCTCTGTTGGCTGCAGGGACCCACCCATAATGCAGCAGACCAGCTGCGTGACTGTGAGGGCTCCCAGGACCACCAAGGCCAGGAAAGGCTGCTGCTCACACTGTCCCTGGGAAAGGCTCACGTGTCACCTCTCTCACAGTCACTCACGTGAGGTCCCAGCCACAGGGAGAGAGGGAAAGCGGCCCCAGCTGCACGTGGCTTACCCACCGGGCCCACGCACACCAGCCTGCCACATGAGCCGCATCTGGAGCCGAGGATCAGGAATCTGTCCTTGTCGGGGGTGAAGGGGTCCCTCATGACGTAGCTCTCCTCCAGGAGGCTGCGGGGCAGGAAGTGGTGCCAGTGGGCAGAATGGCCCAAACCCCTGCTGACGAAAGGCAGCCAGCTGCATGGACCTCCCCGGGGCCTGGTCATCGCGGGGAGGGGTGGCCCCCAGTGCCACCAAGTAGTAGCAGAGAGGCAAGCAGTGGCGCCCGGCTGGGATGAAATGAGACCTGCTCCGGGCTCCGTGTCGACCGCAGGGAAAGAACCACTCCTCCTCGGCCCAAAGAAGGGCTGCTACAACTCAGCCCCCAGACCCCAGCCTGACTCAGCAGGGTGGCAGGCGGGCACAAGGCCTCCATGTGAGCTCTCCAAGCCCTCCCCTCACCCCCGGGATGACACCCGCTCCCAAACTGCCTGCTTCCACACAGGGAGAACAGGACGCTTTACGCTGGCTAAGGTTCTGGCCTCACAGCGCACATCAGAAAGGAGACAGACAGGATAGGATCCGAGGCAACACCCCAGGTTCCTCAGGGCCGGAGGAAAGCAGCCTGGCCCCCGCCGGTCCCACGTAATGTACTGGTCAGACCCCCACAAGGTGGCCTCTGATGGAGGACACGTTGAAGGTCAAGAATCAAGCCCTGGGACCCACTGGCTCTACCGTGGGCCATCCGTGGGCGGGTGCTCAGGAAGCTGGTCCTCAGGGCTCACTCCCACCAGTACAAGAGCCGCAAGGCGGGCAGCTTCCCGCTGAGAAGGTGTCGTCGTAGGAACCAGCGGGACCAGTGACAAGGCCCAGCCCCAGACGCGATGGCCTCTGCGGCTCCCTGCGTTCCCAGCTGCTGAGCTGTTTCAGCCTGAGCCACAGTGCTTCCACCCCGCAGCCGGAGCAGGTGCTGGACTCTGGGCTGAGCAGGGACGCAGGGACTGGGAGGTTCTAGGAGAGCCGGATGGCGTCGAACCCTGCCCTGTGCCTTCTTGGGTCACACCTGAAGTGCCCAGAGCCTGGGCCGGGTGGCCCCAGACACAACACCCAAGCCCTGTGTCAGACTTAGGCCAGCCAGCTCTGGGCGGGCTCCCTGGGGTGCTGGGACCCTGGTACTCACACGACAGACTGGGCGCCGGGGGGCTGCTGCCCCACGTAGCTATACGGAGCAGTTAAGGCACAGAGCTGGCACTCAAACACACCCAAGGGGCGGCGCTCCGCCTCACACTCCATCTGCAAGGTCAAAAGACAGGGCGTGTCGCCTACAGGACAAGAGCTCCCCACATCTCAAAGCTCCCCACTGCCTGCTTCTTACCCACAGGTGAGAAGGGCAGCGTACAGACAAGGCACCTCAAGTCCAGAGTAAGTGATGAGACCTGCTCAAGGTCACACGTTCTTTTCAAGCGCACTTGAGCTATTCACCAAGATAGACTATATTCTGGGCCATAAAATGGGCCTCAAACTTTAAAAGCCTGAAATCATAGAGTACATTCTCCAACCCCATAATAATTAAAATCAGTAACAAAAAGATACATGGAAAATCTCCAAATATTTGGAAATTAAATGATATACTTCCAAATAAACTATAATTCAAAGAAGAAATCACAAGAGAAATTAGAAAATATTTTGAACTAAATGAAAACTAAAATACAAAATATCAAAATACATAGAATGCAGCTTAAGCAGTGTTTACAGGGACATTCACTGTTTTAAATGCTTAAATTGGAAAAGAGGGTTTAAAGTAAGTCATCTAACTCTCCACCTTAAGAAGCTAGAAAAATGCAAATTAAACTCAACATAAACAGAAAGAAGAAAATAATAAATAACACAAATCAAAGAAATAGAAAATGGGCAAACAATAGGAAAAAAAATCAATAAAACCAAAGCTGGTCATCTCAAAATGTCAATAAAGTTGACAACCTCTAATTAGACTGATCAAGAAAAACAGGAAGAAGATACAAATTACCACAATGAGGAATGAAACAGGGGACATCACTAAGACTACAGACATTAAAAGGATAATAAAGGAATGCAGTGACCTTTTTTACCAAATAAATCTGACAGTTTAGCTGAAATGGACATATCTCTTGAAAAAACACCATTTATCAGAACTGACTCAAAACAGAAAACCTGAATAGCCCTTTATCTATTAAGAAAACTGAATTCATAATTTAAAATTTTCCTTTAAAATGAAATAGTACAAAAACAAACAAAAAGAACAACAACAAAAAGAAACAGAACACCAGCAAAACTTCATGCCCAGATGTCTTTAGCAGCAAATTGTCAAGCATTTAAGGAAGAAGTAATACCAACCTACAGAAACTGTTGCAGAATACAGAGAAAGGAACACTTCCCAAGTGATTTTGAGGCCTATATTACATGGACACCAAAACTGCCAGTATTACCCTGATACCATTCATCGGACAAGGCTACTACAGGAAAACTACAGAGTAATACCCTTCACAAGCAAATATCTTGAGCAAAATATTAGCAAACTGAATTCAATAATACGTAAGAAGCCTAGGGCGTCACGACAGAGTGGATTCAACCCAGGAAGGCAATGTTGGCTCAACATTCGAAAACCAGTGAATGCCAACTCATGAGAGTAACTGAATAAAGGAAGAAAAACCACACCATCATTTCAATAGATGCATAAAAAAGCATGACAAAATTCAAGGCTCTGGGTGGTGCTTCAGAGCCAAGGGGCTCCCCACCTGACTACAGAATAAATTCCCTTCCTTGGCATTTAAGGCCTCTTTCATTTGGGACTTACCTCCCAATGACTCTGCCGTCCAGCCCCCACCCCTCCATACAGCAGGCTGCAGTTCAAGTGGCTCCATCACTGTCCTTCAGGTGTTCCCTGCACTTTCTCACACACACCCCCCCCCCCCCCCCCCCCCCCCCCGTGCCCCGGCCTTCGCTCCTGCTGTTCCTGCCACCTGGAGGGTTTCCCCCAACGTCTCTACCTGTGGAATTGCCCTCTGGCTGCCCTGAAGATTTTCTGTTCACCTTTGGCTTTCGACAGTTTGACTATACAACTACTTTTTTTTTTTCCTTTTAAACCTATTTATCCTGCTGGTGCTGCTTTAAGCATTTTGATCTGTGGTTTAGTATCTTTCATTACTTTTGGAAAATCCTTAACCATTACCCTTCAAATATTTCTTCTGCCCCATTCTTTCTTGTCTCCCGCTGAGGTTCCATCCGCAAATACGTTAAACTTTGATGTTGTCCCGCGGTTCTTGGACCCTTTGCTCTGGGTTTGTTTTTTTCTACTCTTTTCTCTCTGTGTTTCAGTTTGGGTCATTTCTACTGCCCTGTCATCAAGTTCATTGATTTTCCCTTGGTTATGTCGAATCAGCCGACGTGCACTCGGAAGGCTCCGCGCCGCCGCGCAGTCCGGGCGGGACCGGGGATGAGCCGGGGCGCAGGCTCCGCGGCCCGCCCCCAGCGCCGCGGGAAGCCGCTCGGAACCCCGCAGGCCTCCGCGGAGGCGCCCAGGCCGAGCCGGACGCACGAGACGCACCGGGAGGGACCCGGGCGCGGCCGCACACGTCCCCGTCAAGCCGCCAGGCCGCGCCACTCACCACGCCACTCACCACGCCACTCGTCCCCGTCGCCGCCGCCGCCGCCGCCGCCGCCGCCGCCGCCGCGCCCACGGCGCATGCGCGGTGAGTCGCGGGGCGGGGCCTCGTGGCGGACTTCCGCCTCGTCCTCCGTCTAGCTGCGGCTTCCCGTACCCGATCTCTCGGGATTGGCAGCGGCTGGGCAGCACCTGGCTATCTCACGGCGATGTGGCCTGATGTCCTGGCTGCTCCAAGACTCTCAGCTTCTTTCTGGGTTTCCCACCGGGCTCCACAGAGTCGGTGCCGCCGGTGCGCGGCCCACAGATAACCCGGCCCCAGCCGCATTTCCATCCCCACGTGGTTTCTCTCACCGCGCGCTTTGGACCGAAATGCCCTGGTCTTAGTTCTTATGCTACCCGTCCCCCAACTAGGACGGAAGCCTCCAGGGCCTGGGGCCAGGGCCGCAGGCAGTGATTACTATATGCCCTAAGGCAACAGACAGAATGGGTTCAAAATGAGCCCTGTGGCTTCCTGCGACCTTTAAAAGCTGTGTGCTGCCGGGACTTGTCACTGTACTCCAACAAAGCCTTAAAGTGGCCTAAGTGGCCTGCAATGCCCGTCGTCATCGGGGACCACCATCCTTCAACCTCCAGGTCTTCACCTTGCGGCACCAACCACGTCAGCTACCAAAAGTTGCACTGGACCCCAAGCTCCCCGTCCCGAAGCTCAGACAAGGGCTTCTTCCCTAGACCTGCAGTGGCCGTCCCACCCCACTCCTGGCCCCTCTACTCGTGTGTGTTCGGGGCACCATTCTACGGGGCTAGCGGGTGATTCTGAAGCCAGCAGCCCTGAGGTCTGGGACTTCTTCCTTTGGGGAATCGAGAAATAAGGATTATATAAGGTGTCTTAGTAATGCTGGCAACAAGAATTATTTCTGGACTTGAGCCAGAGCGGCTCTTGCCGTGAGCCTCAAGAATTAGCGAGCCCTTACATTTTGCTACTAGAGCATGTGACCTCAACTGTGCTTACAGCAATGGCACTCTTTGCATCAATTCAAAGATTACATACTGTTGGTTTTTATTTTTGGATCTGCCCAAAGATGGGCCACTTGATAAAGCATTTAAAATTTGACCTAAATCCACTCTGAGATACATGACTGGTTAACCCACGAATGCTGTCAAAGCCATTAGAGAGTTTAGACAAGTTATGAGCTGCACTGGAAGAGTTAACGTGAAATAATATTCAAAGAGCAAATCATGGACTTTGTCAGAAAATAAAGTTAATTTTGATTTGAGCTGTCCACAGTTATTAATATAAGAAAAAACTTACCAAAAAATCCAAAAGGATGGAAACTATCTAATAAAGCTTTAGAAAAAAATGGTTTCCCAAAAGAAACTGCATGTGACATAAGCACTAAATCAAGGGAATGAAAAGACAAGCCACAGAATGAGAGAAAGTATTTGCCAAAGGTATATACGACAAAGGACTGTTATCCAAAACGTACAAAGAACTATTAAAACTCAACAGTAATAATACAAACCCAATTAAAGAATGGGCCAAAGACCTTAACAGACACCTCACCAAACAAGATACACAGATGACAAACAAGCATATGAAAAGATGTGCCACATCCTATGTCATCAGGGAAATGCAAGTTAAAACAGCAATGAGATACCACTGCACACCTATTAGAATGGCCGAAATCCAGAACACTGACACCAGCAAATGCTGGCGAGGATGTAGAGCAGCAGGAACTCTCATTCATGGCTGGTGGGGATGCAAAATGGTGCAGCCACTTTGAAAGACAGTTTGGAAGTTTCTTACCAAAACAAACATACTCTTACCATGTGATCCGGCAATCATGCTCCTTGATATTTACCCAAAGGAGTCGAAAGATTATGTCCATATAAAAACCTGCACACATGGTTATTACACCTTTATTCATACTCATAATTGCCAAAACTTGGAAGCAACCAACATGTCTTTCAGTAGGTCAATGGATAAATAAACTGTGGTCCATCCAGACAATGGAATATTACTCAGCACTAAAAAGAAATGAGCTATCAAGCCATGAAAAGACATGGAGGGAACGTAAGTGCACGTGACTTAAGTGAAAGAATCCAATGTGAAAAGGCTACATAGTGTATGATTCCAGCTCTATGACAGTCTGGAAAAGGCAGAATATTGGAGATACTGAAATGATCAGGGGTTGGGGGGAGGGACGATGAAAAGGTTGAGGACACAGGATTTTTAAGGCAGTGAAAGTACTCTATATGATGGTATAATGGTGGATATGTCATTATACATTTATTCAAACCCATAGAATGTGTAACACTGAGTGAACCCTAATGTAAACTATGGACTTTGAGTGATTATGGTGTGCCAGTGTGGGTTCATCAGTTATAACAGATCTTCCACTCTGGCAGGGGATGGTGACAATGGGGAGGCTATGCTTGTGTGTGGGCAGAGGTATATGGGAAATCTCTGCAACTTCCTGTCAATTTTGATGTAAACATAAACTGCTCTAAAAAATAAAGTGCATTTTTTTTAAAAACCCACTAAAATGACATTCAAATACAACGTAGGGAAGTTAGAACTAGGAAACAGTAACATCTACTGGAGTCTGAAGAAGAGTCGTGCACAAATAATCCCAATACTAATTTCCATAGAGACTGTTTTCTGACCATTGTGGATCATCATAGTCTCTATCCGACAGAGATTTAGACAAAGTGAGCAACCCACTGCAGTTTTCAGTTTTCTTTATAAAATCCCAGTGCTTAAAAAGGTGAAAGGTGAAAAACTTAAAAAGTACTGGGTGGGGCTTCCCTGGTGGCGCAGTTGTTGAGAGTCCGCCTGCCGATGCAGGGGACACGGGTTCGTGCCCCGGTCCGCGAAGATCCCACATGCCGCGGAGCGGCTGGGCCCGTGAGCCATGGCCGCTGAGTCTGCGCGTCCGGAGCCTGTGCTCCGCAACGGGAGAGGCCCGCGTACCGCAAAAAAACCAAAAACAAAAACTGGATGGATCTACATGTGTTATAACAAATGATGATAACAATGAATTCATGATGACATTTATATGATGAAACGAAAGGAGAATATAATGATGTGTAATATAATATGATCTTTTTATATGCACCCTCCTTACAGTGTTTAAACATGATATCAATACTCCTGGTTCAATTCTAAATCTAAAACTTTCAGAAATTTGTTGACAGTTCCAGTTGCTACTCCCTCAGCAGAGTGAAGTTTCTCCCAGCTGAAATCATTAAAAACTATCTGCAGGGCTTCGCTGGTGGCGCAGTGGTTGAGAGTCCGCCTGCCGATGCAGGGGACACGGGTTCGTGCCCCGGTCCGGGAAGATCCCACATGCCGCGGAGCGGCTGGGCCCGTAAGCCATGGCCGCTGAGCCTGCGCGTCCGGAGCCTGTGCTCCGCAACGGGAGAGGCCACAACGGTGAGAGGCCCGCGTACCGCAAAAAAAAAAAAAAAAAAACAAAAAACTATCTGCAAACTCTTAAGACTCAGGAAAGTTTGTCTAACTTGGCACTATTGTGAATACAACACAGTTACGTGAAAATCTTTGTTAGCAACACGATGATTTTCCTGAAATGAATTCAAGAAAAATAAACTTTATGGAATACACACACAATAATTTATGGATTATGTATGTTTTTTTACTCATCCAAAGATCAGTGGCCCACCAACAGAACACCCAGAGGTACACAATAGTAATTCAGTTATCTTTGGTATTTTGCCCATTTTCATCTATGTAAAAACCATAGCATTACGAATCATTTTTAATTTTGCCCTTATGAAAGTGTGGGTGTCAAGATAGGCGGCTATTACATATTTTATGTAATGGTTTGTAAACTTGTTTTATAACCTTTAAACTTGTTTTAAACCTTGTCATCCTGCCTGGACCCCACGACGTTAGGGGTGGCCTTGCCAGGGAATATAGCTACCTAGATGTTGTGGCAGGACTTATAAGACCTTGTATAAATGTTGCCTTAAACGATTAAGCTTTTTAAAAATCATGACACTAAACAAGTATTATATTCAAGTGAAGCCTGAGAAAGGAAATTTGAAAATTGAAAAATAAGGAATTGAATGCAGATTAGAATCTAAAGCAAAGCGTTGCTAACAGCAATGAAAGGAGGGGGCAACTCTGGAGGATTAATTCCTTACATACCTCATTTCACTGTTAAGTCCAATCTTATTCATCCGTTTCTCCATTTCTGCCAGTAAAATTAACGTCCAAAGGCTGGCACTTTTATTTTAGTGCTAATGAAATTCCAGAAGCAGGCCTTAGTTTTTTAAGTAAACTCTTAAAAGCGTAACATACATTCAGAAAAGTAGATACTTCCTAAGTGTGCGGCAAGACGAATTCTCACAAAGTAAGTACAGCAGTGTAACCAGCACCCGGATGAAGTCTTCCACGACAAGAGACACTGGAGGTTTCTTCTGGTTCAAGGGAAAGGTTGGCCCTCTGTGGAGTGGTGGAGGGAGGATGCATGGACAGACCTGAATTTATTGCAATGGACAAAATGCCTTTAACGGTGTATAGCTTTGAAGTAAATATTTAAGAGTATAATATACATACAGAAGCAGGCCTTACAAATGCAAGTCTTCATAATTGGTAAAAGGGTTTGAGGTAGATGAAGGACATGGAGCTTCAGATGGAGCCATCTCTATGCATCTAAAACTTGTTCTACTACTCTGAGTTAATAAGGGGCTACATGGAGAACAAATCCAAGAACATTTATGTGGTTTTCCTGTGCATTACAGACTTGGGAGGGTATTCATAACTGTTTCCAACTTGTTCTGGAATATGCCTACCCTATCCCTGGAAACTGATGGGAACAAAGGCGTCTTAAAAGACTCCTTTAGAAATTGTTGCCATGTCCTGTGAAAATGACCTTCTAAATTTTGATTGTCTCGTTACTTTGTTTTCCTGATGTTAACCTCTAACAATAAAACAGCCAGTTTTGTTTTCACCAGCGGTTATTTTTACCAGCAAAATGGGTTTATTTGGGAGCAGCAAAGAATTGCAGTTTGGGACGCGTAAGTCTGGTAAAGCAAAGGAGAGGGAACTTTTTTTATGAAGAAAGGGAAGTTGGGCGGGGCTTTTATAAACAAACTGTCCATTGGAGGAAACTGGGAGTAGGAAATCTAGTGTGAGTTGTGACAGTCTCTTATTGGCTGGGCTGTTGTCAGGTGAGGAGAAAACCTTCCTTCCTCCTGCTGCCTAGTAAAGTAGCATAGCTTCCTGCCGGAGAGGAATGGTACCTCTCTTCCCGTTGGGATCTGTGTTGGCCTGAGTGGTACGTGCATGACAGCCCCCACTTCTGGCCTCCCGACTCCATTTTAGTGAGGTGTCCCTTTGTTAATTTTCCCACTTACAATGTTATAATTGGCACCTCTAATATTTCTAAACTATGTAAATACTTGTCATTGCTCTATCATTAGAAGGCCCCTGGCACACCCCGCTCTCCCAGTATGCGTGGAAACAGCCCTGTGACTCTGCTAGACTTCTCGCTGTAGCCACAAGGTGACAGTCTTGTCTCCTTTGAGGGGCCTGCAGCTGCTGTCCCTGGTCATCACTCAGCCCACGCCACCCCCCACCCCCGCCTTGTTCCTGGACGGTCCACCTGGACCCTGCCTTTATGACCCTGTCACTCACAGCTCCCAATCATGAGATGCTATGCGGGCCTGGGGGCTTTCTTCCAGGGAGGCGAGGCCAATTAGTGTAACCCTCGGCCTCCCACAGCACCAGAGGGGTAGAGACTTCAGCTGATCCTAAATTTGGGAAGAATGTCTGGGTGTACCCAGCCACAGAGTACCCGAGTCTGCCTTGTCTGCCTCGGTCTTCGAAGCCTCTAGGGCGAGGCCTGCCCCATGTCGCCTGCACATCACCTGGGGCTTACACTCCCCCGTTCCGCATTCCATGGGTGACTGCACCTGACCAGACCCCAGGAAAAAGTAAACATTTGGCCCCCATGCTTACGCCTTCCCAACCTGTTCAAAAGTCAGGTGGTAATGAGAGGTGCTAACCATGAACGTGCACTTCACTTGGAACCGGTGGCCAGATCCCAGCCACACCTGAGACGTCCCACCAGGGCAGTTAGAAAACCCAGAACTGACCTTCTGACCCTAACCGTGTGGGTGGTCTCGGGTGAGTCACAAAACCTCTTCATTATCTCAGCTGGCAGAGAAGGCCACCCCCCAACCCAGGTTCTCAGGCCTCCCCTGGGGAGGAAACGATGGAACGCACGCACACGTGCGTGTGTGCGTGCCCGTACCTGCCAAGGTGCAGGGTGCCGTGACCATTCCCCGTGTAGCACAGGACTACGGGGGCGCCAAGTGAGTAACGAACACCTGGGACAGAGCAGCTGCCCACCTGCCTGTTGTCCCCCTTTGCTGGCCCTCGACTTTGAGGGCAGGAGCCATCGGTGTACACATCCCCTCACAGGAATCACTGCAGGTCTCACAGAAGAAATCTCACATTTAATTCGGATCAAGCTTAAAGTGGCATCTACATAAATGAGCATGTTTCGGAGTGAAAATCCAACAGCTGCTAGCCTATTTTTCTTAAACAATGTTTTCTAAACAATCCACCAGGCCATCAATAACCCAAAGCCCAAATCCTGGATGTATATATTGCTATACACATTATATAGAATATTTACTATCTTTCAGTGTGAACCCACACCCACACACACCTTCTTGCTGTTTAATAAAAGTCACGTCTCATGGCCAGAAAACGTTATTACACTTCACATCTTTCACTTGCAGTGGCCTTAAGTAGATGGGAAGCTTCAGACCTCTGACCCCCAGGTCCACACCCCTGCATTCCCAGGCACGAGGGCAACTCCTGAGACTCATCACAAGGCCCTGGCCCAGCTGCAGTGTGAGCGGCGGAGTTGGGAGGGTGGGGGAGGCCCTGCAGCCCTGTGTGCAAAGGGAAGAGCCAGCAGGGCTGAGGCACTGAAGCGCAAGTGCTGGCCTCCCAGCCCCGGGGAGGAGGGGCAGGATTTTCCTGCTGCTTCCGGCAAGGTGGGGTGAGGTTGAGGGGGCCTTTGAGCTCCCTACCCCAAATCTGGGTCTGTAACCTTCTAAACTGCAGCAGGTACCAAAGACACCAGCTTCCCAGCCACAGGGAAATCAACCCAGGACTCGCAGGCTGTCCTCCTCCTCTCTCTGTAGAGGCTGCACTGCATTCTGGCCCTCCAGTTCCGACGGGGAGGCCAAGACTGCGGACACTTCCAGACGTAGGGGGTGTGCATTGTGAAGGACACGGGTAGAAAGCACAAGTGAGCCACTAAACGTTCCTTAATCCCAGAAAGTGAGCGTTTGAGAGAAGCCGGCCTGTGGACCTTGAAACCGTCATGGATCACACAACGAGATACACCGTTTTCTTCCCATTGATGTTTCTGGTCTTCAGCCCCAGGTACCGGCTGTCGTTCTTCTCTGGCTGCCCGTACACCATGTTGACAAAGAACTTGGGTTGGTCTTCTGCCTTGGATTTGAAGGACAGAAAGCCAAATGCAGTTCTTAGTCTGTGACACAGGTAGGTCATTGCTTCCGCTTCTTCTGAGGGCTCCTCATACACGGGCTGCTTCATTTCCCCGTAGGCAGACAAAATCACCGCCCGAAGCAAGTTGATCCATATGCACATCATCACCAGCAGAAAAGATGAGAGAAACAGGACCCCGAGAACCCGGTTACTGGAAAATTCCGTGTTCTGAAGAGCTGAAACGCAGTAGGAGAATACTGTCTGCGTGGCGTGAATCATATCACTGTAGTTCCATTCGTGCTGCCCGAATACCAGGTAACCGAAAGTCATGTAGACGAAGAAGTACACGGACACCACTAGTGCCATGTGGCAGATGCCGGGAAGGGCAGTCTGGATGGCCCTCTGTGCGAGACGCACATGGTAGAAGAACCTGGAATACCTGAGGGTCTTCAGGTTTGTCAGAAACAACAGGAAACCCAAAATCACCCTCATGGCGTGATCTACTTGAGACACTGCATGAAAGGGAATGAAATCCTCAGAGTTCGACAGGTAAAACCGAATTATACCGACAGCCAAGAAGTGTTTCCTGAAAAAGAGCACGATCAACACGGTAAAGATGCATTTTAAAGCAAAGTTGAGCAAATTATATACGCTTTTCACGTAGGCGGACCTTTCTTGTGTGATGATGTAGACCTCCTCGACAACGTAGGCAAAAAAAAAAATGAGGATGGCCACGTACAAGTAGATTTCTGCGGAAGTTTTTCTGTTGAGATCGGCAAGCGAGAAGGAGTGCGCAGACAGGCTAGCGTTCACGACTCCTACCCGAGAGACCTCAAAGATGACTGAGACGCTGCAGAAGAGGGCGGTGTCTGGATTAAAAGTTGTTAGTTCCAAGATCACAGCCCATGTCTTCTCATCCAGCCAACGGCTTCCCTGGAGTTCGCTGAGCCTCAGTGTGGAATTAAACTGCTGCTCTTCCGGAAAAAAATAGAACGCGTACCCTCCTGACCCGTAGGTATGCAACAGCCCATAGGAATGGTACACCCATCTCTTTTCTCGAGGCTTGTAAGTAAATCCTTTCGTAGTCTTGTCTATAGCCCGCTTACTAACTCTATTCCACAACCCGGAGTAGCTTTTTGTGTCCTCTGGGTCAGTGCCGTATTCGGGGTGACAGTGAATCTCTCTTTTGAGGCTGTCCTGCGTGAAGCGTTTGGCAGGCAGACAGGTTTTCTCTCCAGGTCGCGCCCTCACCTGCCGCATCAGGGGCAGGCCGAGGATTTTAGAGGAGCTTTCAGGGAGAAAGGTGGGACGCAGGTCGTTGTGGAGCAGAGGCAACAGCACGCTGTTCAGCCACCGATAGATGTCTTCCGGCTTGGTCACCGACGCCAGATCCACAGAGAACTGGTCCCGAATAAACCGATTATAGTAAAAGCCGTCGGTGTGGTGTAGGAGGGTGACCAGGCTCAACAGGAGGGCCAGAAACACGAAGTGAGTGAGGATGTAGCTCAGGAACAGGAAAGCTCTTCTCTTGATCCTCTTCTTTCTCTTGAATATCGTGATATCGTCTTCAGTGGGGGGCTGGTACATCCTCGAGCTTCGGAGCTGGACGATGTGCTGCCGGCGCCTGCGCATTTCCTCTGGGTTCTGCGTGATGTTCTGCAGCTCGATCTCACTGTAGCGACAGCTGCCGACCCACAGAAGGTTTTTACAATACTTGGGCTTACTTGTTCTGTAGCCTGACACGACTATAATTTTAGATGGTTGCACCAGAAAAACTGACTGCAGGAAGCAACAAAATGATGCAAACAGCCATTCTATTGACTTTTTGTAGCCGTAAGTCAGTCCGTAAAATACAATAAAGAATGAGGATATGGTACAAGTGACAAAAACCAAGAGCCATGCGACATAAACGCAACACCGCGGCAGAACAATCCTGGTCTTCTCTTTGAGGGGTGTAGCATCGGGCTGGCGAGGGTGCTCTCCAGGAGAAACACTTCGATTGTCTTCAACGTTTGGGTTATTGGCGTTTTTATTTTTTCTTTGGGCGCGGGAGACCTTGCTTTCTGCTCGCTTGGGCTGGGGCCGTCTTTTAGAGGTGGTCTTGACAGAAGCCTTGGGAAGTCCAGGACTTCTCCTAGTAGGTGGAAGCTTTTCAGGCTCCCCGGAGCGTTCGTTGCCAGTTTCCTGAGCGTGCCACTTTGCTAATCGTTTTTCCCAGTGTTCACTTGCTGCTGGCGTCCCCGGATGCTTCCGAGGAGCGACCTCCCTTAGGGTCACCGGAGGTCTCCTCTGGGAATAGATGAACAAAGACGTGATCATTAGTTGCACGGGGATGGTAATTAAGACACTTTCCATCCCGATCACCATCGACCTGAGGTACTTCTCCTCTTGTGACTCCGCTTCTTTTTCTTTATTCAGATTAAAGAACATAATATTACACAGAAGGGAGGACAGCAACATGGCCAAGCAACAGGACAGTCTCTGGAGCCTACTGAACGGGGTGGCGATGACACCAGAAAAAACAGAGAACCACATGTGGCTTCTCCCCAGCCTATAACTTAAATCCGTAAGGAAAAAATCCATTCTCTTGAGAGACTTATCTGGGGGGGTTACTTGAAAGGTTCTGTCCAAAGAGGTGTCAATAGAAAGCCACTCCCGGCACATGAACAGCCAGATGTGTCTGGTGAACAGATTCTCCACTTTGATTCTACTTAAATACCAACTAGGGGAACTGCCCTCGTTGTTGTGCCACACGCGGATGGAATGGATGTCCCCCAAGTCATTTTTCGTCGTTAGGAGGAAAGTGCTGATGCTTCCTCGGTAGAGGGTTGTAAACTGTGGATGGCTTAAACAGTGCACGTCGCTGCTACTCTCTGTTCCCTGCAGTTGGACAAAGACATTGGCCCTGGTCCCAGACCCACAACGGCTTCCTGTAAAAATGGTGACTAGGTAACATACCTTATCATAAGGATCGTTATCAGGGAGAACTACCACACGCTCCCTAAGACACTTGTCCATTTCATCTCTGTGCAAGGCCCAGAACCCTAGGACTATGTACAAGAGCATAATGAAAAGTACAGTGAAGAGGGTCACGGGGTTTTGGGTCACGTTCCTGATGACCTCTAATCGTAGATCCACGGGGTTAGGGACCACGATCACCTTGGCCGCCAAATAGTGGGTACGCAGGTGAAGGTTGGCTAGTTTCATTGCGTCCAGCTGCCGCCTGGCCCGCCCTGGGTTCTTGCAGATACAATGCACTTTCCGCCAGGTGGTCTTCTCTCCGACAATGCAGGTGTCTTCTCTCCAATCGCTCTGGATCCCATACATGTCCAAGCATTGAGTGCTGAAAACAGAAATTCTCACTAACTTGTCATTGGGCTCTAGGACAAAATGAGGTGCCTGCAGAACCACAGCGACGGTAGGCTCAGAGGAGCTGGTTCGCTGAGCTATGACCCGCAACAGGGATGGGGGAAGGCAAACCACACGGGCCTCTGTCACTGTACAGTCAGGGTCAAACAGGTCACTGTCTTGGGCAACTGGGGGGATGCGATGGGGCACGAGGTAGGTGGCGATCAAAGCGGTGGGTGTGATCTGATGGCCAGCATACACCAACACCGTGAACAACACGGCCACTTCCGTCACAATGTGGATCAACACCTCCTTCCCTGCTCTGCTGTCCACGTTAAAGCTAAATGCCCCCGTCGTCTTTCTCAATGACTCATTCGCTTTAGGAGACTCCTTGCTGGGGCCCACCGTGAGATTAAAAGTCCCAAAGCTCAAGTTTTTTCTGACGAGGTACACTTCCACTACATCAGGTGTGATCTCAATCACGTCACCGGTGGCCTCGGTTCCTGTCATTCGGAATCCAACCACCTCGGTCAAAATGTTTTCCCCATAATTTAGCCAAGGGAAAGGGTCATCTGCAAACTCACAAAACATTGTAGAGATTGGAGCGTTGGCAGGCAGACTAGGAACGCTGCTCACGTTTAGGGTTGGATAAAAACAATTTCGACAGTGTTTCTCAGTGCTGAAAAACTTGGTAACATTCCACTTTTCCGTTTTCTTGACATACATGTTAAAGTTGGACGTCCTCATTGCAGTGGTCTTATCCTCTGGCACTTTTACAGCCAGTACTGTCTCTGCTAGAGATTCAACGACATGGAAAGGCTCTTCGACCACTTCCTGACGAACCATCAGTTTCAGGATATTAGACAAACTTGTTAATATCCCAGTGCTCACAGTTTCTATTTGCTCAGAAGAAATGTGCTTATCTCTCCGGTGACACTCTTGGAGGGCTTGGCTTGCTTGCCAAGTCCTCACCGTGGCCAGTTTCTGAGCAAGCGAGGAGAACTCAGAGGTTTTCTGCGTTAATTTAGTAACAGTCATGACCACCTGGCTAATTTCCACCACAGTGTTTACAGGAAGAATGAAAGACTGATTGAAAAGGTGTTCTCGGAGTCTAATTTGGTCAGCTTGCAGATGTGAGTCGGTTTTCATGCTATTCAAGACAGAAGCTACAATATACATTAAATAACCTGCAGGTAAAAAATCCTGCTGTTGAAGCAAAGTAGACAGTGATGAATCTGGTCCCACAGTGGAATTGAATAACTCCTGCAGCACAGTCCTTGATGAGTTTATGTCAGTGGGAGCCTGTACAGTGGCGTACAAAGTCACCTGAGAAAAAGCTCCCAGAGAGGTATTATATGCCTGAGCGTGTATTTTCAAGGCGTAATGATTGGCTAACACACCAACAGGGAGAAAGGAAGGGGGCGCTGTGCAATCCTTCCCCCAATAGAGGATGGACCCAAAGTTATTCTCTTTTAAAGAACTGATTTCACCAAAACCACGCACATCAGGAACTATTATTTTATATGTAAGAACGATGTTCTTATCCTTGAAACTACAACAATGGACAACAAATTTAGTAATGAATGCAATTCCTTCAGCTGGATCAATTTTGCATTCTGTGGTTTCAGGGACGTGGTGAATAACGAAGGGATGCCTTAAGACCAAGCTCGATCCACCCCAGGTTGTTAGATTTAGAGAAATCCAAAACTTATCTTCAACGAAACGCCGAAAGGCGAAAGCTTTTACAGACAAATATGCACCATTCCGCCCTGTTGTTGTTTGCCCCGTCCAATCAAATGGCATCTTATCACCTGAAGACGACAGAATGGACCATCGATAGACATCACGGCCTGCTTTACAACGTGGGCATTCTAGAGACAAAGAAAATCTCTCAGATATAATCAAAACTGTATCACAATTTTCAATACATGAAATGCTTGCTACAGGTGCCGGTCCTTGGAGCACATGCACCACCCTATCAGAAAACGCTGTTCTGTCGTTCTTCTGGATCACCAGTCGGAAAAAATACACACGGCCGCCGTGAAGTGTTTCCGGCGAAAGTGTGAGTATAGGACCAGAGGCCCATGTCCACCTGAGATCTACCTGTTCTGGGAGACAGACTTCCTTGCTCCTCACTGTAATTTCATGTCCATCGTAGTTTCTTGGGTCTGTGGTACAGTACCAAAAAAATTGAAGTCCCTCTAAAGGGTTTTCTGCATCTGGATCAGAGGACATATTTCCATTCAGAGTCAGCCCATCTGTGAAATTAACTGTGATGTTGGTATCCCCAGGAATAACCGCCTGCAGGGGACTTTTAACAATGATGATATAGATGGAATCTGAGTCTTTCTTCAGAGGTATCTTTGGATCATGTGTGACGATGTACACGGAGAAATTAAGCAGATACACCCCCCACGATAAAGAATGCGTGGAGATACGTATACTTGATGGAGTGTTCTCTGACTTGAAAGGTGGATTTTGCAAAGGTTTAGTCCAGTCCGGCTTGTCAGATACAGAGGCCACGGAATAGAGTTTCCAATACTGACCAAAGAACCTCTGGATTGGGCAGTGGACCTTAACCGTGGCATTGATGGTGACTTCCATCTTCCGGGTCAGCTGCAGGGGAGAATCGTCATTCCTTTCGATCCTCACCAGATCCAACACACAGACCCCCGAGCGTGATATCTGACAGGACACCGAGGACTCCATGGCTTGGGAGCTGTTCGGGTTGACAGCCTCTAAGACGACAGGCGTGGGACCGTCCGTGGGACACTTGGTTCTGGCCACTAAGCCCGCGTAGGAGCGTGGGCCGCGGGGCAGAGCCGAAAGGGGCGACACCGCCGAGCGGGGCGACACGCGGGCGGCTGCAGCGGCGGCCGTGGGGACCGTGGGCCCGAGCAGCCCGAGGCGGAAGGTCCACTCCAGACGCCCGAGGGAGCGCGGCAAGCGGGCGAGCCAGCGCAGGGAGAGCCGGCCGCCGGGCGCCGACAGCTGCAGGTCCACGCGGGCGGGCGCGGCGGCGGCGGCGGCGGCGGCGGCGGCGCGGCGGGCGCGCAGCAGGACGTGCGCGCGGAGGCAGCGCGGCGCCGGGCCTGTGAGCCGCCCGGTCCGCAGACAGAGGTCGCGGCCGCCGCTCAGGATGACGCCGCCGCCCGGGGCCGCGCGGGGCCGTAGGCTGAGGCGGGCATGGCCGACGCCAACGCCGACGCCGCGCACCCCGAGGCCCCGGGCGCCCCTGACCGAGCGCAGCACGGCCGCCCGGGTCCGCGCCGGGACGCGGACCCGGGCCTCGGGCGGGGCGCGGCGGGCCGAGGCGGGCTCCCGGCCGAGGAGGTCGCCGGACGGCGAGCCGGGCACCCTGGGGACGGTGGCGCTGGCCCCGCGAGGAGCCGGGGTCGGCGGGCGGCGGCCAGGGCCACCGCTCAGGCTCAGGCCCAGGCCCAGGCCCAGGAGGAGGAGCACGGGTCCCGGCCGCATGGGAGCGGGAAGTGGGAGGCGCTGCGGAGGCCGCGGACCAACGGCCACGGGGGCGCGGGCCGCGGGGTCACGGGGCGCGGGCGTGGGGGTAGGGGCTGCGGGCGGCTGGCCCGTGCCCACACCTGGGTAGGCCTCGGGTCAGGGTTGTTAGTGGGGATCCTGTGGCGCAGTCTGCTGGCCCTCCAAGGAGACCCCTAGCAGGAGCCCGCCCCCCGCCCCCATCCGGGAAAACTCATTACAAAGCGGTGGAAAGCGAGAGCCTTCGTCAGTGGGCTCCCTGAGTGGAGGGAGGGGGGACTGCTCACTGGGTTTCTTACTTAGTTTTCCTTTTTAAAAAAAAATTATTATTGGAGTATAGTTGCTTTACAGTGTTTTGTTATTTTCTGCTGTACAGTTATACACATATTGAAGCAGTTATACACATATCCACTTGAAGCAGTTATACACATATCCACTCTTTTTTAGATTCTTTTCCCATGTAGGTCATTACAGAGTACTGACTAGAGTTCCCTGTGCTGTACAGCAGGTCTTTATTAGTTATCTATTTTATATATAGCAGTGTGTGTATGTCTTTCTACTTTCTTAGGGTGAAACCCTGTGTCATTGATTTTAGATCTTCTTTTCTAATAGAAGCATTTACTGCTGTCAGTTTCCCGCCAAACACTGCATCCAACATACTTACCATATTTTTATTATCATTCAATTATAAATATTTTTAATTTCCCCTGTTTTGGTTTGACCTGTGAATGTCCAGATATTTGGAGTTTCTGTGAAAATATTCACAGTTACTGATTTCTAATTTAATTTTGTTATGGTCAGAGAATACAATCTATGACTTTTAATCCTTTGAATGTATTGGGACTTGTTTGAAAGCCCATCGTGTGGTCTGAATGTATGTTACATGAAACTTTAAAAGAATGTGAAAAGAAAAAGAAAAAAAGAATGTGTATTCTGTTGTTGGGTGGAGTGTTCTGTAGATGGCAGGTAGGTCAAGAGGGGTGGTAGTGTTGCTTAGATCTATGTCTTTTCTGCATTTTTGTCTAGTTGTTCTATCAATTGCTGAGAGAAGACGTTAATCTCTCCTACTATAACTGTGGAATTGTCTATTTCATTCTTTAATTCTGTCAGTTTTTGCCTCCGGTATTTTGGGACTCTGTTTATTAGGTAGACACACATTTGTGGTTATATCTTCCTGATGAATTGCCCCTAGTATCATTATGAGATGTCTTTATCTCTGGTGATAATCTTTGTTTTGAAGTTTCCTTTACCTGGTATTAAAATAGCCACATTATATGTCAATTATATCTCAATAAAACTGGGGGGGGGATGAAGTAAAATAAAATAGCCACACTAGCCCTCTTACGCTTACTGTCTATGGACATATGTTTTTTCATTCATTTACTTTCAACTTATTTATGTCTTTATGTTTAAAGTGGTCTTTTATAGGCAACATTTAATAGAGTTTTACTCTTTTATCCACTCAGTCAGTCTCTCCCTTTTAATTGAGTACTTAGACCATCAACATTTAATGTAATTACTGTCACCATTTCATGTAATTATTGATATGGTTGGATTTAGGTCTATCACCTAATTATTTGTTTTCTTATTATCCCTGATTATCCCTTATTATCTCTGATTTTTTTTCCCTTTCATTCCCCGTTAATTCACTTAGCATTAGTCATTTCACACATGTTTCTCAAGCACCTACTACATACCAGACATTTTTCTAGGCATCAGCCCTAGGCCCAGTTCTCAAGGAGCTTCCATTATAATGGGGGGTGAGAGACAATCAAAAATAACCCAGGCATGATATAACATGTATAATTTTGAGTGTGATAAGTGATAAGAAGAAAAATAAGGCAGGTTAAGAGATAAGAAATGAGGATGAGATAGGGGAGTCAAGGAAGGCCTCTTGGAGGAGGCACCATCTGAGCCAGCAGATCAGCAAGAAATGAGGGAGCAAGGCTCACAAAGAGCTAGGGAGCAGGATAGCTAGCACAGAGAACTGTACGTTCAAATGTGTGGAGGCAGGAACGAGAGAGAAGGTTAGTAGTGGGGCTGGAGTGAGCAGAGAGGAGAGAAAGTGGTAGAAGATGCCGTTGGAGAGGTGGCTGATGACCAGAGCAAGCTTAGCCTCAGAGCCCACGATCATACATTTGAATTTTATCTCAAGTGGGTTGGGAAGTCTTTGGAGGGTTTTGAGCAGGGAAGGGCCCTGATCTGATTTCCAGTTGGGAAGCATCCTTCTGTTGTGAGGGAGATAGACTGTAGGTGGGCAGGAATGCAAGGAGACAGGCCAATTAAGCGGGGTCCAGGGAAATCAAAGGGACAGGCCTGACGGCTGGAAGAACATTCGGTTTGCAAGTGAGCTGGTCCTGACTCAGTTTAGGGTTAATGATGGTGGAGGTGGTGAGCAGTGGGGAATTCAGAAAAGATGCACTTGTTAATGGACTGGCTGTCAGAGGACTGACTACATGATTTTCAGCGCCCTGTGAAAAATGAAAATGTGGGGACGTTGTTCAAAAACTGTTAAAGATTCAAGATGGCAACAGCTGAGCTTTCCACCAAGCACGGGGCCCTTCTAAGTGTGAGGCCCTGTACGACTGTCCAGGTTGCACACCCATGGCCACACCCAGGGCTTGCCTACCACAGCCCCTGATCCCACTGGTGGCTCAAAGCTGCTGCCACCAGCCAACACCAGCTTCCAGGCCCAGGCCCTGCAGGGGCACAGGTCTAGGGGCCTCCAGAAGGCCCTGCTACTTGCAGGTGTGAGGGGAAGGGGAGGGAAAATGTCACCTCACATTTTTTTGGTCTCAAAGACACTCTCCCTGTCTTACCTCTAGGTTCTGCATGACATTTTTTTTTCTTAAATTCCATATATATGTGTTAGCATACGGTATTTGTCTTTCTCTTTCTGACTTACTTCACTCTGTATGACAGACTCTAGGTCTATCCACCTCATTACATACAGCTCAATTTCGTTTCTTTTTATAGCTGAGTAATATTCCATTGTATATATGTGCCACATCTTCTTTATCCATTCATCCGATGATGGGCACGCAGGAATAAAGACACAGACCTACCGGAGAACGGACTTGAGGATATGGGGAGGGGGAAGGGTGAGCTGTGACAAAGCGAGAGAGAGGCATGGACATATATACACTACCAAACGTAAGGTAGATAGCTAGTGGGAAGCAGCCGCATAGCACAGGGAGATCAGCTCGGTGCTTTGTGACCGCCTGGAGGGGTGGGATAGGGAGGGTGGGAGGGAGGGAGACGCAAGAGGGAAGAGATACGGGAACATATGTATATGTATAACTGATTCACTTTGTTATAAAGCAGAAACTAACACACCATTGTAAAGCAATTATACCCCAATAAAGATGTTTGAAAAAAAAAAGACCCTCTCCCTACGCGCCACTCCAACCTCTGCCCTGGAGAGGGTGCAGGGCAAGGCCCGACCACAGGTCAAAATGACCTCTGTGAATGTCTGCACGCGCGCGCGCGGCTTCCGAGTGGGACACTTAGAGCTTGAAAGCGACCGCTGTCCCAGGGCTCCTCTGCCTCCCAGGGGACTCTGCAGTCGCCTCCCAGAGGGTCCCCAAAGGGAGGAATCTGCCGGCCCGCCCTCTGGCCCTTCCGCCCCAGGCTCCCTGTCTGATGGGGGAGGCGGGGGCGCACACCAAAGCTGCTCGCCTCAAGCCGATTCGGGTTCCCGCAGCCCCGGAGAAGAGAGCCGGAGGGGTCCGCCCGGGTACCCGGCCCGGAGAGGTGGGTGTGTCCGAAGCGGACCAGTGAGCGAGCGGAGAGCGGGGGCCGCCCCGCCTCGCCCCCGGGACTCGACTCCCCGCCCCCAACCCGGAAGGCCGCGGCGGCGCGCGCAGCCCGCGCCCCCGACACCGACCCAGCACCATGGCCGCGACCGCGTCCCTGCGCGACTGCCAGGTACGCGGAGGCCGCCCCCGCCCGGGTTCCCAGCGGCCCCACGACCCCGGGAGTGGCGGGATCAGCCCTGCCAGGGGTCCGGCGGGGACACGGACCCCGAGAGACGGGCACGCCTTCTGGGCGCACGGAAGGGACCAGAGGACCCTACTGTGACCACCGCCTCCGGAAAATCTGCGGCGCGGGGCCCGGCCCCGCGGAGACCCCAGGTCCTCCTAAAAAGCTTAACCCCGGCGCGACACAGCGGGGACGCCGGGCGTTAGTGAGGGTCTCCCACGGGACTCGCGGGGGCAGGGAGCCTGGACCCATTTTGCACTTGAGGAAGGGGCGTTCAGAGGAGCGAGGGGACCTGCGCATAGCCACTCCGAGGAGCCGCCCGCTGGGCTGGCCGGAGTAAAGGTCGTTTCTCCATACCGGGGAGTCGCCTGTCTGTGCGCCCCTGGCAAGAAACCGAGACAGCGATTACACTGAACAGTTCAGTTAGTTGGGAATGTTTCCTGAAGGTCTGAACTATCTGGTAAAGTGGGGAGATGAGAGGAATTGTCTTGGTGGTTGGCACCTTGCCAGCCAGGTGGCAGGACCACCCTCCTGGTTTTGCCCTCCAGTGTTAGCCCTTCTTCTGTCCTGGCAGACCTCCCTGCCGCCTGATCATGGACTCCCCCTTACTGAGCGTCTGCTCCCTGGCAGACACTTTACAGTCACCCCATGTATCCTCCAGTGCCCCATTTCACAGCGGGGCCAGACAGGGGTCAGAGGGAGGACCTTGCCTGAGGGCACTCAGCTACTTAGAGGCCCCGGGGATTTGCGTCAGGATCTGTCCCACCCAGGGCTCAGCTCTCTCCACACTGCACCATCTGTGAAATCTGGGAGTCTGTGCCTGCCCCACAAGGACGGGTCTTATGGGAAGCCCATACCTGCAGGATGACAGGCATTAGCATCTTTGGTGCTTGGGGGTTGGGGATCGTGTGTGTTTGCTTGGAGGGCTACATGGAATAAGACCCCTTCTTGCCGTGTGTAGGCTTGGAAGGATGCCGGGCTCCCTCTCTCAACCCCAAGCAACGAGGCCTGCAGGCTGTTTGATGCCACCCTGACCCAGGTATGCCCGTGGAGTGGTGGCCCCTTCTGTAACGGTCCAGGGGGAGGTTTCTTAAATTGGTGAATGGTTTTTATTTTCATTTAAAACATTTTCTTGGTGCATCTTACAGCTGCATTTATTCGTGCCACAAGTAAATGGTACTTCCACGCGTGCACAGTGATGCTATAGCTCCCAGCTAACACAGCTTGCTTGAGTTTACAGCCAAACCTGCCTGTCAGCTGACGTGCTCTCCAAGTAAAGCTGGTCAGGGATGACGTAAGCAGGCACGGGATGCGAAGCTTTCAAAACTTTACATCTTTATCCTGATTTTATAAGCAATGCAGCCCGTTAACCCCATTCCTGCCCGAATCTCCTGGTAAACTTGAGTATATTAGGGCTTCCCGGGGACCTGAACGTTCTTCATAATGCTTTGAAGCATCCTTGCACAGGACCGATGGCTCAGGCCGCTCCAAAGCCCCCCAGCCAATGTCTCAGAAAGTGATGGATGCTTTTTAAACTGCATGAAGACTTGAGAAATCGACTGCAACAGAATCCATGTACCTGTACCCCCAGGGCGTGGGAACAGTTCTGCCTGCCCAGGGCATGGCTGAGAGGTCCCCCAAGTGGCAGGCGTTGGCGTGTGAGGGTGCTGAGGGTTTGGTATGGGGCTCCTCCATTTAAGGCATGGGGCCCCACTCCTGGGGCTAATCTGTGAATATACTGCTCCCACCTATGGCTGTTCTAAGACCTTCCACCGTATTACCAGTCATTTCTAACACCAGTGAAGGAGCCTATAGTCTTAGAACTAGGGGAGTCTCAGAGGCAAGGCCCAAATACTTTGCTTGACAGGTAGGGAAACTGAGGTCCAGAGAGCTGAGCTGACTTTTGCAGTGAGCTAGAGCGGCAGGATGCACCTAGGTCTAGACACACTGATGGAAAACTAGAGCTGGGCTCTTTCAAGGGCGGTGAAATCGCTACCTACTGATTCTGTCCATGCTGCATAAGGGCCAAGGAAGCCTCTAGAAACATAAGGGCCATACAAGAAACTACTGGTGAAATGCCGTCAGCTTGCCAAGGGCCTCCACTGTGTGCATTCGAGCTCTTTGTCTGTTTGTCCCCTTCCCGCAACTTCTGGCCTCTGCAGAGCACAGTTTGTTGCAGGGAATGTTCCCCAGTGCAGCGGCAGCCACCCCACCTCTCCCCCCACCCCTGCTGTGCGTCTGCGTCTCTGTGCCAGCTCCCTTGTGTCTTGTTAAAATACATGTGCTAATTCTGTGTAGATGTAAGTTGGACAACTGACAGGGCACATTCTAAGATCTAATGCTTTATTATGGTTTTAGGATTTTTAAAAATTAAGACCTGGGTCAGGTATTTTTCATTTAAAATGTGTTTGCTGGGACTTCCCTGGTGGTCCGGTGATTAAGAATCTGTCTCTCAATGCACGAGACGCTGATTCAATCCCTGGTTGGGGAACTAAGATCCCACATGCCACGGGGCAACAAAGCCCACGCGCCACAACAAGAGAGAAGCCCGCCTGCCACAACGAAATATCCCGCGTGCCACAACTAAGACCCGACACAGACAACAAATAAATAAATATTAAAAAAAAAAATTAGGGGCTTCCCTGGTGGCGCAGTGGTTGAGAATCCCACACGCAGCAATGAAGTCCCAACGCAGCCAAAAATAAATAAAATAAATAAATTTATTTAAAAAAATTAGGCATTAAAAAAAAGACTAGAAACAAAGACACCAAATTGTCAAAAATGATAATGAGATGAGATTAAGGATACTTTTGATCTTTTGGCTTTCATGCCTCTTCCTTTCTGTAATGAATGTTTACTGTGATTCTTTTTTAAAGGAATGAATAGGAAGTAGCAAGGTTCCTATTTTGATACCCAGTGTCAAGGCCCCTCTTGGGGCTGACGAGGCCAACACTGTGGGCAGGTCACCTGTCAGGAAGAGCCTTCCTTTAGATGTTTCTTTTTTGGAAATGGTGGCCTCACCAGCCTCAGAAAATGTGCCTTGAGTTCCATGTATTCACCCTCTTCGTATGAAATCAACCCAGTTATGTTTTCTTTGAGCCAAGGTCCAGAAAATACCAGTGTTCTAGAAAGAAAAAAAAAAAATCAAGGTTTAGAAACAAGCCTTCATTTACATGAACTAAAAACTCCCTGGGGACAGCTTTGTTTAACCTTTTAAATTTCAGTACGTAAAATGGACCAATGACCAGAGTCTTGGTGGCATTGAGGGCTGCCTGTCAAAGCTCAAAGCAGCAGATCCGACCTTCGGTGAGTGATGCTTTCCCTGGGTTGAGGAGCCCCGTTTCACAAGTCCAGCCCCTCACTGTTTCCCTGACTGCAGGACTCAGCTGGGTTGGGGAGGGCAGGGCTGGTGGCAGTGACCAGGTTGGGAGGGAGGGAAGGTGATAGCCACCACTGTGCTTGGAATAACAGCTGCTCCCATAAAGGTGCCAGGTTCTATAGAAGGTGTCTTTCAAACGTTCTCCTTAAGACACTGATCCCGTTTCTCATATGAGGAAACTGAGATTGAGAGAGAGTAGAGAGTAAGAAATATACCCAAAGCCACCCAGCTGGTAGTTGGGGCGCTGGGATCAGACAAGGCTGTCTCAGTCTAAAGCCTGGACCCCTCAGAACACAAGAACTGGCCACTGCAGCCTATCTGGGCACTAGCGAGGCCAACCCCACAGCAGCTGTGACGGGGAGGGCCGACCTAGTGACAGAGGCTGCCATCACAGGCAAGCCATGTGCGTGGCAGGCACGCGGGCGGGGTCAGCCCAGTGCATTCTGGAACCCCAGGAGGGTGACCCAGTGTGGGTGAGGTTCTGGGCTGGGCAGAAGGGCTGAAGATGGGAGGGCAGCAGGGACCCCCACTGTGGCCAGGTCCCAGTGAGGGCAAGGGGCGCAGAATAGGGGATGAAGGGAGCTGTCACGGGAGCCAGTGTCCAGGCGTGGGCTCAGGTTCTCCGAGCAGACCCTGGCCCCAGGTCAGAAGCAGGGGCCACATGGGTGGTCCTGGCACTGTGGTTGGGTCCTAGATCCCAAGCCTGGGCCAAAGACTGAGTTCCAAACGCCAGCAGATACCCTTCCTCTGTCAAGGTGGGGGCTGGGAAGCCCAGGTAAGACCTGGGGATCAGCACACCTGCCAGCAAGGCTGCTACAAGGGCCACAATGCACACCCCCATCTTCCTCGGCCCCCGAGCTCTCAGCGAATGAGAACAGCCAAGACAGGATCATGGTTTCTCTCCTCTGGGGACCAGCCCCCTGACAGCATCTACCAGGTGGCCCTTGGGAGGCCCTGTGCTGCTGGTGGTGACAGTAGCAGCTGCGAGGGAAGCAGGTGGGGCTCCAGAGGAGCCCGTAGGCAGCCCCTAACCAGTTCACCTGGTGAGGGGCGCGCAGGGGCTCCACACGTTGGCCCTCCCCAGAATGCCCTCCACGTGCCTGGTGAGGAGCTGTGTTCCGGGCTGTCGGTGGGGACACGCCCTACCGGCCACCTGGCTTGCCCCTCTTGGGACGTTGGGTGTTTATTTCACATGCGGGGCTGGGCTGGGCTGGGTGGGACCGTCTGAATCACCAGCTATTTCCCCGCCTTTCGCCAGCCCTGGGCCACGCCATCGCTAATGGCCTCGTTCTGATTGGCACCGGAAGCTCCGTGAGGCTGGACAAGGAGCTGGACCTGGCTGTGAAGACGATGGTGGAGATTTCCAAAACTCAGACCCTGACGCGGCGGGAACGGCTGCACGTGTCTGCAGTAGAGACCTTTGCCAAGGGGTGAGGGGCCTCCCTGGCCCAGGGGCTGGCGCTCCGAGGCCACACTGGGCGATGCCATGGGCTGCCCCTGCGCCGTGCGGAGGGGACCTCGGGGGCAATCTCACCCTGACTCCCGTGCCCGCCTGATGGAGCATTGCATCCTGCCTACTGCTCTGTCCTCAGCTGACTGCTGAATGAGGATGTGGTTGGTTAGGGCTCCCGGGTTAGAATGCAAAGCAACTTACGTGTTTCGTTAAATAAATTGGCTATTATTTTCATTACAAAAATAGTAGGACCACAGTACAGAAATAGATAAGGGATAGGAGAAAGAAGAAAACCCTCGCCCGTATGCTCCTGGCACTCACACACCTGTGAGCATCTGTCGTTCCCGTGGCTGTCCGTCCCCCTGTGTGTGGGAGTCCTGACGCTGGTGCCTGCCCCCAGGACAGCCCCTGTGTCTGCTTGGGCAGGAGAGATGCCCGCAGAGCTGGGTGACCTGAGCTGATGCTACAGGCGTTCTGAAGCAGTGACAGAGAGAGTTCTGTCCTGGTGTTCCTGGCAAGTGGGTGCGGATGTCAGCAGAGGGGTGGAATTCCACCTCTCAGGCTTCCTGCAGCTGGTTCACAGTCTCAGGTGAAATCGTCTTTGGTAACTTCTTAAACTAGTTTTTTTTTTTTTTTTTTTTCTTGAATTAGAGGGTAAAACTGCCCACTGAAGCTTTTCAATTTTCTGAGCCACAACCTAACGTAGAGACTTACACGTATCTTTTAACCAGTTCAGTGCAGGCTGTGACACTGCAGGTAATTAAGCCTTTTCCACTCCTCGTGTGTGAACTGTGTTCAGTGTTGCTGAGAAACTTCTCTTGGCTTCCAGGAACCTTCCGAAAGCCTGTGAGCTGTGGGAACAGATTCTCCAGGACTACCCGACAGACATGTTGGCCCTGAAATTCTCCCACGATACCTATTTTTACCTGGGCTACCAGGAACAGATGAGAGATTCTGTGGCTCGAGTTTATCCCTTCTGGACACCTGACATCCCCCTTAGCAGGTAGGTGCTAGCTGGAAATCACATCGTTTCTGTTGCTTAGTCTCTCTCCTCTGCCCTAAAAACATGGCAACTCTCCTGGCCCTGCCCTAAAGCTAGTGAGACTACCGTTGTTATTTCCTAGTTCTTTACGGTGAAAAGGTGGGACTTCCCTGCTGACCCAGTGGTTGGAACTTCACACTTCCATTGAAGGGGGTGCGGGTTCGACCCCTGGTTGAAAAGGCTTCACGTCTTCATTTGATCTTTATCCCGTCCTGGGAATGAGGTAGTACTATTATGTATCAGTCAGCACAAGATAATTTTTGCCACAGTAACAAACATCCTCTAGATCTTTTTCTCCGAAGCTTATTACAACAAAGGTTAGTTTCTCACTGTCCGTCACAGGAGAACTGAGGCTCCACACCCCTGCCACTGTCGCCCTCCAGGATCCCAGCTGATGAAGTAACTGCTCTCGGGATACACCAGCTGCTAAGAGGGAAAGAGCTCTCCTGGGGGACTCACAATGGCATTAGTGCTCAGAGTGAAGGGTGTGCCCTGCAGCTCCCGAGTCACTGGTCAAATCCAGTCACACACTCACAGGGGTCCAGGAAGTGCAATTCTACTTTGGGCTGGGAGGAGAGGGAGGCCTGGAATAACCATGAACAGCCCTGGGGACCACCACACATGATCACCTCCGTTGCATTTTAGTCATAGGATCGTTGTGAAGGTCAAGTGGACTGAGAGATTGAAGAGCTGTATTAGTCAGGGTTCTCCAGAGAACAGAACCAATAGGGTGTGTATATCTGTATCTATATCTATACTACTTACATATATATATGGAGCGGGGTGGGGTGAGGTGGGGGGGAAGGTATTTGTTTTAAGGAATTGGCTCCTGTGACTGGGGACTGGCAAGTCTGAAATCACTGTAGTCTCTGCCTTCGTCTCCACGTGACTGTCTGTCCTTTGTGTGTGTGTCCATGTGTGTCTGTGTCCAAACCTTCCTCCTTCTCCTTTCTCTCATGAGGACGTCAGTCATTGGATGTAGGGCCCACCCTAATCCAGGATGACCTCATCTTAACGTGAGCGTGATGATGATATGCAGAGACTCTAATTCCAAGTTAGGGCATATGTTCAGACGTACCATTTTGGGGGAGACACAGTTTGACCGACACGGGCCATGTTGAGGGCTTCAAATGCTTGGCTTTTTATTTATTTATTTATTTATTTATTTATGGCTGCGATGGGTCCCCGTCTCCGCGCGAGGGCCCTCTCCAGCCGTGGCAAGCGGGGGCCACTCCTCATCGCGGTGCGCAGGCCTCTCACTGTTGTGGCCTCTCCTGTTGCGGAGCACAGGCTCCGGAGGCGCAGGCTCAGCAGCCATGGCTCACGGGCCCAGCCGCTCCGCGGCATGTGGGATCCTCCCAGACCAGGGCCCGAACCCGCGTCCCCTGCATTAGCAGGCAGACCGTCAACCACTGCGCCACCAGGGAAGCCCAAGTGCACTTTTTAAAAAATTAATTTTCTTCTGTTTTCAGCTACGTGAAAGGCATCTATTCTTTCGGACTGATGGAAACCAACTTCTACGATCGGGCGGAAAAGCTCGCCAAAGAGGTAAGTGGGCCCTTCCTGAGATGCCCGAGCCCTTGTGGAGTGGGGTCAGGTGGAGGAGAGCACGCCAGGCACGCTGCACCCCACCCACTCAGGACCTCGTTTCCTACCAGGAGGGCTCATGTTAACAGAGAGGGCAGCTCCCTCCCCTTTTCCCCACCCTGGGTTTGCAAAGCCGCCTTGCTCAGGAAACTCCCCACCTAGGCCATGAAGGTGAATGAGGCCCAGGGATGTTCCGTCCACCCCTCTTGCATAGGGTCACACGGAGTGGCAGCTCTGCATGCCCCCAGCTCCGTGTCTCCAGGGCCCACAGTTTGCGCTGCTGGACCCAGACTTTGTAGGTGGGGAAGCGAGTATCAGCATCACTTCTCCCACCTGGGACCTCACGTGTCTAAGTGTCACTGACTTCACTAAGCCTCCAGGAGCTGACAGATGAGTGATGAGTGAGGCTTGTCGCCAAAAATTCAATGAACTATCAAGTCAAGAAAAAAAAAAGGGGGAATTTTATTCGAGCCAAACTGAGGATTGTAACCCAGGAAGCAGATTCTCAGAAAGTTCTGAGAACTGTTCAGCCTGTTAGAACTCAAAGGTACAGTCATAGTCATCTACCTTTTGGAGACAAAGGATCGTACATCAAAATGACATCCTGATGTTTTATGTAGCGGTCACCAAGGATACATAGTCCGGATAAGCACGGACGAAGCCAGCAGCGAGTCACCACGACCCCCTACAGAGCTGGGGAAGAACGCGTTCTTTTAAGAACTTACATTGCTAGCATCAGAAAAAAGGGAAGCATTGATGTTTACAGTCCGGCAGGTACTCCCGTCTCTGAGGAGCACTGATGGATGTGTAACACACGTGCGTACTGCACATCAGGGAGGGCGGGAGGAGGCCCAAACAAGCCCAGAGAGAGAACTTCATGTTTAACTTTTCTTGTCCTGCCTTAAGATATAAATTTTATTTCATCAGACTGCTTCCAGTGGGCCCTGACCTGGCGTTGGGGTCCTGCTGGCCAGCCCTTCTCTTGAGCACTGCCCCCATCCGGAGGGGGCAGCGGCCAAGGGTGCAGAACAGGGTGGGATGCTAAGCGCTTCCTGCCGGCCCGGGCCCCTCCTTCCGGGCTGGTGGAGATGGGCTGGCTGGCCCCGTGGACGTCCCTTGCTCACAGGCCCGGGAGCCTCAGCATCTCTGGCTCTCAGAGTCCCTTTCCAGCTCCTTTTCTCGCGGGAGTGGAAACTGAGTCCCAGGGAGGGGCCGCCACGCACACGGGGGTGACAGCCACTCCCGTGCCTGGCTCAGGGCCGGCACTCAGTGTACACGCCGCTCCTGTCGGCTCGATCCTCTGCAGCGGGGCATTGAACTCTTCATTGCCCAGAGGAGGGCGACCAGGCCCGGAGAGGCCAAGGCCATGGCCACACAGCTCACAGAAGGTAGAGCCACGGTCGCCCAGGCCACCTGAGCACAGTCCTTCTTGCTGCCTGGACAGACCTGCTCCCCAGCACCCAGCCAGGGCTCTCCCCCCGAGTCTTTGCCCTAGTTGGCTCCCAGCACCCCTCCCTGGGAGACAGCCGGCACCCTCCGGGGGCCCACAGGGCCTGTGGGGTCTCTGACAACCACTCTACTTATAGAATAGAGCCCAGATTTGACAGTAGGAAGATGAGGTCTGTGCTTTAGCCCTGAGTCAGGCCGTCGAGGGGCACAGGGAGCTTCACGGCAATCTGGGTGACCAGGCGCCACCATCCAGGGGGTCAGCTGTAGGAAGGTTCCCCTGGAGACCTTGGCAGCTGGGCCCTCCCTTTGGGTGCCGTCGATGTGGGCACCTGAGGGCTGGCAGGATGGTTCAAGAAGTCAGAGGGTGACCAAAAGGTGCAGGTTCACACCCGCCAGGAGCCGGAAGCGGTGGCATGGGGTGCCCCCTCTGCTCCCTTCACGCCCCTTCTCCTTCAGGCGCCCACACTCTGACCCCAGCACCAGCCCACCACAGACAGTTACTGGGCAAGGCCAGGCCTCTGGGAGAGCGAGGGTGGGCCGCACAGGCTCCACTGGAGTCTGGAGACGCCTCACGGTGGTGACGCGTGGGCCTTGTCTGCAGGCTGAACGCCCAGGGCAGGAAGAGCGAAGGGCAGCTGTCGGGGAAGCAGAGCCGCAGCGAGTTCAGGGTCACGGAGCACTTGATAGACTGAGACTTAGGGCGGAGGTGGGCGGGCCGGGTGCTGGGAGCAAAGTCTGGGGACAGGCAGGGCCGGATCGCTCTGGTCTTGTAGACTCTGTCCCAGGGAACCTTGGGAGGGAGCCGGTCAGGAACCCCTCGGCGAGGGGGGAGCTTAATCCCAGCAGGGGGATGAGAGCGGCCCTGCTGCCCTGAGGCTCTGCCTTCCGCAGCACGCTTAGCAGGTCCCTTCAGCCTGCTCAACTGCGCCCCTGGGGTCTCCTGAGGGTCCTGCTCCTGCAGGGTTCTGCCCCGGGCTGCCCGTCGTTCCCTACAGACGTGGCCTTTCTCTGTGTCCCCACGTGGACTGGTTGGGCCCTTGCAAGTCAGGGCTGCAGCAGGGAGGTGGGGCTTGCTGGGGACCACCTGCCAGCACAGACCCCACAGCAGGTGCCAGGCCAGGGGTGAAGGTGCTGGGCTTTCCCAATTCTGCTTCCGTGAAAGGCGTGGGCGCCTGAGGTGGCAGGGCTGGGGGGACCCCGTGATCAGGTGTGGAGGACCTGGGCTCGTGTGGATGGTCCACAGGCCCGTGGTGAGCCTCGGCTTATTGCTCTGTGCCGGGATCAGTAGGCGCTCAGTAGCCAATGAGCTAAACTACCCGCCGTGAGATGGGAGTCGGACCTCGTGTCCCACCTGCCGTGTCGTCACCGTCAAGTCCGAGGGTCATTGGAGCGGCTCTTGTTGTTCCTAGCAGTGATACCAGAACGAGCCCGGAAAGCCACACATGTGGTCCTTGCACGTGTGTGGTCCTTGCATGTGTGCTAGCCGGGAGGGGCAGCCGAGAGCCCCTGGAGCGCACACACTCGGTGTCCGCTGGCCTCCACGGCAGTTGCGAGAGGAAGGCGGCCTTACTTCTCACCGCAGGGGGAACTGGGCAGCGACTCAGCTGTATGCAGGAGGCTGGGGGCCAGGGGGTTGGATGAGCCTCTGCTTTGGAGAGACCCCAGTGCTACCCAACTGTGTGGGCCCGGGCAAGTCACTTAGCCCCTCTGAACCTTAGTTTCCTCATCTGTGAAATGGGCCGTGATGCCCTCTCTGGCAGCATCTGGTGTTTGGTCAATGGGCTGGTCCTCGGGGTCATTGTTTTGAGGCAGAGCCCAGGCCCCTTGCTTGCCCAGGCCCCTCGTGCCCCAGCACGGCTTGGGGACGCCTTGTCACCGGGCAGCCTGACTCACCCATGTTATCTCGACTTGTCCCCCACCCAACCCCCACACCCCCGCCACGTAGGCTTTGTCTATTAACCCGACGGACGCGTGGTCGGTGCACACCATCGCCCATATTCATGAGATGAAAGCAGAGGTCCAGGATGGATTGGAGTTCATGCAGCTCTCAGAAACCCACTGGAAGGTACGATTCGTGTCTGCCCACCTGCCTGGAAAATTCTGTTTGTTCCCCCAAGTTAAGCCAGGGATTAACGGATGGAGGTACAAGGCGTGGCTTAGTTCTGGGGAGAACTCATCTTCCACTTGGAGGCGTTTCTGTCAAGCCACCGAATCCCCTGGGAACCCCACGGCTTCCCGACATCCGCTGATGTTTTGAAGGTGTTTCTGGAACTGGTTGTGGCCTGAGGCTGTAGAAGGAATGGATGAGAAAGGGGAAACGAGAGCCCAGCAGGGGTGAAAACTGTGAGCTCACCGGCCAGCAGACTGGACACAGACCCCAGAACACAGAGCGTCCTCAGGGAGCACATGGTGCAGCCAGGGCTTGCTGGGAGGGAGGACGGCCCGGCCACTGTCGGTGGGGCTGGTGCGCAGGGCTCAGGGCCCTGGTGAGGCAGCAGCGTGGATGCCATCCAGACCCCTCAAGCCCTTCCAGACCCTTTCCTGGGGCCTTAACACCCAGGGGCCTCCCTGCTCCCACCCCCGGCGCCCGCCTGCGCCCAGCTGCTGTGGCCCTCCCTCTGCGTGCGCCTGTGGTCCTTGAGTGTGTCTCTGGCCTACAGCCTGGCTACCTGTCCAGGTGCGGTCTGCTGCTCTGCCCTTCTCTGTGCTATGGTGGGCTTCCCAGGGCACCACCGGCCAAGACAGTGAGTCTCTGCCAGGGCCTGGCACCGGGCAGCAGGCGCTCAGTGACTGAGCAAACCACGGAGAGACCAGGAACCAGGCAGGGAACAGGGGACTGGCATGGCCACCTCCGTTCCTCCCAGCAGCTCCCTGGCCTAGGACAGGCCAGCGAGAAGTAATTTACAAGAAGGCAGATTCCTGGCTTCTCCAAGAGGGGTATTAAGTAGAGCAGGCGAACTGGTGTAAGAGAACCTTTGAGAACTATAATCTCATTAGATTCACACTCAGGTCTTTTTTTTTTCCTTCGGCTGCGTTGGGTCTTTGTTGCTGTGTGTGGGCTTTCCTTAGTTGCAGCAAGCAGGGGCCACTCTTCGTTGCGGTGCCCAGGCTTCTCATTGCGGTGGCTTGTTGCAGAGCACAGGCTCCAGGCGCGTGGGCTTCAGTAGTTGTGGCTCACAGGCTCAGTAGTTGTGGCGCACGGGCTTAGTTCTCCGCGGCATGTGGGATCTTCCCGGTCCAGGGATGGAAACCGCGTTCCCCTGCATCAGCAGGCGGATTCTCAACCAGTGCGCCACCAGGGAAGCCCCCAGATCTTTTTAAGGATCCCCGAACGCTGGGCGCGAGCTAGGCCCTGGGTGGGGGTGGGGGTACAGTGTGGGTCGGGCCCTTGTCCTCGGGCCCCCCCTGCAGGTGCTGAGTCTGGGTGGAGGGAGCGCAGAGTTGCCGTGTCCTCTGTGGGGGAGGCCGCGGAGGCGTGGCCAGGGCCAGGTCATTTGTATTCCACTTACTTCCTGCCCCCAGACTGCGATTTTCCTGGGCCTGGGTGCTTGAGGCCTGGCTCCGCCCCAGGACGAGACCGTGGTCCCTCTGAGCCTCGGTTTCCTTACCTGAAAACCTGCTGCTGCAACAACTGTGAAGCCCTTGCCCCGAAGGAGTCCCCATCGGTGTTAGTCCGGCTGTAACAGGCAGCCCGAGGTGGCTGGGGCCATCTCCAGCAGGCGCTCGTCCCCTGATGCCTGCACACGTCCCTGCAGTGGCTCCTGCCAGCCTCTGGCCTGGCTGCACAGCCCTGGGGTGGACGATGTGGCCTGGGGCTCCCTTTCCTCCTCCTCCAGCACCTGCCCCAGGCATTTGGCTGTGCCCCTCCCTGGGGACCCCACTGAGAGTCCCACCCAGACCTCTCTGTCCTCAAAAGGCCCGTCAAGTGGAGCGAGCTGTTCCCTAGCAGCGCATGACCGTACCATGCCAGGGGCATTCTTGGGGATGTGGGAACCCAGAGGAGGCATCCCACCCAACTGGGCTTGAGGGAGAAACAGTCAGGGAAGGCTTCCTGGAGGAGGCAATGTATGAGCTGAGTATTGCAGGGTGAGTAGGCGTTTGCTAGGCAGAGGACCGGGAGATGTAGGATCAGCTTAAGCAAAGGCGCCAAGGCCTACAGGCCTCTCCCTGTAAGGGAGAGGGGAGTTGGGTGGGTTGTCACCCTCAAATACAGATGCCAGGTAGACGTGGGCCGTGGAGGAGGCATCGTCAGTTCCTTTCCAGGAGATGGGAGGTGGTATCCAGGCAGAGAAGGAAGTGTCAGCCGCAGCCCCGTAGGCTAGTGTTCATGGTAGGGCCAAAAGCGTACCAGCTGCAGCCGTCTAGATGTCACCCCATTCCTCTTATTCTGTGGGCTCTGACAGGACCTGCAGGGAGTTTGGTCCTGGGCTCACTGATCCGTAGGGTTTTACTGGATGCATTGCACTGTCTGGACGCAGTGGGCCTCTGCAGCCGTTCGGATAGACTTATTCATTTTCTCCACTCCACACCCAAGGAAGGTGAGGCTTTGGTTCTCCTGCCTTCTCGCTCTGGGGCTAAGATGCCAGCCTGCCGCAGCCTCAGCATCCTCGGAAAGTTCAGGCACGCCACTCGCCGGGGCTCAGAGCCAAAGGAGAAGATGGGGCGTGGACTCGCCGGCACAGGCCGGCCAGGGCGGGTGCCCGGGAGGCGTTTCCTGCGTTCAGAGCTGTGGTGCTCTGCATTGGCACAGAACAGCAGCTGCTTCCCGCCTCCCCCCCAACAGGCTGTCAGATTTTCCCCTCATTCTCTCGTTCTTTCCCCAGGACTCTGATATGCTTGCTTGTCACAATTATTGGCACTGGGCTTTATATCTGATTGAAAAGGTAAGATGACCGGCTGTCTTATCCTATAAAGATGTCCAAGGAAAGAAATATTTTTCTGCCTTTTGCTATACTTTGTATCTGTGGAGCAGTACGGTGTGATTGCACATTCCAAAGGTGTCCTGACACAGCAGAGCACTCTTGTTTTCAAATAGCTTTTCAGGCTTAAACTACTTTAGGTGTTCTGCACTGTCTGGACTTGGAAATCACGTGGATCGTGTGCCATTTGTGGAGACAGGGTAGCCCGAGCGCCTGCCGCTGTAGTGGACTGCTAGGCTCCCACCTCACGGACGTAGCTGAATGAACCACGGGACCCTCCGAATGCTTTGCCCCAGTGGCAGTGAGGGTGTGGGGACACCCTTGACCCCTCCCATTTATAAGGGTTTGTCTTACAGTTTATCGTAGAGAAAATCTAGAAGCTCCCTAAATGTCCAAAGAGAAATGCTTGGAAGGTGAGGACCCTGTAATGACAGGCAGAAGGCAGTGATACAGTGTCTCCAAGAAAGCAGTGAACCCAACTGGGCAGTAAGGAAAATAAAGGGAAAAACAATCCTAGAAGAAACGCATGAAAAAGCCGGCAGCCGCTTGACAAGCGCCTCATAGGAAGAATAATGCTTTCGCAGAAAGGGCTCCCTTAGCAGCAGGAGCTGCTGCTGTGTCTTCTACACGGGGGAGCGAAGGGCTGGGGCAGAGGTGGCTTCCTCTCCTCCCATCCTGAGACCCACCACGGCTGTGGGGCGGGGGCTTTGTCGAGGTCCTTTGCAATTCATGCCTCAGCATCACATTTCACCTCCTCCACGTGTTAATGCCGGAACTTCATTTTTCCAGGGCGAATACGAGGCCGCATTGACCATTTACGATGACCACGTAAGTCCACGCTTGCACCCGATTCGGTTTACTGCGGCGATGTACCCTTCCGTCTCTAACAGATCTTTGAGCCAATCAGTGTTACCCCAGCCAGACCCACAGCTGGAGAGAGAGCACAGCTCTCGTGTAAGACCTCCCGGCATCGATTCTCTCGCAGAGCCCAGAGCGGTGTCGAAACCCAGAACGGGATTTGACTCTTTGCCCGTGGGCGTTGGTCGATTGCACATCTCATTTGGTCATCTCTGAAATCTCAGGCTTCCCTCCAGTCATTTTATTTTATTTTATTTTAAAATGTATTTGTATGTTCTTTTTTAAAAGAAGACCTTTCTTTTTAAAAGAAAGGTCTTCGTTGTTGTGTGCAGGCTTTCTCTAGTTGCAGCGAGCGGGGGGCTACTCTTCATTGCGGTGCGCGGGCTTCTCATTGCGGTGGCTGCTCTTGTTGCGGAGCACAGGCTCTAGGCACGTGGGCTTCAGTAGTTGCACCACGTGGGCTCAGTAGTTGTGGCTCGCGGGCTCAGTAGTTGTGGCGCACGGGCTTAGTTGCTCCGCGGCATGCGGGATCTTCCTGGACCAGGGATCGAACCCATGTCCCCTGCTTTGGCAGGTGGATTCTTAACCACTGAGCCACGAGGGAAGCCCCCCAGGAATTTTTTTTTCTGTAGTAAAATATACATACCATATTTTCCCGTTTTAACCAGTTTTGAGTGTATGGTTCTGTAGCGTTAAGTATATTCACGTGGCTGTGCAGCCATCACCACCATCCATTTCTGGAACTCTTTCATCCTTCCAAACGGAAACTCCTGGCCTACTAAACACTAACTCCCTATTCCCCCTCCCTCCACCCCCTAGGTATGTTTAAGAGGGGAAAAAAAAAAGCCTAACTTGCAACTGCTGGGGACCCCACCGTGGGCTTAATAGCAAAGCCTGGGGTCACAAAAATGCTTGTAATTTGAGGATCTAAACCCCAGAGAAAAACACTCAGTAAAGTTTCCTATAAATCATCCTCTCGAGTTGTCGGGATTTCGTAGTAAAGAGTGAACGGTGACAAGAGCTGTGTGCCGTGAGACGTAGACCAGACGAATGTGGAATCGTGGTCGGGAGAGATGATTCTCTGCCGTCATAGACCAGGGCTGGGGGCAGGAGGTGACAGGTGCCAGGGCCCGGCAGGTGCTCCCCCAGGTGCCAGTGCGGTAGGCTCTTTCTCAAGTCTGTCCAGTGTCCCTTGGGCAGCTGGAGCGGTCCAGGCCCTCGGAGAGGGGAATGGCCCTGAGAGTTGGGGTGGAGGGGACACTGGTGGTGGCTCCTGTTGGCTGAAGGCTGGCTCTGCCCAGGCCCTACGCACAGCCCAGAGGGGTGGGCTCTGGCCATCCCTGCAGCCCCTCATCCCCTGCCTGCTCTTGTCTTCCAGATCCTCCCCAGCCTGCGGGGCAGCGGCGCAATGCTGGACGTGGTGGACAGCTGCTCCATGCTCTACCGGCTGCAGATGGAAGGTACCCAGTCTGGGCCTTCTCCTCTGGCTCTTCTCCTCCCACCCGACGAGGGGACGGTGCCACGGCCTGGGCTCAGGCCGGCAGGAGCTCATTAGCGAGTTTCTCTAGGGCCTGCTCCCGGTCCCGGGACGGCGTGGCTTCGGGTACCAGCCCTGAGGCTGCCTTCCAGCTGGCCTGAGGCCAGTGGGCCAGGCCACTGCTGCCCTTTCTCCCAGTTCCCTCCGCTCCTGGGTGTGCGGGCCTCAGGCTCCGAATCCTGCTGGCACCTGCCGTTCCCACAGCCTACCTGCCAGGCCTGCATGGCGCGGGTGGCGCCTGGCCACCTGTCTTTAGGTGCCACCTCAGTTTCTCAACTCCCTGGGATTTCAGAGGGAGGGTTTTCCCAACAGTGTCATGCAGTGCTCTTCAGGGAGCCTGGATGGGGTTGCCCATAGCCCTGAGGGCTACGGAAGGCTTATGGCCAGCCACTGAGGTACCAGATAGCTCTCCCCTCTCCCCCAGGCTCAGCAGAGCCAAACCTGTACCCACTGTAGGTCCTGGGTCAGTGGGAATGAGGCCCGGGCAGGACTGGCTGTTTCCGGGGTCTCTGGGAAGGCTTCCTCGAGGAGGTAAAATGTGAGCCATGGAAGGGAACGTAGGGTTTTGCTGGGTGGCGACGGGACAGGATGTTACAGGTGGGAAGCAGCCTATCTGAAGCCCTCAGGACACAGAAGCCAGTGGCCTGTTATGGGGATGAGTGACGGAGTGTGGGGTCCGTGCGCTCAGAGGAGCAGAGGAGGCTGAGAGCTGGGGAGGGAGGGTGAAGAGTGTGGCTTTCATCTGGGTCTGCGGGGAGCCCGCGGGGTAGGGCTGGCCAGGCTCTGTCCAGCAGGGGGGCTGAGCCAGGGGAGGCCGGGGCATCCGTGAGGAGCTGGGAGAACAGTGAGGGGCTCTCACGGCCGTCCGGGTGATAAGGCCTGGACACCGGAACCCAGGCTGGTGGAGGCCTGTGTCTCTGTCCAGCCAAAACCATCGGAACTCGGTGGGGGTGGGGGGGGCCTGGGGGCAGTTGAGTCCTGTTGACCCTTCGCCTGTGGAGGCGCAGCCTGGGCCCCCCTGAATTCGCCGGAGGAGGGGCCCAGCCTGGAGGCTGGGAGGCATGGTGTGGGTGCCTCGGGGCCGGTGGAGGGAAGAGGAAGGCCACTTGCTCCGTCAGCACGCAGAGTGGAAACTTCAGAGCCGCGTCCAACCGACAGGCGGAGAAATGGAAGTCAAGGGCAACAACAAGGTCACGGGAGGAGCCCGCTAGGAGCAGTAGGAAAACTCGGGTAAAACTTGCAGGAGCGGGAGGGACAGGAGACGGGAGGCGGTGGTGGAGAGCGGAGCAGAGGGACTGTCCAGAGCTGGAGATCCGGACCCAAAGGCCGAAGGCTGCTTTTTATGAATTCCGCTGTGCTGTGCTGTGTCAGGTGCCTGCCCAGTGAGAACCACGGGAAGAATTTTTAAAGTGGTTTGGGGTTTGTCAAAGGGTCCAGAGACCTCATTTAATACCCTTCCATAGCTTTTTTTTTTTTTTAATTTGCTTTCTACCTTACCCGTCTGCTGCCTTTATGATTAAACAAAGTTAATATAAACCGGCCCCCAAAGCCTAAGCCCGAGGCCAGACACCGCCTGCCAGCGTCACCCGGCCTCCTCACCCGGAGCCACCCGTGGGTGCCAGAGGCCCGTGCGCACAGCGCTCATGCCAGGCCTGCGGATGTCCTCCCGTGTCCCCAGGGGTGTCTGTGGGTGAGCGGTGGCAAGATGTCCTGTCCGTGACCCAGAAGCACAGCCGAGACCACATCCTTCTCTTCAACGATGCGCACTTGCTGATGGCGTCCCTGGGTGCTGGGGACTCCCGGACCACGCAGGAGCTGCTGACCACCCTGCGGGATGCCAGCGAGTACGTGGAGGGCCCGGGGCCACCGGGGGGACCCCTGCCCTGCTGAGAGGGCCCTGGGGGGCTGCCCATGCCGCCCCTGCCCGCCTGGGGGGCTGGAGGCCCCACTGGTGGGTACAGCCGCACAGACGCCCGTGGAGGGCTGCTCGCAGGTGTGCGCCTCCTGGGTGTTTGTCCCCATAGGTATGCATCCCCCGCAAGTGTGTGCCCCCAGGTGTCCACTCCCCACCCCCAGCCCGGGCGTGCGTCCCCGCAGGGTGTGCCCTGCGAGGGTATAGTTGGCTCCCCCAGGACACAGAGCAGCCTCTCCATCCCCTAGGCCTCAATGGCAGTGTCATGCACAGGGGATGCAGTGAGGCCCTGGAACCAGAGAGACCCGCCGCTTACAGGGCCTCAGCTCTCTGATGTGAACCTGTTTCCTCATCTGCTGGGACAGGCTGGTAGGAGAGCGAGGGGCAGTGACGTGGTGACACACACCCAGCACAGTTCCTGAGCTGGTTCCAGTCACAGCAGGGGCCAGAGAGAGTCCAGGGAAGCGGGCTCTGCACAGCACAGGCCACCAAGGAGGCAGCCAGCCCTCGTCTCCTGCCTGTAGGGCTAGAGCTGTGGGACCCATGAACCCTGGTGGTTTGTCCCGGGTGCCTGGGGGAGGGTGGCCACCCACGGCCGCTTGCCCTGCCCCTCCTCCCAGGGCTGAACTGCATGAACTGGGGGCTTTGGCTGGGGACGTAGCTTCAGGGCCCCAGCCCTCACGACCCAGATCGACCGCCACCTGAGGGCAACGGGAAGACAAAGCCTGCCACAGCTGTTCACTCCAGGGGCCGGCGCCAACTCCAGTGCCAGCCTTCACCTGCATTGCCCTGCGAGGGCGGCACTGCTACTCCCACCTTACAGATAAGCAAACCGAGGCCAGGCGTGGGGCATCCGCCCAAGGCCTCGTCGCAGTTGAACTGAGTTTAGAGCCCAGTTCTCTCCCCTCCCTGGCGGCTTGTCCTCTGTCAGGTCACCTGATCAAAGCACCTACTGTGTCAGGCACGGAGCCAGGGATGCTGGGCCGAGGAGGAGACAGCCCCCTCCTCAGGTGCCTGAGTAGGGGGGGGCAGCACGAGGCCCTGCAGGACACTGGGGGCACCCTCTTGGGCTGGCAGGTCCCCGGGGGAGAACCACCAGCACCTCCTGGCCCGCGATGTGGGGCTGCCCTTGTGCCAGGCCCTGGTGGAGGCCCAGAGCGGGAACCCCGACGGCGTGGTGGAACTGCTCCTGCCCATCCACCACCGGATTGTCCAGATCGGAGGCAGCAACGCCCAGGTGAGCCAGCAGCTGCGGCACGAGGGCCAGTCCGGGAGCCCCTGTGCCCCGCGGCCTCTGTCTCCGCGGCGTTGGCGCCCACAGTGTGGGAGAGTCCTTGTCGTTCTCATCCCCCAGTAAGCTTGTCGCTGAGAACAGGCCAGCCTGCAGCGGGGAGGGGGCAGGCATCCCTATACCTCGTCCCACGTCACAGAGCCTCACGTGCCCACTTGACCTTTCAGAGAGACGTCTTCAACCAGTTACTGATTCACGCGGCCTTAAACTGCTCGTCCGGCATCCACAAGAACGTGGCCCGGTGAGTTCCTCGTTCTGGTCCCAAAGCCCAGCTGGGAAGGACCCCGAGCACAGCCCCCTCTCACTCGGGGGTCTCCCCACAGGTTTCCAGGTGCCCAGAGGCTCCCACCTCCCTTGGCCCGAGGTGGTGCCCACCTCTGAGGCAGAGACGCAAGGCTACGCGGGTGCCTGGTTCTCCCCCTGTGAGCGTCTTCAACTTGACCAAAGGATCTGGCCACCTCCATCCCCAGGCCCCCCCTCCTGCCCTCCCAGCCCACTCCTCATTTCTGGCCACAGTGAGCTGCAGTTACTCTTTCAGGCCCCCGGGCCTTTGCACATGCCACACCCTCTGCCTGGGACATCCTATCTTCTCTTGCACCTGCCAACGCCTACCGATCCTTTGGGTCTCAGCTCACATTCTCCTACCTGTGCTGGGTGCTGGGGGCGGGGGGGGGAGTGGTGGGCAGGAGACCCAGGCCCAGGCTGCATGGAGCTTACCTCTCCTGTGGGAACTGACACGAGGCAACCAATGCCACAAATATGTGTAAAACTGCCACGAGGGCGGGCGTTGTGCCCAAGACGCTGTGATGAGTGGGCGGGGGGTTGGGAGGGAGGGTGCCTGGTGGAGGTGACACTCTCAGGGAGGCCTGAAACCGAGCGAGTTTAACCATGCCAGGGGTGATCTGGTTAGGAGGAGGGGTGTGGCTGGAGGATTGGGGGTGTTGGGGTAGGGGCACCCCAAGAAGAAAGCTCTACCCGTGAAGCCAGCCATCGCCGGCAGCCTTCACTGTCCCACACCCCATTCACCTCGACCTGCACCAGCCCCTATGCTCCTGGGGGGAGATGTGACGCCCCCCATCCCTTAGGCCCTCCTGGAACGCCGAGGGGAAAGAGGGGAGCCAAGGGGTGCCGGGTGGGCAGGAGGGGTGTCGTGAGGCCCAGCGAAGCTGCCACTGCAAGTCCAGGCTGCACCGTGGGGCCCAGGAGGCCCTTGCTGGGCGCTCGAGGTTAGAGGTCAGGTGGAAAGCACCAGTGTCCAAGCACAGGCATGGGCGGCCCACGGTGGGCAGGGCCCGGCTGCCCCGACGACCGTTCCAAAGCGAGCAGTGCAGGTGCTGGTGAAACAGGTGTGGACGCTGTGTCACACCTGAGTCTGGATGGACACGCTGGAAATGGTCAAACCCTGGAGCGCCCTGGACACATGCCCCTCTCTGTCCCCCTCCGTGGCCACGTGCAAAACCGCACGCGTTTCTCTAGTGGTGGAGCCGCTTGGGGAGCTCCAGGTCTGGTGTGGTGCCTCTGGCAGCTGGGCAGGGAGGGTGGGGCCCCTTGGACGGAGAGGAGGGTGCGGGCTTGAGCGGGGGAGCTGGGGCCAGCACACGGGCGGGGTGACGAGGTCCACGCTGGGGGGCGGAGGGTGCAGTAGGGGGTCTGCCCCCGGGAGTGCAAGGGGAGCCTGCTGCTTCGGGGTGACAGGCACGCCCCCTCCTGGTGCCCTCCTGCCATCCTCACACGGCTCAGCTCCCCTCCCGTCCAAGGTGGAAACCCTCGGCCCCCTGCCATGGTGTCCCTGCCCCAAGTGCCAGGCCCCGGCCCCTTAACCGCACCCTCGGCGCACAGAATCGCTGTTGTCAATTGTTTGGGGTCTTTGCCTTAAATGATTCTCTCTTTGTTGAAAGTTCGGTTTTTCCCACACCATCTCTTCTGCCACTCGCTTTCCTGGAACGTCCTCAGGCGTGGCTCTCCCCGCCATCCCCACAGTCGTGCTCTACCCTCTGGTCCCAGCATTCCGTGTGGCGGGAGGATGGGCCCCCAGTTCCCGGGGCAGACGAGGCCACGGGGGTGTGCTCACCCCGAAATTTGCGGCACTCGGGCGTCGCTGGGAGCATTGTCAGGATGCCTTTGAACACCGGATGTCCTGGGCCAGTGCGAGCACGCGGGGCTCTGGAGTCCACGCTTTCTCATCGTCACATCTCCGCCCACCTTCCCTCCGTCCCCGCCCCTGGCGTCCTGCCTCTGGGCCTTTGTCCCTCTAGTCCCCTCTGCCGTGATGCCGTCCCCTCCCTCCACCGCTTGGGAAGGGAAGCATCTTGCTCTCTGCCACTTCGGCCCCAGCCCGTGCTGCCTGCGTCCTGCCTTTGCGGTGGAGGGACCAGCCGCCCCCCACATTCTAGGAGGTTCCAACACAGAGCCTGTCTCTGTTTCCCCAGGAGCCTTCTGATGGAGCGAGATGCCTTGAAGCCCAACTCCCCACTGACTGCGAGGCTCATCCGCAGGGCGGCCACCGTCCACCTCCTGCAGTGAGGCGGCCTGGCCGCCTGCCCCGCGGAGCCTCCCGGGCCATCAGACCAGCTGCCACACTGGCTTCGCAGGGTTGCAAGTAGCTGGAGCCTGTTGATGAGGCCTGCAAAGCGCAAAGCCCTGTAACCAGCAGCGTTACGGGAAGAGGGGACAGAAATCAACTTTCAACGTGATTCTGAATCTTCTAATCCTCTTTAAGGGCCAGGGTGCAGTTCTAAGCAGTCAGAGCTGAGGTGGGGATCGCTGTTCCACTTGCCTTGCAAATTGTATTTTCCCAGGGGACCCTTATACCTTCTGGTCAGTCAGGGGTCAGAAGGGTTGGTGCTGGGCTCAGCTGGGGGAGGGGAGTCTCCTACGCAGCCCCTGGGGGCACCCCTCCCCCCCAGCCTAGGCTGCCCCTGGGATAAACCCCTTCATTCTGTCTTCCTCCCTGTATTCCAGGCAGGTTCTGTTGTCCGACCTTTTGGGTGAGAGTACCAATGCGGGGGAGTGACTTGCCCAGGGTCACAGCTAGCGGAGGCCCTGCTGACATTCACCCCAGGCCCCTGTGCTTCCTGGGAGAGGGACCCCCATCTTGCTGCCTGGGGCCTCGGCCCTTCTGCTGTCTCTGCAGAGATGTCCTCAAGCTTCTCCCTGGGCTTTGGTGGTGCTGGTTTGGGCTTGTTTTCTCTTTATTCTAAGCTGCCCTTCGTAAAGGGGCCTTGGGTACCTGGTTTCGTCAGCCATGCTTTAATCATAGGAATGCACACTCACTGAGCTGGTGGTGTGCTATCTGGGGTGTGAGGATCGAGCTCAGAGGTTGCCTTGCTGTGGCAAAAACCAAAGCATTGTGATGTGGCTTGAACAAGATCTGAGCCAGTTTTATAAATGCTGCCTCGGTCTCCTTCCCCATCAGTAACCTGGCCCTGACGCCCACCCCCCCGACACCCCGCACGCAGGTCTCGGGAGAACGTGCTGACACGGCTGTGCCGTGAGGGGCGATCCCAGCCCATAGATGTTTCTCAGGTTCCTTCAGTGCAAACTGAAATTAGCTAGAGACTCACGGGGGGCAGGTCTCCTGGGAGACAGCAGACACCTGCGAATTGACTAGACAAATTCCTGGGATTAAAATAAATTAGTTAATCGGTTCCTTTGACTGACTGTTGCTGGGTAGGCATCTTCTATTTGTCAGGCCTGGACTGGGTCCTGGGGAGACAGGCTTCTCCTTGAACTTGGGTGTGGGGCTGGGCAGTGAGTCAAGAACAGAGTAATTACAATGGGATTTCAAGAGAGGGGCTGTTAATCCCCAGGAGCCAGGGACACAACCCAAGGGAGAGCCTGCCTTCCCATGCTGAGCTGTCCCCTCCTGCCAGTTCCCCTGACAGAGCCTGCCCACGCCCCGTCTGCCCTCCCCGCTCCTGGTTCCAAGCAAGACACAACTTGGCCAGGGAAGCAGGAACCCTGGTCCCTCCTCCAGGAAGGCCTCTGCTCTCCCACTGCAGGCTGGTGCCCCACAGCCCTTGCTATTGCACCTTTCTCCCCAGCTGTGACCTCCTCAGATCAGGGACAGCATCTGTGTCCCCGCATCACCCAGCACAGAGCCTGCACTGACTACCTGTCAGTGAACCCATGACTGGTGAACGATCCCTTGAATGAGTGCATTAAAAAATGAAGAAGAATCTACTGGGGAAAGGAAGAAACGAATCTACAGTGGGTAGGCCATTGATAGAAGAGAGGAGGAGGCCAAGAGAAGAGATGGATGAAGATATAGCAGCAACAACTTCTTAACAATTGGTGTGTTTACTAAGCACGTAGTATGTGCTGACGTGGTACAGGGGGAAGAGCATCGGGAGTGGGTGTTTGGGGACCCTCGCCCCCAGCAGACACCCACAGGGGCTGTGGGGACCTGACACCTGGGCCAACAGCCCTCGTGTCTAGGACCCTCTGGGCTTCTGCCGCGGCGGCCCTGTAGTCGTGAGTCAGGCAAACCTGGGCCTTGGGACCATGGATTGAGCACAGGCCACACCAACCTGGCCGCTGTCTTCAGGAGGCCCTGGCAGGCCGAGGGAAGCGTGGAGCTCCCGGGCCAGTGGGCCCAACAAAGGCAGCCTGCTGGAAGCTGAGTGGGACCCAGAGAGGCCGCTGGGGGGACAATCCGACCCAGGACCCTCCTTCAAGCCCCTCTCTCCTTCCAGGCCAGCAGCCAGGGCCATTCCTGGACTTCCCCGTTCCTCAAGCTAATAAATTCTTTTTCTGAAGCCAACTTGAAGCTGGTTTTCTGTAACTTGCAACACAAAGGCTCTCGACCAATACCCGCAGCTGGGATTTGCACCTGGGTCTGTCTGGCCCCATCTTTCTTCTCCACTTAAGCAGGATCCTGAGCAGATGATGGAGCTCAGAAAGGAGCCATGGACAGAGGCTCAGGGAGGAGAGGGGGGAGACTAGCACATCAGAATGCAGTGGAGGCGGAGGCAAAGAGCGAGGCTGAAGGCTGCAGAGGGAGCCCCCAGATAGAAACGAGGTGTCAGGGATGCCAGGACTAAGCCTAAAGGGGTTGCAGAGGGCAGGCCGTGCTCAGGCCCTAGACAGGTTCTCCTGGTCCAGGGGTTATAAACTAGGATGTCCGGTCACCCAGAGCCCCCCGGGCGCTCCTCGGGGCAGGGACGGGTCTTCTTAAGCTATTAAGAACTGACCCGTAACGCTTTACAAAGCAGGTAGATGCACCTATTCTGTCTGGTCGCCACGTCAACACCCTACGATAGGAATTTGATTTTTACTTAGGGATGAAGAGCTGGGATCAGAACCATGTCCCTTGCAACGTGTAGCTGTCCTGATGCCGAGACTGCGGAGACACCACGCGAGCTCTAGGGAACCCTGCCCCACGCTAAGGGTTCACCCCAGGTCCGGGGCGGACCTCGGGCAAGCTAAGAGCTTGGAAGCAGTGCGCACGCGCGCCGCGCTCCTCTTCCGTGACTCCGACTACAAACCCCAGGATGCACCGGGCGCCGCGGCCTTTCAAACCGGCCAATGAGCAGCCCGCAGCGCGTCCGCCGCGGCGCGTTTAAACCCGGGACGGAGGCGCGTTGGCCGGAGCGTCGCGGCACCTCTGGGTGAGGGTGCACCATCGGGGTGCTCAGGCGTGGCGGGCGGCTCGGGCCGGGGATCCCGGGGGACTCAGGCGCGGCAGGGGCTCGGCCGGGGGGCCGCGGGGTCCCCTCGCGCGGTGCGGCGAGGACGGGGTCGCCCTGGGGGCAAACCAAAGACCCCAGCAGTCCAGCCCAGGAGTTCGGTTGTCCGGGTCTGGGTCCGGGGCGTTCAGGCCTCTCTCGGACGGCGCCGCCCCAGAGCTCCCGGCCCGGAGGCGTGCGAGCCCGGGGTGTGCGTCGCGGAGGGCCTCGGGCTGCGGCTCAGGTGGCCTCTACCGGCATCCCCGTCCCTCCCTGACCCGCCGCGGCCGCCAGCCCCCTCTGCCTAGTCCGAGCTGCAGCGGCCCACGCTGCGAGGCTTCCCTGGGGCTGGAGGAACCCGGGGCCTGGGCTCTGACACCCGCTCACCTTCTTGCCTCTGGTCCCAGCAGTGACTTCTGCCAGCCCTCGCCGCGCAAGGAGGGGACGGCAGCGACGTGCCTTCAGCCAGCCTGGCCCGAGAAGCGGAGATGGAGGTTCCCAAGAAGAATGGTACGTCCCTGTGACTACAGCGCTGTTGGTTCGGGGAGCTCAGGGAAGATGCAGGTCCTGCGAGAACTCGTTTATTTATTCACTGCTCATCCCGTGCTCTGAACCCGTTGAACTCCTGGCCCCTGTCTTCAAGGAGTTTGCATCCCTCTAACTTCTTTATTTTCCGCTTTTCTACATTCCCTTTACCCCCCAGTTTTAACTTCTGTCACAGCAGAGATTCTTGTCGGTTTTTTTTACTGCAGTGTCCTCAGTGCCTGACACTTGATAGGCACTCGGATATTTGTGGAATTGGATTAGAGGTTGCCTTTTTTTTTTTTTTTTGCTTGTTGCTGGTTTCTGTTGGCTGAAACTTGTTCACGATCTTGGCCACCACGTAAGTGAGTGAGCCTGGTCTGTAACTTTGCTGTCTTGTTCTGTTCCTGTCAGGTTTGAGTGTGGAGGTGACAGCAGACTCACAGAATGAGTTAAGGGCCACGCCCTCTTTTTCTGCTAAAGCGTGTTGACATCCTTTATCCTTTGTTCTTCACAACACCCATGCGAGTAGACTGGGTCTCCCTGTATCCTTAAGTACTCCATTCTGCAGAAACCATCCTAGAGGATGCCAGTCATCGGTGCTGCTTCATCGGATCTAGAACAGTATTTGCCGCTGCAGTCTTCTCCCCCTTCCTCTTCTATCCCCCCTTCCGAGGCCCTTCCACGTGCCCGCTGAATCCCCCGTTGCTGCTTCCTGAGGCCTTCAGCCCTCTGTCACCCTCCCTTCGCATCCTTACTTTTTTGCCTGTCCATTAACTCACGTTCATCATCGACGTGCAGACAGGTCCCATTATCTGACTTGTCCCATATCCTCCGCTCCCTCTCCACTGCCGTGTGCCTCATTCAGAGCCAGACTTCAAGAATCTTCACTATTTTTTCACATCCTTCAACCTCTGCCAACCCCCTGTGCCCCGACACTCCACTCAAGCTGCCTTTATCCGTCACTGAGGACATCCGTGTTGCCAAATCTGCTCTCATTTTTCTGTCCTCTCAGTAACCTTGGACCTTTTCTCCTTCCGGAAACTTTCCTTGCTTGGCTTCTGAGGCATCTTGGTTTTCCTCCTGCCTCGCTGGCTGGTGTACTTCCATCTCTTTGCAGACTTCTCTTCCTCTCTCCGGGACCTGGTCTGGGGTCTCTTTGTACTTCCCCGCACAGGTTCTCAGACAGTCCCATGGCTTTAAATCCATTCTCCTTTCTGGTGGTGCCCACATTTTGTCTTGAGCGCAGCCTCTCCTCTGAGCTCTGGCCTGTGTGTTCACCTGCCCTTGTACTTGGCATCTTCACGTAAATGTCTCCCACCTCTTAACTCAGCAGGTACCTGGCTCCCACCCCATTCTTAGCAGGCTCTTTGTCTTTCTAATGGAAGGAAATTGCCTCTCCATTCACCCAGCTGTGAAAGTTGTGAAGCTGCCACGTTCGTTCAATCATCAGTTATTGTCATTTCCACCATATAGCTTGGATCCATCTACCTCTTTCCAGTTCCACCCAAATGCCACCACCTTGGTCTCAGCCATGTTAACTCACCTCCACCTACTTTTTTGTTTTTTTTAATATTTATTCATAAGTATTTTATTTTATTCTTTAATATTTATTTATTTATTTGGTTGTGCTGGGTCTTAGTTGCGGCAGACAGGCTCCTTAGTTGCAGCTCACCAGCTCCTTGGTTGTGGCACGTGAGCTCCTTAGTTGCAGCATGTGAACTCTTCGTTGCGGCATGTGGGATCTAGTTCCCTGACCAGGGATCCAACCAGGGCCCCCTGCACTGGGAGCGTGGAGTCTCAACCACTGTGCCCCCAGGGAAGTCCCTGCCTACTTGTATACTTTGCAGTGTGCACTCTGTAATTTCAGTAGATACGACCTGCTGCTTTTCTGATACGCTGTACACAGCCCCCAGGGTAACCTTTTAAACACAGAAGTTAGAGCATATCTCTCTTCTGCTTAAAACCCTTCAATAGCCCCTGTCCCACTTTGGATAAAGTAGAAGCCTGTCATGGCTTGGACTCTGTCCGGGATCTGATCCTACCTATGTTTCCACCTCCTCCCGCCACTGGCCACTTCCTCAGAGGTGTCCCCACCTCCACGTTGGCCCCTCACCACACTGCCTTTCACTCAGTGTGCCCACTGGACAGTGCACTCCCAGGGGAGCACACGGCCCGAGTTTGCAGAATGGACAAGGCAGCCAGCCCAGGTCACTCGGAGCCAGTCGCGGAGCCTGGTATAGAAGGCTTTTCCCCTGACTCCCGGTCCGGGATTCCTTTCTCCACAGCAGACAGATGGAAGTCTGTAGCAGTGACCTGTAAAAATGACTTCCTAGGTTCAGACACGTGAAACGTGAAATGTACGTCTCCATCTCCTTTTTGTCCCTCAGCTGCCCAGTTACCACCTCCAAAGGCCACTGATGTCATCGGTGTCCTGGGTGGTCCAGACCTAACTTGTGCAAGGGCAAGGCAGTATGTGTCATTCGAGTCCCCCTTTTCTGTAGCACATAGAACTCTGTTCTGCATCTTGGTTTTTGCACCTAATTTATCTTGATCTTTGTATATCAGTATATGAAGTGTTACTTTTTTTTTTTTTTGAGCCTAAGTAGTGTTCCATTCCGCTGTGGGGCTGTGCTGTACTCCTATCTGCTCTCCGGGAACATTTAGTTTGTGTCTGGTGTCTTGCCGTAACGAATGCTGCTGCAATAAATAACATGGGGGGAATTCCCTGGCCGTCCAGTAGTTAGGACTCTGGCGCTTTCACTGCTGAGGGCCCGGGTTCAATCCCTGGTCGGGGAACTAAGATCTCACAAGCCGCGCACGCAGCCAAAAATAATAATAATAATAATAGGGGATACTTGACAGCGGTAGACTTCTGGGTCAAAGTCAAAGTGTATGTGCATTTCTTACTTAGTAGATACTGCCAGGTTACCCTCTGTAGAGCTGTAGTAACTTACAAATCAAACTTTTTGATTTTTAACAATCTTATAAATGAAAAGTGCAATCTCCGGAATCTCAGGATTTTTCATTACTCTTATTTTTGAGTGCGGCTGGACTCCTGATCCTATATTTAAGAACATGTCATTTTATCTCCCGTAAATTTCCTCCGTTCATATCCTTTGTCTGTTCTTCCGTTCTGCCTTAGTTGTTTTCTTACAGCTTGCAGCACTGTTCCCCAGTCGGCCCTCTGTGACGTGAGCTGCATGTGTTCTTTTCCCTGCTTGTTTAACTTTGCTCATGGTGATTTTTGCCATGCAGAGATGTTAAATTATTAATATATTAGACTGTCAACTTTTTGTTCTATGGCTTCCAGTTTGGTATCATAGTTGGACCTCTGCACACCAGGTTATAAAGTGATTTCCCCATGGTTTCTTGTTCCCTTGGGGTTTCATTTTTTCAGTTAAGTCTTTGACTTATTTGGAATTTGTTCTGGTATGGTATGAGGTATGGATCAAACTTTAGATACATATATATTCCCCCCCAAAAAAGGTTATCAAGTTTATCTCAATACCATTAATTGAATAATCCGCTTTCCCCTTTTATTTGATATGTTACCTTTATGATATACTAAGGTTTTTTTTATATCCATGTTGCGTATTTCTTGTTAGGTTTGTTCTTAGGTGTTTTGCATCTCCTTGGTGCTACAGTAAATGAGGTCTTTTCTTCCACTGTATCTTCCGTTCTTTTTAGATGTGAAAGGTGTTGTTTGTTTGTTTGTTTTTTGTGGCTGTGCCGTGCAGCGTGTGGGATCTTAGCTCCCCGACCAGGGATCAAACCCGTGCCGCCTGCATCGGGAGTGCGGAGTCTTAAACACTGGACCACCAGGGATGTCCTGAAAGCTGTTGATTGCTGTGTAATAATTTAGTCAGCCATGTGCTTTTATCTGTTTACAATTTATAATCGTTTTTAGTTGATTTTCTTGATTTTTCTTGTGTCTGTAATCATAGCATCTGTGCATTGTGGTAATTTTAGCCTCCAAATTCTTTCCTTTGTCTAATTGTGTTGGTTAATGCATCCAGAATAATGTTAAGAATTGTGACCGTAGATGGCCTTGCCACGTGCCAGCTTTAAGGAAACTTCTTCTGTAGTTCTCCATTAAGCCTGATGTGGGCTTGCTGGTTAATTTATGTGTAGATGGTCGTCAGTAGCACTGTTCGTCGGTATTTCTGCTTTTTGTTTTTTTCCTCTTGGATACATGGTAGAATTGTACTTCCCTGCCCACTTAAAGTTGGATTTGCCTCAGATGTCCAGTGAAAGGGGAATGTTACGTGTCACCTGTAGGTCTTTTAGACCCAACGTGGAATTTGCTATTTCCCCTTTCTTCTGCCATGAAGACCAGCAGTGCTTCCGATGGTGGAGGCTCCGTCAGCATGGGTTCTGGAGTGAGGGGTACATGGAATGGGGCCCTGGCAGGCAGTTTGAGTGAGAAATACAGCTTTGTTGTTATAAGCCACTTGAGATTTGGGGATTGTTTGTTACTTCAGCATAAGTTAATCTATCCTAACTGATAATATGTATTTGCTCCTGGCTTTAGGAGGAATGCTTCTGATGGTATCCCATTAAATCTAATTTTGGCTTTTGGGTTGAGATGGGTACTTCCTTATATGATAAAATATGTCTATTACTTTCTTTGTAGTTCTTTTAAAGTCAACAGTGTGTGTTGCATTTTGTCATGTGCCTTGTCAGTGTATGTGGAGGTGACCCTGGCTTCCCGCGTAGGTCTAGTAATGTGATCATGCTACTAGATTGTGTGAAACCAAACTGTCCTGCAGTCCTGAGGTCCTGGCTGAACCTCACTTGGTCATGATAGAGTCATCATCATCGACTCTTAATGTGTTGCTGGGTTCTGTTCGCAAATATGCCTATTTAGGAGTTTTATGTTGACACAAGCCAAGTCCTTAGTTTTCTTTCTAGAGCAAACTTTGTAGGTTTTTGGTATGGCTGTGCTTGCTTCATAGATGCAATCTGGAAGGTTTCCCTTTTCCTGTCCTTTGGAGCAGTATAAATGGTTTTGGAATGACATATTCTTGAAAGATTTGATAGACTCATCCTGTGAAACTATCTAGGACTTGTGCTTTTTTGGGGAGAATGGCTCTTCAATAAATTTCTCCAGTTATTTTGTGATAATTGAACTATTAAGATTTTTTTTTCTTTCTTTTGGAGTCAGGTTTGTAAATAAATCGATTTTAATCATTTAAATACAAAAAATATTCTATTTCCTAGAACATTATCTCTGTCAGCCAAGTTCTTAGGTTTATGTGCAGAGTTGAGCAAACTAGCTTATGAATCTTTTCATCTTTCTCTGTTTCTCTTTATTTCTTTTGTGCAATTGTGCTTTCTAGCTTTTCCTTGATTAGGTAGTTAGGACTAATTGCATTGACTAAGTAGGACCTAATTAGGCTATCAGTATATTTTAAAAGTTTATGGTTTTGACAAGCACGGTGCATTGTTTATTAGGATCAAATAAAGTAAGATTTGTGAAAGTGGTATCTGAAGTTTATAGCATTGAGATACCAGTTTATTGCATTTTGATAAATATTTGCTGAGTCCGGGCCCTTAGCTGGACATTGGGGAGTTTGGGAGAGTAGCAGGCATTTGCTGTCCTGGAGGAGCTTACAGCCTGGTTGGTGAGAGACATTTACAGGATAGGGGTGCTAAGGCAGAGGTCCGGCCGGGGGCTGCAGGAGCCCTAGGGGAGGGCAGGAGTGGAGTGGGGTGTGAAGCTGGAGGAGCGAGAGGCCGTCCTAGCCGAGAGACCCGCTGCCCCAGAGCCCGTGGTCTGTCAGTGGTGGCTCGTGGACACGCAGGGCTGGGGAAGGCAACTGTGGTGGACAGGGCACGGGGAGCAGTTTTATCTGGGCGTTCAGGATGAGCTCCAAGGAGAGGCGACAGTCGACAGGTACGCATGGAGCCCTGCCGTGCGCTTGAGTAACGCTGAATTTGCTTCTGAAAGAGGACTAGATGCACTTCGTAAATGGGGAATTTAATTCTAGGGGAGCTGAGGCAGCTGGTCTTTCGAAACTGTTCTATACCAGAAAACGACTTACCTAGTCTTGCAAAGCTATTCCAGTGACTCGGCGAATGCATTTTCGATTATATCTTTAAAATAAGGGCTGAAAAATAAGGACTTAGGCTTTGGTGGCAGCTTAGCAAACACAGAATGGCTGATGCTATTTTTAAAAGGAAATGGAAAAAATAAGATAATCTAACGCCCCTTAAGAAAATGTGGCTATTAAAATAATGTCACACTTTTGGAAGTGAGATTTCAAACTAGTTTTGACAGCTGTAGAGACTATGGTGATGTCTCCTCGTTAGCAGCCCATCCCTAAAGTAACGACTGACTTTCTCCTCCCCAGATACTCTTCTTTTGGCTGATGAAAAGTTTGACTTTGATCTCTCATTGTCTTCTTCAAGGTAAACAAATGAGTTTTCTTCCCTGGCCTTTGTATAACCACGTTCAGTGAATCTTTCATTTAAATGCCCGTGTTATTAATAATCCTTTTCTGATAAAATAGTGCCAATGAAGATGATGAAGTCTTTCTTGGACCTGTTGGCCATAAAGAAAGATGTATTGCTGCCAGCTTAGAATTAAATCGTCAGATTCCTGAAGAGCCTCCTTTGCCAGCATCCTGGAGTCCTCTGACTGGGGAAAAATTTGTGGAAGTGTATAAAGAAGCTCACTTACTGGCCTTACAGATACAAAGCAACAGCAAAGCCAAGGCGACCCCAGCTGCCACGCCCAAAGACCCTGGGAGCCAGGGAGTGGAAGGATTCATACAGGAATCAAAACTAAAAATACACCTCTTTGAGAGAGAAAATGAAGCGAAGAAAAGCCTCAAGTCACTGAAGAGGGAGACGTACCACCTGCCGGACAGCCCCTCGAGGGGACCGCCGCTCTGGGGAACCCAGCCCCCCTCGGGTGCAGCCCTGCCGGCTGCTTGCCCCCAGATGCCGGGGCCACCGCACGCCTCGTGCTCCTCTTTGCCAGTGGAGCCAGGCGCTGCTCACCCTCCGGACCAGGCTGGCACTCAGAAAAAGGTCACCAGCACACTGCTGCCGCGAGCCTCGTCTCTTAGAGGAAAAAGCATTCCCTCGGCCCTGGAGAAGGTAGCCACGACCCCCAGCAGCACATTTATCTGGGGAGCCAGCCGCTGCCGTGCTTCTGAGCCCGCTTGGTTTGTGCCCTAGAACAGAAACCGTTGTGGGGAGGAACCTGGGAACGCAGCTGCTCTGAGGCTCCGGAGCGCAGGCGTGGGAAGTCCAGGAGCGGCAGTGCCAGTGGCGCGGGGAGCGGGGCTTGGGGCCCGTGGGCGGGGCTGCCTCGCTGCTGTGACTTAAAAACACCTCCTCCTCAATTCAGTTTGAGATCTTTCCTTCTGTTTTGTTACAGCACTGGGTATTCCACCCGTTAGGGATTTTATGTGCGTTAACAAGCACCTTCTTCCCCCCTCCGGGAATGGCCATTGGTCTCCCTCCCTAACCATGACTGAGTTTAGATTGTTCCCTCCCAGGCACGAGTGGATGCACTGCCTTGGGAGGGGGCAGTGGACCTGTGTGCCTTTGGGGTGCGGCCAGCCATCTCTGGGAAGCGGGGGTCCGAGCGGCTCTTGTGGGAGGGCTCCGGGGCAGCAGAGGGTGGGTGTCAGATTACAGCCGTCTCCTGGGTTTGCCTCAGGGAGGAGCAGCTTGGAGCCCGCCCTGCGCCCTTTCCGAGCCAGTGAGAGAGGAATGATGCTTTGTGGGGTTGTTAGCAGGTTTAGGTCGATGCAGAACACCCAGCAAGGGCCTAGAAAATCGCTTCCCTTTACGAGCACATCTCCGGAACCACACGACTCCCTACTATCAGAACCCAGCATTGAACCAAGCTGAAAGTGGGTTTGGCGTGCAGAGCCCTGCACCAACGGGGTGAGCGACCATTGCTTCCCCAGGGCTGAGACTGTTCCTTTAATCATGCAAACTCCTCTTCCTGGAAATAATTTGGATGTAAATTTCTGAAGCGATGTTTCTAGAATGAAAGCAACGTGGTTCTGTGTGTAACACGTGGACTCAGGACAGGGAGTTGGGGTATAATTTTGCTTCTTCTGGGTCCTTTTATTTTCCTGGTCCTAAGTAGTGCTCTATTGCCGGAGAGCTGAGTTTTTGGTCAGTGAGGTGTTAGCTGGACCCTTAGGCAGCGTTTGAGCTCACTTGGGCACCCCCATCACTCCCCACATTGTTTCTGTGAGGAGAGTCAGTCACATCCAGAGTGACTCACTGACACAGGTCACCCCTGTGAGGATCGCCTCTAGACACAGCTGGACCACTTGATTGTACTATTTAGAAGTGTCTTTGCAAGGCAGCTGCTAGGATGGCCGTAGTTAGGAGAAAAAACAACAAGTGTTGGTGAGGATGTACATCGCTCATGGGACTGTGCAGTGGTGCGGCCACTGTGGAAACAGTTTGGCTTGGCAATTCCTGGAAAAGTTAAACATAGAGTTATCACATGACCCAGCAATTTCCACACTTTGGCATAGTCTCAAGAAAATTGAAAACGTATGTCCACGCAAAAACCTGTGTAGCAATGTTCATAGCAGCAGCATTCACAATAACCCAAAATCAGTACCAACCCAGATGCCCATCAGCTGATGAATGGATAAGGGAAATGTGGTCTCTCCATACACGGAATATTTTTAGCCATGAAGAAATGGAGGACTTACACATGCTACATACAGATGACCCCGGGGAACTAGGTCAGTGAAAGAAGCCAGACGCAGAAGGTCCCATGTCGTATGATCTCATGTACAGGAAGTGACCGTAATAGGCAAGTCATGTTCTAGAGACAGTACATCTGTGGTTGTCTGGGCTGGGAGGTTGGAGGAATGCGCAGTGACCGCTAATGGTCATGAGTTTCTTTTAGGAGCAACAAAAATGATCTACAGTTACATTGTAAGTGGTTGCACAGCACAGAGTATAAAAACCACTGAAATGTACACTTTAAAATGGTGAATTTTATGTTACGTGAAGTATATCTCAATTTTAAAAATGATGTAAAGGAAAGAGAAAGTTACTGCTTTATGAGCTGCTTTTGCTTCTTATGAAGTCTTCGTATGAGGGGTTACTTATGTAAGCGTGGATTTGTTCCATGAATGCCCTTGTACCTGAATGGCAGGGATTTATTGTCTGTTGGACTCTGCTCGCCAAAGAAAAATGGCTTTCAGTCCTAGATGAAGATTTATTGCAGTTAAGCAGCCCCTCTGGTAGAGGGCATGACCATTTAATGAACGATTCCGTTCTGTACAGCATTTTAAACTTTATGTAACTGGAAGCAGTTGCCTCATTATCACCCTTAAATATGAATCCTGACTGAGGAGGCGCTTTAGAGGAGCTCCTCCTATTAATGGTCTGTCTTGGTATTATTTTGCCCTGTGTTCAGTGAGGAAGCCAGCTCCATCACCCTTCTGTCTGGTAATTTGGCGGAGGAAGTGAACCGCCATATTCCTTTCCATCCAGGTGATGAATTTTATTTATTATTTAATTTTTGGCTGCGTTGGGTCATCGTTGCGCGCGGGCCTTCTCTAGTTGCAGCGAGCAGGGGCTACTCTTGGTTGCAGTGCGTGGGCTTCTCACTGTGGTGGCTTCTCTTGTTGCGGAGCACGGGCTCTAGGCGTGCGGGCTTCAGTAGTTGTGGCGCATGGACTCAGTTGCTCCACGGCATGTGGGATCTTCCCGGACCAGGGCTTGAATCCGTGTCCCCTGCATTGGCAGGCAGATTCTTAACCACCACGCCACCAGGGAAGCCGCATCCAGGTGATGAATTGAGGACCGTGTGTTGGGAGATGGATGGTGGCTGCAGTTGCTCTAACTGAAGCCTTCGTGTGTCTGTACATTGTGAACGACTAGATAGTTCTCACATTTCAATTTACAATTTTTCAGCCCATGAAAGAGAAACCAGCTAGTCCTTCCAGGATGAAAATCCTAAATGAAAAGGATTCCCACAGCAGCGTGCCCCCTGACAAGCCCCGTGCCGCCCGGGACGTCGCTAGCTTGCCAGCCGGTGGAAACCACATGGTCCAAGGCAAGCGGTCGCTCCCTGTTCCAAACAAGGTGGGTTGGCCAGTGCTGAGGGGGGCTTTGGCCTGTGGTCGAAGGGAATAAGGGGACGCTTTGTATACAGGGGACGTGTCTTTTCTTTTTTTCAGGCCGCGCCATGCGGCATGTGGGATCTTAGTTCCCCCACCAGGGATTGAACCCAGGCCCCCTGTGGTGGTAGCGCAGAGTCTTAACCTCTGGACTGCCAGGGAAGTCCCCCACGTGGGATGCGTCTTGATTAAAATCAAGGTTAGGGAGGTTGAAAATAGGTTAGGGAGGTTGAAAATAGGACCTGGTTGAAAACAGGAGAGGCAGCTTGGCGAAATGCAGGGCACACAGGCCTGGCATGCGTGAGGGGCCGGCCTCTGCCCCCGGGGAGCCGAATGGATTGAGGAACGTCAGCCTCTCTGAGCACAGGGTCTCCCTCACTGCATCCGTGCACCGAGGAGATGGAACGTCAGTGCTCTGAAAACTGCAGCCCCTCACAGGCATGGGGACTACCATCCACATCTTTGCTGTTTATTTTCCAGCGTTGAGCTGTGTGTGCTTGTGAAAAGTGCCATGTCACTGGTGGTACTCGTTAAGGCTGCCCAGTGCTGGGCCTCGCAGCTGTTGACTCCATAGGCCAGGGTCCAGGCCCCAGATCAGCCGTAAGCAGGCTGCCAGGTGTTCCTCCTGCAGGGCTTTGTCGGCCACTCCGTGGGAAGTACTGCTTGACCTTTTTCTTCCTTAAATTCAAGACAATTTGTAAACTATTAAAAGCCATTTAAAAACCCCTTTTGCAGTAATAAGCCATGGGTAGTAATGAAGTCTTTGTTTTAGTTTGGGCTGAAGAAAACCATGTTAAAGCCACCTGGATGTGCTGGCAGTCTTGCAAGAAAGTCCTCCTCAGGGTCCATCTCGGGAGTGAGTGCCAGTGTGTGTGCGTCTCCAGCGGCTGGCAAAGGTAAGGCCGGCCCTGAGCGCGGTCCATTCCTGCCAGACTTGTCACAGAACCACTTAGCCGAAGATTCTGGAAGGCTTGCTGTGGTCTGGGGCAGGGGAGACTGTTGGGGTCCCTGTCCTCCTCCGAGGGGCATGCCTCTGATGGGCAGTCCTGGTTCAGGGTAGGGTAAGCAGGCACAAAGTGGGCACGCTCTCCTGGTGCCAGCGGACCTGGGAGGACGCCGAGGCCGGCCTCAGTCATGTGATTAGACACAGATTTTTTTTAAAGTAGGGCTGTTCCAGATAGTCTAGGGCATAGAACCCCTGTAACTCCTGTGTGTTTATTGATATCTGTACTCCCAAAGCTGTTTAAATTCAAGCTACTTTTTAATCTTTGCGAGCCAAGGGTGCCATCTAGCGGTAAAGGGGAGAAACCCTAGTAGGCTACGGGGAAAGGCATTGGACTTCCTGCTCTTTAGGATGAAACTCTTCAAATTATATTTGCTGTGTAGACTCTGACCATAGGCTGAGCAGCATGGTGTGCACTTTGTATACAAAATGTGAAAAGTCTAAACTCCTGGATGGGACTGATCTGATTTGGAATCCTGTTAGTTGGTGGTTAAGAGAACTTAAGTTGTTCCTGTATCTTTACAAACTGAGGGGATGACATCTCCCTGGCGGTGTCCTTGTGGGCCTTAGAAGAACCACGTAAAGTCTCATTCCTGTGTCTCGCACGTGGCATGTGTCCAGTGGAAAAAAGTTCCATTACATTAGGTGCTGGGAGGTCTGTTTTGCTGTAATGGTTCAGGGCATCAGCACCATTTTTGTTTACGATTTCTGGTCCTGCCTCTGGAAAAGGTTGAGACAGATTGAGGGGAGGCTTCTGGTGAGTGTATATTTCTCTGTTGTGCGTAGCAGAGTCACCAGGGTCAGATTCCATAGTGTGATGGGGAGAGCATTGTGAAACCGTTAACACGGTGTAACATGAGCTGTGGCTTCAGTCATTCTCTTAAATTTCTCTTAAGAACCTTTTACCAGATTGAGCTCTGTGTTGCGTGTACTGGCAGCTGAGTATTTTCACCCTAGTTTATCTACTATGCTGATTTAAGTAACGCTCATAATTGATATGACCTAACTTCCTTGTAATTTAAAGGAACCAACCGGTAAGGACTGTCTTCTCTTCATGTTTCCCTCCCCACCTCCCTGACTGGCCAGGTGGGGCATGTGTCTAGACCATCCATTTTCACCTGTTCAGCTAGGGTAGTTTTCTGCCGTCGACATAATCAATGAAGATAGGAGAGCTTGAACTTACGTATCCTTATGTGCATCTTGGTAATTGTGTCCAGAATTGGCGCCTGAGACTACATTCAGCTAAGCCGCGAGCAATCTGGGTTGTCCCGTGTTTGAGGATGTTGCCTGATGGACATACAGAATATTGTTCATATTTTTTTTAATATGGAAATCACCATGATAGAAATAAGTAATTTTCCTCATTTGACAATATTTTAAGGTAGATTAGCATATCTTGTGTGTGTGTGTGTGTCAGAGAGAGAAAGAACTTCATAATTTAAAACTAACATCGGTTTGAGTGATAACCAGATTTTGTGTCTCCTCTTCCAGCTAAGCCAAGGGCACGTCCAAGCGTTCCTGCGGACAGTTCCCAGGCAAACACCAGCCAGTCGGGCAGAACGGGACTTGTCCTGCCACGGCTGTGTCTGCAGCCGGGCCCTGCAGGCGTGTCCTGCAGGCAGAGCCAGAGGCCCGGAGTTGCTGAGTGGACAGCGGAGCAGTCCAGGGCGCCCACCAGGGCAGCTCTCACCCAACCCCAGAGTCCAGGACAGGGAGGCCCCGGGCTGAACTCTCATCTCAGTTCGTCACAGTCTTCTCAGATGAATAAGACTGGGAGTACAAGAAGGCGCGATTCCTGTCTGAATTCCAAGGCGAAGGTTATGCCCACCGCTACAGGTCAATTTAAAATTCCCGAGTGTTCTACTGGTAAGTAATAGATGCACTTTAATGTGTTTTTATTTGTATTTATTTCTTTAATGTGTTTTTAAAACATTGAACGAATTATATTTAAAATTTTAAAAATTGTTGGTTTTGGTGATGGTGGTTTCTTTGCTTTCGTTTTACTTAAAGCACTTTATATATGTCTTCTAATTTTCTTTGTGTTGGATAATTCAGTGAATTTCTTACCTTATATTATATTCCTCCCCTCTATGTAACATGTCATTGTCGCATGGCTGCTCTTAAGATTTTCTCTTGTTATTTTCAGCATGTCGATTATTAGGTATTTTCATATGGCTTTCTTTGTGTTTATCCTGCTTGGGGGTTCTTGAGCTACTTTGATCTGTGGGTTGATATTTTTAATCAAATCTGGAAAAACTGTGTCCGTTATTCCTTCAAGTATTTTTTCTTGCTTCCCCTCATTTCCTCTCGTTGCCTGTGTTGTAGGCCTCTGTATGTTGTCGTTTAGGTCACCGAAGCTTTGTTTTCCGCGCACCACCCCAGCCTCTTGTCTTGTGGTTCAGTTCTGATAGTTTCTACCATCTCGTCCCCACGTGTACACAGCTTTTTCTGCAGTGTGTCTAATCTGCTCTTGAGCCCGTCCAGTTAAATTTTCATTTCTGGCATTATAGTTTCCCCATTGTCCTCATGGTCTTTATGTTTTCCTTTGAATTCTTGAACATGTTTATAATGGTCGTTCTAAAGTCTGTTTCTTCTAATTCCATCTTCCCCATCATTTTGGGTCTGTTTTTATCGACTGATTTTTTCCTGGTTATGGTCACATTTTCCTGCTTCTTCACATGCTTAATAATTTTTTTTTAATGTTTATAGATTTACCTTTAAAAAATTCTTTTAATTGGAGTATAGTTGCTTTACAACATTGTATTAGTTTGTACTGTACAGCAAAGTGAATCAGCTATACGTATACACATATCCCCTCTTTTTTGGATTTCCTTCTCATTTAGGTCACCTCAGAGCCCTGAGTAGAGTTCCCTGTGCTATACAGTAGGTTCTCATTAATTGTCTATCTTCCTCTATCAATAGTATATATATGTCAATCCCAGTCTCCCAGTTCATCCCAATAATTTTTTATTGTCTGCTAGACATCATAAATTTTATATTTTTGTATGTCTGGACTTCATTGTCTTTCTTTAAGAGGTTGAATTTTACTTTGGCAGGCAGTTAAATTTCAGGAGAACTTGATCCTTTCGGGGCTTCTTTTAGAGCTTTGATGGGGCAGGTCTTGGCCTTTACTCCTGGGATAGTTTAGCCCTGCAACTAACGTGTGGCCTTCCTGAGCCTCTCCTGAGTGTGCTGTGTCCACGAGGTGTCCACTCTGGCCAGTTGGTGTGTTCCGCAGCCCTGCGTGACGCTGGCAGTGTTCCTAGTGGTGGTTCTTGTCTCTTTGGGAGTCCTGCCCCATGTGCATGCTGCTGCTGTCTATGCAGTGAGGACTCGGGGTCCCTCTCAGGTTTCTAGAGCTCCTTCTCTCTCTGTAGCTCCCTCCTCTCTAGTACTCTGCCCCTCCAGTTCCAGCCTCCTTGGGCTCTCCCCACCTGCCCCGGCATCCTGGCAGCGCTACCAGGCAGAAAGCCCTGCATGGTGTCTGGCAAGTAGTAGGTGGGGCGTTTGGTCAAGGTGAATTAATCTGATAAATGTGTATAATGCAAGGAGTTGCGTGGAGCTGATGAAGGGGGAGCACAGCTCTCCTCGCTCAAACACACGCCTTCTAGTGGCTTGAACGTTTTGAAGTTGTCAGCTTCACTGGCCAGTACAGGTGGCCTTTAACACGTGACAACCTCACTTGAGTTACTGCTTATGTAAGAATGAGCCGTTCTTTGGAGTGTTGTCCAGTGCTGGACACTCTTTTAGGTATAAGGGGTGTAATGGTAAGACAGATATCCTACTCGTGGAACGTACATATTAAGAATAAAAGATAAGAAGTGTCAAATAAGTATACTTTCAGGTCATAAGTGAATAAAAGAGGATGGGGAAGAATTTAGATAGAGGGGTTCTTTAAGCTTAGATGGCCAGTGCAGGCTCCCTCAAGAGGTAACACTGAGCTGAGATCTGAGCCATGAGGAGAAGGCAGCCATTAGAAGAGCCAGAGGGAGAATGGTCCAGGCAGGAAACGGCAAGTGCAAAGGTCCTGAGGCAGAAAGGTGCTGGACGAGTTCTGAAAACAGAACGAAGGCTGGAGTGGTAGGGATGTGTAGTTAAGTTAGGGTTAGGTTCTGCTACAAGCCCAGAATAGCATCGGTTTTCATCAAGATAGATGTTTAGTTCCCTCTCACTTGAAAGTCTACGTAGATTTTCCAGAGCTGCTATGTCTCTCGTTGTGTTAGGGGTCCGGGCCTCTTCCATCTTGTTTTGCCACGGTTAGCTTCTCTTCCTCATCATCTAGTATGGCTGCACCAGCTCCAGCCCTCACACCTACCAGCAGGAAAGGTGAAATAGGTGAAGAAGAACAAAGCCCTACCTTCCAAGGATACTTACTGGAAGTTGCACATGCCACTTCCTTCTGTGGAAGTCATTGCCCAGGACTTAGTCACGTGACGACACTTACCTGCAGGCGATGCTAAGGTATGGGGTCTTTCCTACACTCAGCTAAAACGTCTTTCTAAGAAGAGGGGAGCAGATACTGATCAAAACCAGCAACCTCAGCCCCGTTAGTGAGCGAGGATAAGGGTAAGAAGAGACGGAGACGGAGAGGCAGTCAGAGGCCAGCTCGCCTGGGCCGTGCGTGGAGGTGGCCGTCGGCATACCCGTGCAAGAGGGGGTGCCTGCGAGGGTCTGAGCAGGGAGGAACATGACCTTCGACAGATCCCTCAGCAGAGGGAGAGACAGGCCCTGTGGCCAGAGTGGGAGCAGGGAGGACCATGCCCATGCCTGGCTGGGGTCCAGACGAGAGATCGCGGAGGTGGTGGCAGCAAAGGTGAGAAGGGCTCCGACCTGGGGACGCTCTGGGAGACCAGGAGGCAGTGTGGCCTTGGGGACTCAGAGTGACCCCGAGGCTTTGGCAGGAGCACCGTGGTGATGGAGGGCCGGAGGGAGAGCAGCTCGGGGTGGAGACTAGCTGTCCAGTGTGGACCTGTGGAGTCTGCAGTGCCCGCGGGCTCCGTGGGCCGGGTGTGAGCTTGGACCTCAGAGGAGCAGCCTGAGCCGCAGGGGAAGTTTAGCTTTCCGCCGCGGAGAGCCCGGTGTGTTTGCAGACACGGACGCCCTGACAGACGGGGCCTTCGGGGCAGCCCCTGGCGCAGGGCCCGTGGACCGCGTTCAGCAGCGTTTGCTTCCTCTTCCCAAACGCCCGCAGCCCGACACGCCTCTGGCCGAGGTGCTGCCGCTGCCTGGCTGCCGACTGGTCCCCCACTGCCCGGCTGTCAGCCGTGTGGAGCCACAGGACTCCTGCCCTCCGCTGCCCAGGCGGGGCCCTCAGCCCTCGGCCCTTCTGACATCTGCACGCTCGCTGCGCGAGGCTGTTCCTGTTGCTTCGCAACAGCAGGTCCATAGCGGGCACACCTTTCGTCGTTCGTCCCGGGCCGAGTGGTTCCACGACGTCTGCCCGCAAGGCTGTGGGCGCGACCCTGCAGCTCTGCCCGTGCGGTGGCCGCTCACTCTGGCTGCCGCGTGACCCTGGCTGTCATCACAGAGGAGCCATGGGGACGGTGTGAACAGAGCTGCGGCAGAGCCTTTAGGATACAAGTCTCTGAAAACACTCTTGGTTCTCAGTGTCATTTACCGTGACTGCTTCCAGGAACCACACGAGGGACGGAGACCGGGGGACCGGCAGGCGTCTCTGTGGATCAGAAGCTCCTTGGAGGGAAGAGCACCTGCAGCTCCGGGAGGAAGTAATTTCCAGGCCCTTCGGACTCGGGCCCTGGACTAAGCCTTGGTTGACTGGGGTATAATAAGGGCACTTTAATAATCTGAAATTCCACAAAAATAGTTGCCCTCCTGTGCACTCTCTGGAAGCTCCTGAAGAGTCTTCCACTAAGATGAGGGAGGAAACAGGAAAGAAGAAGTTATGGGGCCTGAAAAGGGGGAACCCAACACAGGAGGCGGTGAGAGTGAGGGGCACAGCCCGGTCTGGGAGAGAGACCTCCAGGAAACGTGTGGGCTTGGAGCCCAAGAGGCAGCCACGTGGAAACGCTCCCAAAGACAGAGGTTGCAGGACATTTCGTCACAGGCCGCCAAATAAGAAACCAGCAAAAGATGGAGGCAGTTCTTTTTGGGTTTTTTTTCCTTTTCTAAAAAATAGTTATTTGTTTTGGCTGCACCGGGTCTTAGTTGTGGCACGCGGGATCTTTGGTGTGCCGTGTGGACTTCTTAGTTGTGCCATGCGTGCAGGATCTAGTCCCCAACCAGGGATCGAACCCGGGTCCCCTACGTTGGGAGTGCGGAGTCTTACCCTCTGGGCCACCGGGGAAATCCCTGGAGGCAGTTCTTACGAACTCGAGGTACGGGATGGATGGGCACTGCGGGAAGATGGGCTGCGTACTCCGTTAGACTCAGTTGTCAAAACGGAAACCCTGGAGGGCAGGCGGCCGCATGGATCGGGGCCGTGAGACTGTGAGGGAGCTGGGATCATATCATGACATCTCAAGGTTTTGAAAAACGAGGAAGTAGCAGGATATGTAATTTAGAGATAGAAGGTAAACACCTCAGGAAACAAGCAAGGTGGAAATAGGGTAGGTGTGGCTGGAGCCTGCCATTTTGAATCTCTTCATTTTTTTTTTTTTTTGGTGTGTGGGTCACTTTGATCTGATCAACGTTTGAAAAGAACAGGAGGTGGAAGATGAGGATAAGCACATACGGGCAGCTCTTTTGAGAAGATTTGCTGTGAAGAGGCACAGAGACGTGGATCGGGGGCAGAGAGGGAGGACGGGGCGAGGGGGCAGGTGCAGGTTGGTTTGAGATGGGGGGCCGGGGGGGAGGTACCCGTAGGAGCAGGGCCTGGGCCTCTCCTGCCTCCTCGGAGACCCGGGCCACCTTCCCCTTTGGGGCTGGGGTCGGCCTCTGCCCTTGGCTTCCAAAACACAGAAGGGTGCTGCCAGGGGGCCTGGCACCTGTGGCTTTGGGGGCCCCCGGGTGAGTCTGGGACTTGGTCCCCGTGGATGGCGGCCCGGGGCTCAGTCCTCTGAGCCCGCTGGTCGTTGCCTTGTGACCAGATGAGACCACACATGCAGAAATGCTCATCAACCACCAGACGGCACATAAATAACGTCACGTCTTAAGATGACCTCGTGCCCTCCCGGTTCCCGAGAGCCGAGGCGGTGGCGGGCTCTGTGGGGCCCGCCTGGACCCCCCCGTGCTGGCGCCGCTTCTGCAGGCGGGGCTCACGGGGAGACCCGACGGGGTCGTGTGCTGTGTGCCGCCTCGCCCCTCTGGCCACTCCGTCCCCGTCTGGGGATTAGCCAGGCTGAGGGCAGTGGAGAGACCAGGACTCTTCCTCCTCTGCACCCGCTGGTTGGCACCACAGCCCTGCCTGGTGGGTCGCCGGGGAGGGAGGACATGTCCCTTCCCACACGCCAGGGCCGGAAGGTTTTCCCTCTGGCTTGTCTGGCCTTCGTCTACTTTACGTGCCGTCTTCGCTGCATCTTGGGAACGTGGGACACTTAGAGGAGGACCGCCTGTTTGGTGAAGGCAGATGCGTCACCTGCCCCGCATCTGACTGACTGTCACTTCCCTTCTCGTCTCAGGTGAACCCCTGGACGGTGCGACACCAAAGTCCTGTCGGGCGCAGAGGCCGCAGTCCTGCACGTCGGTGGGGAGGTACTGAGTCGGTCTGCTTCCTCTTTTTTTTTGTTTTTTTAACTTCTTTATTGGAGTCTAATTGCTTTACAACGGTGTGTTAGTTTCTGCTGTATAACAAAGTGAATCGGCTGTATGTATACATATGTCCCCATATCCCCTCCCTCTTGCATCTCCCTCCCTCCCTCCCTCCCTCCCTCCCTCCCTCCCTCCCTCCCTCCCTCCCTATCCCACCTCTCCCAAAGCACCGAGCTGATCTCCCTGTGCTATGCAGCTGCTTCCCACTGGCTATCTATTTTACATCTGGTAGTGTATATGTGTCCGTGCCACTCTTTTCTTATGAGAACAAACTGAGGCCCCTGCTAACTTCTGAACCCGCAGCCTGGCTCCACATGCCTGGCCTGAGCCTGGTCTCTTGGAGCCGCCCTCGTGTCCCTCGTGGTGACGGCGGCCCCAGACTCGCCTCCGGAGCTGGGAGTACCAGTCCTCAGCCCTGAACCTGTAGTTCTCCAGCCAGACCGCCCAGCCCCCGACGGAGGTTCCGATCAGTGGGTCTGGTGTGGAGCCCTGGGCCTGCAGGGTCTCACAGGTGACTCGTGTGCACCCCATTTGAAGACCACTGGCCTGGCTCAGCCACTCAGACTCCGGTTTGAGTCCCAGTGCTGCCACTGTGTGGTCTAGATCTAGTGCAGGTTACCGTTCTGACCTCGTTTCCCCATCTGTCCAGCGGGGATGGAACCAAGCACAGCACAGCAGTGCCGCAAACAGTAAGAAAACACATGCGCGCGCATGTGTGCCTGCCTGGGAGTCATTCACACGAAGGGCAGCCCCTCCCCTGACTGCCTTCCTGCTGCCACCTTTACTGCCACCTGCTGAGGTGGGTGGGCTGCTCCCCCACACGTCTGGCCCTCTGGTGACCGGGCCCCGGCCCAGCTCTGAGTGCCGTCACAGTGGAGGGACCCTGGCCCAGTGCAACTCAGTCCTGGGCCCGTCAGCTGGGGGCGGGGCAAAAGTGAGGTCACTGACCCACAGGAGCACTGTTCCCAAGGCTGGGGTCCCGGCACCAGCATGTGGCCAGGGTGGGAGCGCTGCTTCGGACCTTGCTGGGGTGCGGCGGGCAGGACAAGTGCCGGAGCAGGGCCCTAACCCTGGGTCCGCCCCAGCCCAGCCTGGGCCGTCCGCCACTCTGCGCGGCTCCGGGCCTTCATTTCCTTGTGTGTGAACTTGGGGGGCACTTCCTGGGCTTGGGCCAGACGCTTCCCTTACAGTATCAGCCATGCTGAGCCGCCTTCCCGCCACGCACAGCGGCTCAGAGCAAGACCCAGACCTGACGGCCACTGGCGGCCTCGATTCACCTCTCTGTGCCTCGGGCTTCTCGCCTGTACAACAGGGAAATGGTTCCTACCGGCCAGGGCTACTTTGAAGCTTACATTTGTTTAAGTCTGTCTTTATTTTCACTGGAGTTCGTGGTGGAGCTGCCAGTACTCAGCAGTGACGGACGTGGGGCAGATCCCGGAAGTCTGCAGGGCGCGGCAGCTTGCGTACAGCACCTCTCCTGCCCACGCTCCTGCGGTGACTGTCTTTCAGTGGATGTTAGAGTCTGCGTTTAGACTCTTCCTGAGCATGCGGACCGTCCCTGGTGGATGATAGATGTGCCATCTGGCCTCCCATGGGCTCCACGTTGGCGGGAGGCCCTTGACTTTATTTTGTTTAATCAGATAACAGTTTACTTTATTCGGCCTCTCTCCTTTATCAACAACCAAACGAACTGACAGTGAGGCAGGATGCGCTGGCAGGTGAAGCCGCAGGTATCGCCAGGGTGGGAAGGAGAGATGCGTGGGAAACAGGCATCCGGTGTCCCGAGTCACTCACCTGCGTTCACACCTGATTCAGGGGCCTTAGACCCAGGAGCAGGTGCACACGGAGAGTGCTTGTCGGCTCGCGTGCCCGGCCGGGCCCGCCCTGGGCCTGGACTTCCTTGTGGAAATACTTAACGCCAGCAAGAGGTGACTTTGAGATCCCTGTGAGCTCCCGTGGAGAGCACTTCATGGTACCACCCATGACGTGCAGCCACACTGGATCAGAACCTCAGATGGGCCCACTGAGGAACCGAAGCCCACGCCAGGGCTCCCGGGGGGTCGGTGGCCGCACCCCCTGCTCAGAGGACAGGGCTCTAATGGGCTTCGCTGGCTTGAATCTTCTACATTGAAGCCACGGACTTTCTACTGCGTTAGCGCATGGCTGAATTGTTAGATTTTTTTGTTCCGCTTAAGACTTTCGTGTTTCTAGGGTTGCTCACAGCACTCCTGCTAGATGGTCCTCAGCATCGCAGAGCCTCATAAGCAGCGTGAGGACCCCTGTGAGCACGGGGCGCAGGTCAGCCCTGCCCACGCCTGCCAGCCGTCGACTCTCCAGCCTGCCCCTGGCGACCCCTAAAACTATGCCCAGGATTCTGGCTTCTTCCCTGCGTGTGTCTGCTCGGCGACTTTCTTCTGAGCCCCAGAAAAAATCTGCAGTGAGGTAAGAGTTAAAGGCTGCACTAAGTTTGTTTCAGATTCATAAAACCTCAAGTGATCATGTGCTGGGAAATCACGGTCAGGAAGCAGCCAGACTGCGGTTCATCACCGCTTCTCGGCAGCCGTGGGGGAGCCTGGCCGCACTGCACGCCCTCCCATTGGTGGGTCTCTGCGGGGAAGGCAGGCCACCTGCTCCTTGGTTGTGTTTCTCTCCTGACGTCACATCCCGGGTCCAGGCCGGAGGCCTGAGCAGGCGGGGAGGATGCCTGGACCTCGTTACACCCTTGGGGGAGACCAGAGTCTCTCACAGGGAGGAGCCCTGGGGCAGAGCTGCGCACTCAGGAGCCGTCCCTGTGGCCGGGTTCCAGGGAGAGCCCGCAGCCTTGCCCTCGAGGGTTTCAGTCAGGGTGGCCACACTCAGGCTTCCTGGGAAAAGATGCTGCCCACCCGCCTCTGCCCTGTCTCCCACTCGCTGGCCCTGGTCCTGCTTTGTCTGTGCAGGAGACTGAACGGGCGCAGTGTCGCATCAGGCCTCGATTCTCTCCTTGTGGCCGAGCGTTGGGAAAGGCTGGGGGCGCTAGTGTGCAGATCTGCCAGCAGTGGGTGTCAGGCATGTACACGTCTGTTTAGTTCTGTGAGGACACAGAAGACTAGAGAAAGAAAGTGCTGGGCTGTGTGTCACGTGGGGGAGAAGGGACGCCAGACAGTAAGACACAGGCCCATCGTGTGGCCAGTCACAGTGCTCTGTTCACACGCGTCGTTGGTTTGCAGGCGTCAGCAGAGGGAAAAATTCTTTCAAATTATTATGAAGCCTTTAAAATATTAAAAAGAAAAGACGCTGTATTAATTTACGGAAACTGCTGCTTTCCTCCTGTAATTCGGTTCCGAGTCATCGGGTGTCTGAGGCCCGCCAGGCGGCAGACTCTGTCCTGGGCCTGGAGACGCAGCGGGAAGTGGCGGCCCGGCCGGGTCTCCCTGCACCGTCTAACAGGCAACACAGACACCAGGGCAGCATATCTGCAGGGTGACAGGTGGATGGGGACGGCCCCGCCGCAGAGCGTGTAACCAGGGCATTCAGACCTGTCCGCGGGCCCAGGCCTTCCAAGGAGGTGGCATCCCGGGCGGGAGGGTGGACATGGCCGCAGCACGTGGACAGAGGCGGGATGCCCGCACGTGGTCCTCGCTTGTTCCTCCTCTTTAATACCTATGGAAAAAGGCATCACATAGGCACGTGGGATACAGACTGGTAGCTGGCGCTGAGAGGGACCTCGGAGACTGTGCAGTCGTCCTGCAGGAGCAGGAACCAGAGCTGGCCGCTCCTCACGGGACGACACTTCTCCAAAAACAGTCTCCCCGAGCCACAGCCAAACAAACGAGTGTCGCCCGGAAGTGTCCTGATGAGATGCCCTCTTTCCCTCCCGCAGAACTGCGCCAGTGAGAGAGGGTGACAGCAGGGCCGCCGCCGGGCCCTCAGGCTGGTCCCCGGATGGGAGCTTTCCTCCTGCGTCTGCTGTGCCACAGGCACTTAACTTTTCTCCAGAAAAGAGTGACTTCAGTTTTTTAAAAAGTATCACCACAGAAGTAGCGCTGGACGAAGCACAGCCACCTGAAGCTACAACACCCAGTGAGGTGCGAGAAGCAGACAGCGTTGACTTGTGTTGTCCTGGGCTACCCCCGGGTGACCGCGGAATGTCATCTGTGACCCCGGCTCCTCTGGTGCCAGCTGCACCGAAGGGAAGGGGTCAGGACCTCCCACCTCTGGAGGAGACAGAAGCTGCGTCTCCCGTTTCCGACCATGGAGATGGCCAGGTTTCAAAGGGTGGGAGATGGGAAGCGGGGCAGCAGGGAGTGGGTGAGCGGGAGCTCCAGCGTTGGCCCCTGGCAGGAGGGAGCGGACGGGCCGGAGGGCCGCGGCGAGGAGGGCTGTCGGCGCCCACCGCAGCCCCTCCCCACACCAGGGCCCAGCCCAGCCCTCCTTCCTTGGGTTTCCAAACTGCCAGTCATGTGGGACCTAAGCAGAGCCCACTTGTTTTCCCAGGATGGTTGACAGAAGATGCTAGGATCGCCTTTCAGTCTTGTTTCTTGCCTAGGATCTTCTCGTGGATGTCAAACTGGATCAGCTTAGCGTCACCCTGCGGGCTGCAGCCACACCCCTGGGCGACCTCCCGCTCATCGACTTCTGCAAGACGCCGGAGGCGAGTGTGGCTTTGGGGTCTGGAAGCGGGCCCCTGGTCGACCTCCTGACAAACACCCCAGATGCCGACAGGAGGGCTGTGGCCAAGCCCTGCCACGAGGTGGGACAGGTGAGGTGTGGCAGGGGCCTCACTGGCTTCGGCCTTGGGTGGTCTCAGTTGGGTCTCCTCTTCCCCCAGGCACGTCCCGGTGACCCTGGAGAGTGGCCACTGGGGCTCCTGAGGGTGACGTGGCTCGGCTCGCCTCACCGTTAGCGGTGTGAGCGCACAGTTCGCCAAGTCGCGAGCAGGAAGCCACCCGGGAGCCCTCCCGGGGCCAGGGCCCCCGGGTGCTTCACGTGCGCCGTGCGAGCAGAAACGGCTGAGGAACTTGGCGTCTTCTCCCTCCAGCTGCTTACACACGATGGCCAAGGTGCCTTTCCACTGGGCCTGAGCCAGGTTCACTGAGCAGCTGGGTGCCGAGCCGCAGGGAGCTGGCCGCAGGCAGCCTGGTCTTCAGGGGACCAGTCCTTCGGGGTCTGCGGGCCGGGAAGGGGCGGCGTGGACACTCCGTTCACCTCTGTGGCTTCTCTCCTGCAGCTCATAGACTTGGCTTCCCCTCTGATCCTGCTGAGCCCCGAGGCTGACAAGGAAAACGTGGAGTCACCACTTGTCAAGTTCTGAGCGGAATGAAATCCTTTGCGTTTCACTCAAAGTTACAAGAACAGTCAGTCCGAAAGTGGTTTTCCACCCTCAGAAATAAATTTTACGAGGAATTGTATTGGAAAACTTGAAACACAAAACAGAACCCTAAGTAAAGCTGCCGTGCCTGGAGCGGGGCCGTGGGGTTGGGGGGTGTTTGGCCACCTGAGGTCACTACTGGCCGACGGCCTCCGTCCTCAACGGCGCCCGTCCTCACGGCCCCGCTCACACGCTGGGAGCAGAGCCACAGTCGCTCCAGGTGAAGAATTTGTTTTGAACCTTTTGTATGTAAAATAGCAAGTGACTATTTTTAAAATTAAGTTTGTATGAAAAGTTAAACAGTCTAGATTAAGTTAAATTGTAAAATAAATGAAATGTATTAAAGCCTGTCTTGATGTTTAGGGTTATCCTGATGTGCAAACATGCATAGCGATTGTTATTACTCGTCAGTGTGCACCATTTATATTATCCAAACTTGCTTTCTACAAGAGTGATTTTCAAAATTTACTGTGGAGAAAAATTGGTTAAATGCAGACCCCAGGCCCCAACCCTCAGTTCCGGGCGGGGCAGGCCCGGTAATCTGCACTTTCACTGGGCACCCAGGTGATTCCGATGAGATGGGCCAGAGACCACACCTTAAGGGGAGGCTGCTCTAGGGAGGTGGGGTGCGGGATGGAGAGGGAAGCGTGGGAGAGGAGGGGCTTATCTGATACCAAGGTGACAGGAGGTGTACAAGGGACAGTCCCCTCGGGTGCGAGCAGCAGGAGGGCGGCAGGGTCACTGGAAGGCTTACTCCCTGCCTGGAGCTGTTCTAACTTAATTTGTTAAAAACTAGCTGGCCTGAAAGCCACTAATCCTTATAGACCATTTCTCACAGTCTTAATTCAGTGGCTTCACAGCACACAGTAGAAAAGCTGCTGATTGGACCTGCTTTGGGGGCTCCCATCCAGTGTTCCCAGCACGAAACCAGGGAACTCTGTCCCCAGAGGGCCGTGCTTGCGCTTTCTCTGGTGAATGTCGTGAAGGCAAATCATCATTTGGAACGGCGACTCCGGTGGTATCAAGAGTAGAAAAGAGCGTACCGTGGGTGGCACCGCCGCACCTGTAGAGGGCATCACAGGTAAAGGCGGGAATGCTTGGAAGTCAGAGTTCATAATTGGAGTTGTCCCTGTCTAGCGGTTAGACTCTTGGAACAGGGCCCTCGCCCAGCTGGAGAGCCCAGAGGAGTCACGGCCGTCCACTCCTTCCCTCTTGTCTCCACGCCGGTGGGCAGTGTGGAATTCTAGAATCCACCGCAGGGGTCCTCAGCTGTCTGACCCGGCCCCCCATTTCACAGGGGAAAACCCAAAATCTGGAATTCATTCAACACACATTTATGGAGGATCTCCTGTGCACAGGCTGCATTTCTGCCGGGGGTCACGGTGGGTGCAAAGCTCACGCATCGCTGTCTTCTGGGGGCGTGACGGTGGGTGGGAGAGAGGGACCAAATGGGCTCCAGCCTTCCCACCCACAGCCTGGGGTCGAGCTGGGCCTTTGGCCCCGCCTGCTCCCTGGCTCTTCTCATTCCGTGCCCGCCCTCCCCAAGGCTCCTTGGGAACAGCCAAGCTCTCCTGGGGGCCGTGGTGCCTTGTCCAATCTACAAGTGTCCCCAGGCAGGACAGACGTAACCTGACCTGAAGTCTCTTCAAACAGATGGGAGGAGGCCCCCCAGAGCACGCGCTGGATAAAGCGGTACCTGCCACCCCGTGTGTCACCCCCTTCCCTTCCTGTCTGGGTTTCTGTCTGGCTGCTCGGGTCGACAAAGCTCTTTTCCTCTCTGGCTCCCGGCCCCTAAGTCCACCACTGGAAGGGAGACCAAGGTGCTTCCAGAGCCCAGGGAGGGGCCGGCCACTTCTTCTGTATAGCAGTGTCAATGGCCACCAGAGGGCCACCCTCCTGGGTTTAGAGTTCCAACTTCAGGAGATTTTCACCACATTTCATTAATTTCCCGGTGCAAATGCCTTCACGTTTCACAGCTCTGCCATCCACACATCTTACCTTGCTATTGGCAGACAGCACTTGGGATGTCATAGTCATTTACATGGCTGGTCCATCATGGACCTGGATTATGCACAGTGATTAAAGACCTGGAGCTACCAGGTAGCTAAAACACCGCACATTTAACTGAAAAGCAGCAGAAGAGAAGTTGCCGATGTGTCAGGTTTCAGCCACTTTGGAGGTGGGTGGCAGCACTCCTAACCCCAGAGCCCTTTGCGGTTCAGGAAACTGGACTCGGCCCCAACCCTGCACCAAACTGCCCCCGGGCAAGGTGGGGCCCCCCAGACTGAGCCCAAAGTCCAGTGACATCAGCTGGGCCACTCCACAACCTCGACTAAGTGCTCACCCTTAAATCCGCTGAAGGCCAGGCATCCAGATACTGGGTTTACTCATCTCTTCCGGGAAATGCGCCCCCTGCTGGATGTTTCCCTGGTCCCTTCTTCTGTGTCCCCACAGGGGCCCTGTGTCCTTCCCTCCAACCAGGGAGCTCGTCCCGCCTGCTCCAGTTGGCAGTTCCTGCTTCTCGTCTCACAAATGGAGACTTGGGGCCTTCCTCATTTCACTCGAGACTCTTAAAACTATTCCTGTCCTCAAGAAAATGACTTGCCTAATAATTATCCACGTTCAGACATTTATGTCCACTGTTAACTTTCCAAGAAACTGTTAAATTAATGTGATTTTAATGCCAATCTTTGGTGTGTGTGTTACTGGCCAGACTGAAAAACCATCTGCATTTGTAGTGCCTGTCCTCTCCTGCTTTTTTCAAACCGTGGTTCAAATCCTACCTGAAATCAATTTAGTCAACACCAGCAGCAGTTTTAAAACAAGAAAAATAATCGGTACATGGCACGTTTCAAGGATAAGAGCTGTTTTGAGAACCGTTCTTTCTTACACTCATGTGTAGAGGTTGGTGTGTACACTGGGCCACCCTGTAAAATGGAACTGTGGAAGTAGAAAAAGCTAAGAGTCACTGATTTACAGAGTGCCTGTGTTTGGCACATGTGGGCCGTAGCCGCTGGCATCAAACCAAATCTCAGTCCCCTGAGCCCTGTGGCACTCCTGGCCTTGGCACTGCGCACTGACCTCCAGCTTCCTGCTCTCCCGGCTGCTCGCCCCGTCAGTCACTGGACCTCCAGCCAGCTCTGCTCTGTCTAGGTGTCCCATCTGGGCCTCTTCCTTTGCTTTCATTTACATGCTCTTCCCTTCCCACACTCTTCTATTTGGCCCAGAAAATATTTCCGGGTTCTATCACCCCAAATCAGCCCCCCTGCCACCCTGTGCCAGGCCCCCATCCCCACCCTCACCCTCAGGCTCGCTCGTTCCTTCAGGAACAGCTGCATCTCCAGTCCGATGGCCCCAATGCACCTCACACACTGAGGCTGACCTGGCAGGCACTTCATCCTCAGGAAACATGCCACGAGACACAATCATCAAGTCCTCCACACTCTTTCTCATCCCCCATGTCCATTCCACCAGCAAGGACTGTAGATTTACCTCTAAATAACGCACCTCTCTGTCGCCACCATTTCCTTCCCATACTGTAAGTGGCTCTTTACAGGAAACTGCCCTCAGCAGGAAGCCCCTTTTCCTGTCCCTTTAGCAAAGCTATATTGTAACTAACTTTTAAACCAGGCCCCCCCATGCTCTACTCATCTCTGGCTCAAGCGCACCTTTCAAATTTTTTTTTTTTTTTAATTTTTGGCTGTGTTGATCTTCGTTGCTGCGCGCGGGCTTTCTCTAGTTGCGGCGAGCGGGGGCCACTCTTTCGTTGCAGTGCACGTACTTCTCATTGCGGTGGCTTCTTTTGCTGCGGAGCACGGGCTCTAGGCACGCGGGCTCAGTAGTTGTGGCTCACGGGCTCTAGAGCGCAGGCTTAGTAGTTATGGCGCACGGGGTTAGTTGCTCTGCGGCATGTGGGATCTTCCCGGACCAGGACTTGAACCCGTGTCCCTTGCACTGACAGGCAATTTGGACTCTTAACCACTGAGCTATCAGGGAAGGCCCTCAAATCTTTTTTTAATCACACAATACCTTGCCTAGCTTATCAGTTCTTTCCGTAAATCAAAGAAGTAGAAATGAAGAATAAGTAATTAACATGACCAGATCTCTTCCCCAGCTTCCCTTTCAGTAATCTCCTGAATAAACCGTGTGACCAAACTGTGAACAAGATTACATCCAGAGGAAGATCACAGTATGGTGACGACTCTGACCGCTCCCCACCTCCCCCCACACCCCCCTTCTCAATGATTGAGATTACTTCTCTGTTTCCCTTTGAAAACTCTCATGGCCGAGCAGAATCTTTGGAGGTGGTTTCTTGGGGACGCCGAGTCCCCCATCTCCCCAGACTGCCGGCATTCTGATTAAAAGCAGCTTTCCTGTCTACCATTTGTGAGTACCGATTTTGTAAGCGGAGAGCAGCAGGTCCCCCTATTCCATAACAAGACAGCTGCTGTCACGGCCTCCCAACCAGGCTCTCTGCTCAGATCCGTAGGGCAGCCACGAACATCTTCCTAGGAACGTAACTGTGATCGTGTCGCCCCTGCTCCCGCCTGGTCCGGCCCCACACCCCGTCCCCAGGCCCAGGGCCTTCGTACAGGTCCCCTTCCACCTGCTAGTCTTCCCTTCCTGCTTAGTTAAGGTAAGGCCTGCGCCCGCTGCCAGAAGAACCCCGCTGGACATCACGCCCTCGGGGCGACCTCACATCCTACTTTCGTTTACCAGCCTGTTCACAGGGCGCCCGCCTAAGCCACACACGACACACATACACACTAACGCAACAAACTCCGAGCGTCTCGGGGGAACTGCGCTCGCCAAGAGGGAAGCTGACGGCCTGGCTGGCAGGGGGCGTGGGCGGAGAGCCGGACTCGCGAACTGAAGCCAGGGAGCGGCGGGCCAGGCGGAACTCAGGACGCCGAGAACATGCTTCCGGCCGGGCCTCTTCTGCGAGAGCGCCGCCTAGGGGGCGGGACTTCCGGCGCGACGTGTCGTCGGCGGCGACTACAAGGAAAGGTGGCCGCGGGAGATGCAGGGGGCGCGGCACGTCGTGTGCGCCGTGTCGGGCGGGGTGGACAGCGCCGTGGCCGCGCTGCTGCTAAGGCGGAGAGGTGAGGCGACCGAGGGCCCAGACCGCCCCTGAGCGGCCCCTTCTCGTACAGTCCCGCCCGGTCGTGCGGCGCCCCGGCCCCTCACCTTGTGCCTGGGGGTCGGAGAGCGCGCGACCGCAGCCCCGACTGCTGGGGAGCAGTCGGGCCACCCGTTACCGACGCAGTGAAGGGGGGATCTCCGACTTCGGGGGGCCGCGTTTCTCCCTGGCTCCGAGGCCCTGCGTCCGGGGCGATGGCGGCGGCGTCCGCACTTAGCCTGGGGAGCGCTGACCTCTGCGGACACAGCAGCCTCCGTGGAGGTCCTTGCTCTTAACGACACACGACATGGCCGTCAGGCAACGTGTGCGACAAGTACCGACGGGTGGTCTGCTTATTAAATCGCGTCTGTGGTCTTGGTTCGGTGGATGACAAACTTTTGCGCAAAAGCGCTTGCGTTTCTTCAGGCGACTAACGGGTGCCCCGGGTCGGGAGCTGAGGTGAACTGCCCGTCTGACTTCTCCGTCTGTGTGGCCCCCTCTCATTGTGAGGCCTCGTACCCCTAGTGACACTTGTGGACCCTCTGCTGTGAGCCGCCTTTCGTGCTTAGGTACTTGCAATGCAATGCAGAGTGAGTGCAAGGTTCCTGACCTGGGACGAGTGATTTAAGCGCTCCCTGTCTGTGAAGTGGAGGGAACACCTACCTCACAGGGTTACTGGACGTATTAGATAACATAATTCATACAGAGACTTAACCCCAGTGCCCAGCACATATCAGGCACTCAGAAAACAGTAGTGGTTATTAGTTCATATTATTAGTAACTGTAGCTGTTATGAAAGGTGCAATAGAAAAAGTTAAATAGCAGTATAGGCAAACTGTAGGCACATACAATTGCGAGGAAGGGGGAAGCAAAGAATCACAGAGGCGGTAGTGTTTGAGCTGAGACTTGTCGAACCCAGGTTCATGTGCCCATCGCAGAGTGAGGCTAAACAAACCGAAAGTTCGAGTTTGGAGCAGAGGAAGGTTTATTAGTTGAGGAGGTGCCAACCTGGAAGATGGGACACCTAGACTCCTCAAATCCGTGGTTGCAAGACTTGCAGGAGGAGTAGGATTTCACTAAGCAAAGGTCGGGGAGGAGGAAAGCACTTCTGGCGGAGTCGGCAGCAGGAGCTGGCTCTGGCCAGAGGGAGGCGGAAGTGAGACCGTGAGGTGGCGTTTGGGGGCGGGGGCGGTTCCGAGGAGCTCCAGTTCTTCATGTCTCAGCGCGGAAAGAATTCAGCGAAAGGCAAAGTGATAGATAAGAAGGGATGTATTAGAATAGGACGTTTGTGAGGCTTACAAGCAGGCGGGCGAGAGGGTGCTGTGCCCTGAGAACTTAGTGGGTTACAGTTTTAAAATCAGAGGAAAAGTGGGGAGGGGGAAAAGACCACCTTCTTCCTCATTCTTGAGTAGACGTCAGTCTTCCATCATCAGCTCCTCCACATTGGCTGGGGGAGTTTTCTTGTCCCTACATGGTCAAGCCAGGACTGTCATGGCGCAATGAGAATTAGCAAAAAGGCGGTAACGTATGCTAAAAATGGTAAATCATCTCAGGTTTCAGTATAATGTCACCCTTTCCTTATATTTTTGTTTTTAGTACACACAGAGGAGCGTGTCCTAGGAATCATTAACTTACTGAGCTCACCGGGCAGTGTGGGTCTCATGGCCAGCATTGTTTTATTGTTTCGGGGCGTGTCTCATGCTTCTGTTGCATGGTTTTGTTACTAAGCAAGCCTGCTTGGTTTTATGGTTAAGCAAACCTGCTTTCTTGAGAGATCATTAACTTACAGGGGTCTCCCATACTTTCTTCTTTACTTACAATCCCCTAGTGGGACTATTTAATTACCTACTTTGTCCCTTTACTCTGTCCCTATCAGAAGGAGAGGGGGGTGGAGAGGCAGGTTGAGCCCTGGTTATGCAATATGTTCTATGAGGGGCTTTCAACTGTGTTGGGTAGCAGTGTACAGCCCTTGAAGGGTTCTGACAAGGCTGACGTGTTTGGGGAGATGTGGCAGGTGGCCCTGGAGAGTCTAGATATGTTATTTTACTACTTCCGGAAGGTAAGCTCTCCTTCCCAGAATCCAGACTGTACAGCTTCGTATTCCAGCTTCCTTGGGTTTTGCTCCTCCGTGGGAGAAGCTGATGGATGTAGCAAAGAAAAAGCCTGGTCCTCTCCACTCGGCATCAGGGTTTTTCCCAGTCTTGTTGGACATGCGTGTTCTGTCACATGCCTCCTGGAAAGTTAAGGACTAGCAAGGTGCTATGGTCCCATCCTGGAGTGCCAGAGCCTGTGCCCATGTAAATGGGGCACATCTCCAGAAGAAAGATGAGCAGGTAGATCAGGCTATAAAAGAGGAGACTTTTTTTTTTTTTTGCAGTACGCGGGCCTCTCACTGCTGTGGCCTCTCCCGTTGCGGAGCGCAGGCTCCGGACGCGCAGGCTCAGCGGCCATGGCTCAGGGGCCCAGCCGCTCCGCGGCATGTGGGATCTTCCCGGACCGGGGCACGAACCCGCGTCCCCTGCATCGGCAGGCGGACTCTCAACCACTGCGCCACCCGGGAAGCCCAGAAGAGGGGATTTTTAAAGCTCTGGATGTGGAGTTGTGTGTTTGCTCTGCTTAAGCTCTTGTCCTCTGCTGGGCGCTGCTGGGCGCTGGGGACACGTGGGTGTATGAGACACAGCTCCATGTTTTAGTGAGCTACAGGGAGCATGGACGGGAACTACTGGCACCTAGTGTGGTGTGCACGACAAGAGAAGCAGAGTCACGTGGTTTGGGAAGCAGAGGAGGGAGGGCCTGTTACCTGCCGGGATGGGGGGGTGGTCTTGCTCATGTGACCTTTTAGTTTTTGGCAAAGCTGACTCACTGAATGTCTGTTCTTTGGAGTACTGTATTAAACCTTTTACGGTCAAATGCCCTGTCTTTCATTACATTGAGCCTACCCAAGAAACAGATTTCTCATATGTGGTAGACACCTATGTAGTCCTCAAGTTGGTCTTTCCAATATTTGGTTGGGTACTTTGTAAGCGACAGAAAAGGGAGAAAACGGTCTCAAAATATACAGATAGTACAGCCCTTACAATAAAGTAGCCAAAATTTTAAATGTCTTTATGTCTGATGACTTAGAATCTAATTCTTAGATGGTAATTGGAAATAACTTTTGAAATGAGTTTACTTTTCTGATAACTGAATGGTGGTTTTTATTTGTTTCGAAAAGTTGTGTTGAATTTCTGCTCTTCTTTCATTCAGTCACACGTTGGCTACGTCTCTGTGTGCTTGGCATTGTGCGTGGGAGCACGAAGGTGAAAAAAATGCCGCCTTGTTCATACCTTGGGGACGCGGGCAGTCAGTACAGCCCCACAGCGTATTGCGAGGATGGAGGCCTTTACAAAGTGCAGGGGGAGGGTCAGGGTGCGAGCATCAGCCGGAGAGTCAGGAACAGTTTGCACTAAGATGTAGTCAGAGCACAGAAGGCCACGTGGCAAAGGAGGGGACTGCCAGGCACCAGTGCACAGAGGCACAGGAGAGCTCAGGAGTCACTGCTTTTTCCACCCAAGGTTGATTTCATAAACTCTCTTTAATTTGTCCTTCACCCCTCCCCCAGGTTACCAGGTGACAGGGGTGTTTATGAAGAACTGGGACTCGCTGGATGAGCATGGAGTTTGCACGGCTGACAGAGACTGCGAAGATGCTTACAGAGTTTGCCAAATCCTAGACATCCCCTTCCATCAAGTGTCCTACGTGAAGGAATATTGGAATGATGTGTTCAGGTGGGTGCAGTTCCCGACGCAGAAGGCTTCCTAAGGGCAGGACTGCCGTAGTCAGCCGGGCCAGTGGCGTGCAGCCAGCACTTTTTGTTTTGGCAGGGGTGCTGAAGACTGTGTGTGGGAGGCCTCAGCCGCCCTCAGGGAGTCTGTGTTAGAGGCCAGGCCTGCATCCCAGAGCACCCCTAGCCCTTATTCCTGTTACTCTACCACCTGCCATAAGTCTCTTCAATGTCTCTGCTAAATTAGTATAAGGGAGTAAGGCTGAGGTCTCCCACGGAAGGCTGGCTGTGACTGGTCCCTGAGGACAAATCCACTGGGCATTAGATGTCAGGCTGAAGAATCAGCTGGGGTGCTGGTTAAACAGATACCTGGACCTGGGTCTGGGATGGGGCCCTGGAACCTGCACTTGAGCAGGCGCTTCAGGTGATTCTGATGGAGGGGGTCCTTTGGGTCTTATTTTGGGAAACGGTACAGTGGGGCCTGGTGCCTGGTGAGTGTAGGTTCAGATGGAAACTGCAGCTGTCTTTAAACAGATATTTGATGAAAATATTGAAAATGGCTCTATACTGAAGCTCTTCTGTTTTGTAGAAAAGTATAGTTTTGGTAAGACAGGGAGAAACTCTAAATTAAGCAAGTAATTTAGCTGATTTATTTTTCCATAGAGTGTCTCACACTTAGAAGTGAAAAGTCTTTTTCTTTTATTCCAGTGATTTTTTAAATGAATATGAAAAAGGAAGAACTCCCAATCCTGACATAGTCTGCAACAAACATATCAAATTCAGTTGTTTTTTTAATTATGCTGTGGATAATCTTGGTAAGTAATTGGGATTATCTGCATTTGTCTTTTTAAGAATTATAAGGTTTCCGGGAGCTGAGGTCGGTTTCAACATGTATCTGTTTGATATTGGTGGTGGCTTTTCTGGATCTGAGGATGTAAAGCTCAAATTTGAAGAGATCAACCCAGCCTTGGACAAGTATTTTCCATTAGACTCCAGAGTGAGAATCATAGCTGAGCCAGGCAGATGACCATGTTGCATCAGCTTTCAAGCTCACAGTTAATGTCATTGCAAAAAAACCTCACATTAGAGGAGCAGACAGGCTCTGATGGTAAAGGTGAGTCCAGTGAACAGACCTTTATGTATTACGTGAATGATGGAGTCTGTGGATCTTTCAGCTGCATCCTTTATGACCATGCACACAGGAAGCCCCTTCTGCAGAAGAGCCCCAAACCAGATGGGGAGTATTATCCATCCAGCATCTGGAGACTGACCTATGATGACCCCGATCGCATTGTTGAGCGCTGTAACTTCCCCGAGATGCATATGGGAGATTGGATGCTCTTTGAAAACATGGGTGCTCACACTGTCGCTGCTGAATCCACTTCAGTGGATTCCAGAGGCTGACCATCTACCATGTGATGTCAGGGCCCACGTGGCAACTGATACAGCAAATCCAGAACCACAGCTTCCTACCCAAATGAGAGGAGCAGGATGGTGGCACTGTGCCTGTGTCCTGTGCTTGGGAGAGTAGAATGGTCACCCAGCCTGTGCTGCAACTTGTGTTGACGTGTAGACACCATTCTCGTAGCTGTTAACTGTGAGTGTAGCTTGAATTAAGGGTTTGGGGGGACCATTTAACTTAGTTTCTGCAAGGTTTGAGATTTCTGTGTGAGTAGGCTTGGCACAGATGCGGCAACATGGAAGCCCGGGAGATGGGGTCACACTTACGTGTGTTCCTGTGGAAACTATTGCGATATTTGTTCTATGTGGGTTTTTATTCACTTCTCAAACATGCTAGTAAAGAGTGCCCTCGACTACTGAGCAAATGTTTGTAGCTTGTGCAATGGCAGGCAGAATGGACCAGAAGCTTAGTGTCGTGACCTGTTTAAAAAAATAATAAAGTATCTTGAAATTAAAAAAGGAGAATATCATAAGATTTTCAGAGAAAGCCAGGAGTCAAAGCCTTGTAAGCAGTTTCATCTTGCAGAAGGAAAGGAAGCAGTGAAAACGATAGTATTTTGTATTTCACTGGATAAGAAAGAACTGTCTGGCGATGCACAAATGATAGGATCCCCGGGGGGACACAGTGCGTCTTTGTCACGGGCCGCACAGCCATAAGGACTAGCACAGTGGATTTCTGGAGAACCAACCTCAGAAAACCCTGAGGAAAGAAGTGTTGGATCACTGGCGAGAGCTGAAAGGTGAGGCCCCCAGACCCTGCCGGCAGGTTCGGCTTTGCTCAAAGCAGCTCTAGTTCCAGATGTGGTTATATTTAGTGGAAGTTTCAGGAGCCCTAAGAAACTCGGCATTTAGTTTCTTATTAGTCATCCTTTTTGCTGGTCCTACTGAGACCTTTTCTCTTGCTTTAAAAGCAGGTGTCTGCTTTGTCTCAGAAACGGGTCTGGGTCTGTTGCTGATTCTGGGTCCTGGGTCTGTTTCGTTTCTCTGGTTTGGAGCCATGTCTTAGTGGCCTGTTCGGAAAGCCCGTTTCTGCTCGGGGTCCTGCCGCCACCGACAGCTTGCCTACAGATCGTGTCTGTTCCCAGCTTCCTGCCTTCTCATTCCCATCGGCCTGGTGGGACATCCCCATTCCTGTTTGTTGAACCCCCTGCTGCTGACCTGCTTACTTAGGCTCCTCGTGGTATCTGTTGCTGTGCTTTTGTGAATTCAGGTTCTTTTTCTTGTCCCCTGCTGTCAGGGCCACCATAATGAGCTTCTGGAGCACTGGATGCTGGTCTTTCACATTGTTCTGGCCCATTGCAGCCCACCCTGCCACATCTGGCCATGTGCCAAGACATGCTGTGTGCCAGTGGCCCAGTGGGGTCACAGGACCACTGGCCACTCTGTCCTGTCAGCACTTTGCAATGACTTAAAAGGGGACAGAGTCAGCTTGCCAACCCGATATGCAAGTGACCTGCCACTGAGACGACAATGATGAAAAGTCGGTTCATGGAGTTAGGTTATTTTTTACTAAAAACGCCTATGAGAACTATGAATTGAAGTCCTAACAAATTTGAATGCTGGGCTAACACCAATAACGTGAAACTGAGTAGAGATAAATGCAAAGTTTGCTAGCTAGGTTCAGTAATTAAATCTCCTGGTACAGGATTGGGAGTCGATCTAGGGCCTTGAGGGGCCTCGAGCTGACTGTGAGCCTGCAGTCTGGCATCAGAGCCAGTGCAGCCCAAGTTTGCCTTGTGGTCAGGACATCCAAGGAAGGGGGAGGGGTCCGCTGGGGTCCACACTGGGCAGCCTACGTCTAGTGGCTGCATCTAGTTCCAGTTTACTCGAGAAAAAGAGTGACAGGCTCATGGAGCGTGAGTTGGTTTTTATTTTGAGAGTGTGGGAAATACTCCATCTGACGATACTTTGGGGCCATCATAGCAGCACGCAAGCATGTGACTCAGGATCACATTCTAGCTTGGGACCCCAGAGGCCAGAGCTGGGGTGTGCAGGAGAAAGATTTCACTCGGGGGAGGCACAAACAGCTCTTCACGGGGAATGATGCTTGCCTTTGTAGAGCTTGAAGCTCCTTGTCACCTTAGCTATTCAGGGAGCCCCTAGGTGGCCATCTGTTAGGGATGCTTTGGAAGAATTTCTGCGGTAAATGTTTCTGAGTCTGAATTTACTGTGTGAACAGTACAACACAGAGTAAAAATATTCGAAACCTAGACCTCTGAAATCTTAGGGCTTCTCACAAAGAATCCTACGTTTTTGCAGTGTAACTGGTGGTTCTTTAAGGAAATAAAGTGTTTTTTTTTCTCTATTGGAAAACCAATCAAGATTTAATAATGTGTTCCTAAGTGTGCTTTTTCAAGTAGTTGATATGCAGCCGTTAATTCTTACTGTGTCTTTTGCTTTACACTGAGCTACTTTGGTTGCTTACATACTGAGTCAGTTTTGCTGCTCCTTCCTGGAAAAAGTCTCTTGCAATATACGAAATATACGAAATGTCTGAAAGTTTCACACAGTGCAAAGCTTGTGGATTAATATGTGCCTTGGTAGGTTCTTTCACTGTTGTGCATTATGTGGAAAGAAGATATTGACCATGCTGCATGGTCCTTCACTGTTATAAAAATAATATGTATTTATTAAAGAAAATTTAAAACTCAGAAGAGTAAAAAAGATAAGGGAAAGTGCCACCTATAATTTCACCTCCCAGAATCAAAGGAGGAGACTTTCTGATATCTGTCTTCATTTTTTTCTGGACATTAAAAAAAGTAGAGTCATAAACTTTCTTTCCCTACTGAACAATATCATAAGCATTTTCCATTAAAAATTCTGTGTGAGTGGCACCGTTATTATGGCAATGGCACTTTAATTTACTTAATATTCTCCCGGTGTTGAACGTTTCAGTTGTTTTCAGTTTTTCCTTAGTATAAGAAACACTGAAATTAGCTTTCTGTACTTAAATCTTTGTGTGCATATCTGAATTTTTCCTTAAGCTAGAATGAATGGATAGATATTAACTTTAGAAAGACTCTTAGAGATGCAGTGAAATCTTGTAGCAAGATTATATCAATTTAGAGACCTAAAGGCTGCTTATTTAATGGAATTTCAGGTGTGCCTTTATTCCCTGGGATCTGGGTGTTTGGGAGTGGGGCAGGTAATCTGCACAGACTGCCTGGTGTGAGACCTGGCGTCTGTCTGCTGCTTGGTGCACCCTGGGCTCCAACTGGCCAAGGCCAGCAAGTGCAAGTCTAAAATTTGATCCTCGGGACTTCCCTGGTGGTCCAGTGGTTAAGACTTGTGCTTCCACTGCCGGGGGTGCGGGGTCAATCCCGGGTCAGGGAACTAAGATCCCACATTCTGTGTGGCACAACCAAAAATATTTTTTAAATAAAAATTTCAAAAATAAGGGTGGGGCTAATGGCAGACTCCGGGAGGGCTAATCCAAGGAGTACTTCCCAGAACTTCTGCTGCCAAAGTCCTTGTCCTTGTGGTGAGCCACAGCTGCCCCCCGCCTCTGAAGGAGACCCTCCAACACTAGCAGACTGAGCTCTGCCCACCAGAGCAGCACCCAGCCCTACCCACCACCAGTCCCTCCCATCAGGAAGCTTGCACAAGCCTCTTAGATAGCCTCATCCACCAGAGGGCAGACAGCAGAAGCAAGAAGAACTACAGTCCTTCAGCCTGTGGAACAAAAACCACATTCACAGAAAGATAGACAAAATGAGAGGACTATGTACAAGATGAAGGAATGAGATAAAACCCCAGAAAAACAAATAAATGAAGTAGAGATAGGCAACCTTCCAGAAAAAGAATTCAGAACAATGATAGTGAAGGTGATCCACGACCTCGGAAAAAAAAATGGAGGCAAAGATCGAGAAGGTGCAAGAAGTGTTTAACAAAGGCCTAGAAGAATTAAAGAACAAACAAACAGATGAATAATACAATAACTGAAGTGAAAACTACACCAAAAGGAATCAATAGCAGAATAACTGAGGCAGAAGAATGGATAAGTGACCTGGAAGACAGAATGGTGGAATTCACTGCCATGGAACAGAGTAAAGAAAAAAAGAATGAAAAGAAATGAAGCCTAAGAGACCTCTGGGACAACATTAAACACACCAACATTCACTTTATAGGGGTCCCAGAAGGAGAAGAGAGAGAGAAAGGACCTGAGAAAATATTTGAAGAGATTATAGTCGAAAACTTCCCTAACATGGGAAAGGAAATAGCCATCCAAGTCCAGGAATTACAGAGAGTCCCAGGCAGGATAAACCTCAGGAGAAACACGCCGAGATACATAGTGATCAAACTGACAAAAATTGAAGACAAAAATTATTAAAAGCAACAAGGGAAAAATGACAACATACAAGGGAACTCCCATAAGGTCAACAGCTGAATTCTCAGCAGAAACTCTATGAGCCAGAAGGGAATGGCATGATATATTTAAAGTGGTGAAAGAGAAGAACCTATGACCAAGTACTCTACCCACCAAGGATCTCATTCAGATTTGACAGAGAAATCAAAAGCTTTACAGACAAGTGAAAGCTAAGAGAATTCAGCACCACCAAACCGGCTTTACAACAAATGCTAAAGGAACTTCTTTAAGTGGGAAACACCAGAGAAGAAAAGGACCTACAAAAACACAAACCCATAACAATTTGAAAAAATGGTCATAGGAACATATATATCGATAATTACCTTAAATGTGAATGGATTAAATGCTCCAACCAAAAGACACAGGCTCATGCAATGGGTACAGAAACAAGACCCATATATATGCTGTCTACAAGAGACCAACTTCAGACCTAGGGACACATATAGACTGAAAGTGAGGGGATGGAAAAAGAGATTCCATGCAAATGGGAATCAAAAGATACCTGGAGTACCAATACTCATATCTGATATAATAGACTTTAAAATAAAGAATGTTGCAAGAGACAAGGAAGGACACCTCATAATGATCAAGGGATAAATCCAAGAAGAAGATATAGCAATTACAAATATATATGCACCCAACATAGGAGCACCTCAATACATAAGGCAGATGGCTGACAGCTATAAAAGAGGAAATTGACAGGAACACAATAATAGTGGGGGACTTTAACACCTCACTTACACCAATGGACATATCATCCAGACAGGAAATTACTAAGGAAACACAAGCTTTAAATGACACAATAGACCAGATAGATTTAATTGATATTTATAGGACATTCCATCCAAAAACAGCAGATTGCACTTTCTTCTCAAGAGCACATGAAACATTCTCTAGGACAGATCACATCTTGGGTCACAAATCAAGCCTCAGTAAATTAAAAATAATTGAAATCATATCAAGCATCTTTTCCAACCACAATGCTATGAGATTAGAAATAAATTGCAGGGGAAGAAAAGTAAACACAAACACATGGAGGCTAAACGGTATGTTACTAAATAACCAAGAGATCACTGAAGAAATCAGAGGAAATCAAAAAATACCTAGAAACAAATGACATGGAAAACACAATGATCCAAAACCTATGGGATGCTGCAAAAGCAGTTCTAAGAGGGAAGTTTATAGCAATATAGTTCTACCTCAAGAAACAAGAAAAAGCTCAAATAAACAATCTAACCTTACACCTAAAGCAACTAGAGAAAGAAGAACAGACAAAACCCCAAGTCAGTAGAAGGAAGGAAATCATAAAGATCAGAGCAGAAATAAATAGAAACAAAGAAAACAATAGCAAAGATCAATAAAACGAAAAGCTGGTTCTTTGAGAAGATAAACAAAATTGATAAACTTTTAGCCAGACTCATCAAGAAAAAGAGGGAGAGAACTCAAATCAATTAAATTAGAAATGAAAAAGGAGAAGTTACAACAGACACCACAGAAATACAAAGCATCCTAAGAGACTACTACAAGCAACTCTATGCCAATAAAATGGACAACCTGGAAGAAATGGACAAATTCTTAGAAAGGTATAACCTTCCAAGACTGAACCGGGAAGAAATAGAAAATATGAACAGACCAATCACAAGTAATGAAATTGAAACTGTGATTAAAAATCTTTCAACAAACAAAAGTCCAGGACCAGATGGCTTCACAGGTGAATTCTATCAAACATTTAGAGACGAACTAACACCCATCCTTCTCAAGCTCTTCCAAAAAATGGCAGAGGAGGGAACACTCCCAAACTCATTCTACGAGGCCACCATCAGCCTGATACCAAAACAAGACAAAGATACTACAGAAAAAGAAAATTACAGACCAATATCACTGGTGAATATAGATGCAAAAATCCTCAACAAAATACCAGCAGACAGAATCCAACAACACATTAAAAGGATCATATACCATGATCAAGTGAGATTTATCCCAGGGATGCAAGGATTCTTCAGTATACACAAATCAATATGATACATCATAGTAACAAATTGAAGAATAAAGACCATATGATCATCTCAATAGATGCAGAGAAAGCTTTTGACAAAATTCAACACCCATTTATGATAAAAACTCTCCAGAAAGTGGGCATAGAGCGAACTTACCTCAACATAATAAAGGCCATATATGACAAACCCACAGCCAACATCATTCTCAATGGTGAAAAACTGAAAGCATTTCCTCTAAGATCAGGAACAAGACAAGGATGTCCACTCTCGCCACTATTGTTCAACATAGTTTTGGAACTCAGCAATGGCAATCAGAGAAGAAAAAGAAAAGGAATTCAAATTAGAAAAGAAGAAATAAAACTATCACTTTGCAGATGACATGATACTATACATAGATAATCCTAAAGATGTCACCAGAAAACTACTGGAGCTAATCAATGAATTTGGCAAGGTTGCAGGAAACAAAATTAATACACAGAAGTCACTTGCATTCCTATACACTAATGATGAAAAATCTGAAAGAGAAATTAAGAAAACAGTCCTATTCACTGTTGCAACAAAAAGAATAAAATACCTAGGAATAAACCTACCTAAGAAGGCGAAAGACCTGTACTCAGAAAACTATAAAGACCTGTACTCAGAAAAAATAAAACACTGATGAGGGCTTCCCTGGTGGTGCAGTGGTTGAGAGTCTGCCTGCTGATGCAGGGGACACAGGTTCGTGCCCCGGTCCGGGAAGATCCCACATGCCGCGGAGCGGCTGGGCCTGTGAGCCATGGCCGCTGAGCCTGCGCATCCGGAGCCTGTGCTCCGCAACGGGAGAGGCCACAGCAGTGAGAGGCCCGTGTACAGCAAAAAAAAAAAAAAAAACACTGATGAAAGAAATCAAAGATGACACAAACAGATGGAGAGATATACCACGCTCTTGGATTGGAAGAATCAATATTGTGAAAATGACTATACCACCCAAAGCAATCTACAGATTCAGTGCAGTGCCTATCAAATTACCAATGGCATTTTTTACAGAACTAGAACAAAAAAATCTTAAAATTTTTGTGGAGACACAAAAGACCCCTAATAGCCAAAGCAATCTCGAGGGAAAAAACCAGAGCTGGAGGAATCAGGCTCCCTGACTTCAGACTATACTACAAAGCTACAGTAATCAAGGCAATATGGTACTGGCACAAAAACAGAAATATAGATCAATGGAACAGGATAGAAATCCCAGAGATAAAGCCACACACCTGTGGTCAACTAATCTATGACAAAGAAGGCAAGGATATACAATGGAGAAAAGACAGTCTCTTCAATAAGTGTGCTGGGAAAACTGGACAGCTACATGTAAAAGAATGAAATTAGAAAACTCCCTAACACCATACACAAAAATAAAATGGATTAAAGATCTAAATGTAAGACTGGACACTATAAAACTCTTAGAGGAAAACATAGGAAGAACACAATATGACGTAAATTACAGCAAGATCTTTTTTGATCCACCTCCTAGAGTAATGGAAATAAAAACAAAAGTAAACAAGTGGGACCTAATGAAACTTAAAAGCTTTTGCACTGCAAAGGAAACTATAAACAAGACAAAAAGAGAACCCTCAGAATGGGAGAAAATATTTGAAAACGAATCGACAGAGAAAGGATTAATCTCCAAAATGTATAAACAGCTCATGCAGCTCAATATTAAAAATACAAACAACCCAGTCAAAAAATGGGCAGAAGACCTAAATAGACATTTGTCCAAAGAAGACATACAGATGGCCAAGAAGCACATGAAAATCTGCTCAACATCACTAATTATAAGAGAAATGCAAATCAAAACTACAATGAGGTATCACCTCATACCAGTTAGAATGGGCATCATCAGAAAATCTAGAAACAACAAATGCTAGAGAGGATGTGCAGATAAGGGAACCCTCGTGCATCTCGGTGGGAATGTAAATTGATACAGCCACTATGGAGAACAGTATGGAGGTTCTTTAAAAAACTAAAAATATAATTACCATATGATCCAGCAATCCCACTACTGGGCATATAACCAGAGAAAACCATAATTCAAAAAGACACATGCACCCCAATGTTCACTGCAGCACTGTTTACAGTAGCCAGGTCATGGAAGCAACCTAAATGCCCATCAACAGACGAATGGATAAAGAAGATGTGGTACATATATACAATGGAATATTACTCAGCCATAAAAAGGAATGAAATTGGGTCGTTTGTAGAGACATGGATGGACCCAGAGGCTGTCATACAGAGTGAAGTAAGTCAGAAAGAGAAAAACAAATATCGTATGTTAACGTGTATATGTGGAATCTAGAAAAATGGTACAGATGAACTGGTTTGCAAGACAGAAATAGAGACACAGATGTAGAGAACAAAGGTGTGGACACCAAGGGGAGAAAGAGGCCGAGGGTAGTGGTGGTGGGATGAATTGGGACATTGGGCTTGACATATACACTAATATGTATAAAACAGATAACTAATAACCTGCTATATAAAAAAATAAATAAATTAAAAAAAAAATCTCCGGAGATTTCCCTGGTGGCGCAGTGGTTAAGAATCTGCCTGCCAATGGCAGGGGACACAGGTTCGATCCTTGGTCCGGGAAGATCCCACATGCCGCGGAGCAACTAAGCCCGTTGAGCCTGCACTCTAGAGCCTGTGAGCCACAGCTGCTGAGCCTGCGTGCCACAGCTACTGAAGCCTGCGTGCCTAGAGCCCGTGCTCTGCAACAAGAGAAGCCACGACAATGAGAAGCCCATACTCCTCAGCGAAGAGTAGTCCCCGATCGCCACTACTAGAGAAAGCCCGTGCACAGCAACGAAGACCCAACGCAGCCAAAAAATTAAAAAGCAGAATGTCAATTGTATTAAAGTATTTGACAGGATAGACATCTGTACCATAAAATTAAAATTAAAAAAAATTTTAAATAAAAATAAATAAAATCTGATCTTCGTATTTTTAAAAACCTCTCAGGAGCAGATGCAATTGCTACGGGTCACTATGCAAGAACGTCCCTGGAAGATGAAGAGGTCTTTCAGCAGAAGCACGTCAGGAGGCCAGAAGGGCTTTTCAGAAATCGATTTGAAATCAGAAATGGTGAGTAGAAGTGCCTGGGCCAGAGCTTAATTATTTGTGAATGGAGTAAAATATTTTGAAGAATGACAGTGAGTTGTTTGAGCACACCTGCACGACTCCTCTCCGTGTGTTCCAAACTAGCTCGTTGGTTTTGGTTTCCTCTTCGAAAAAGGACAGTTACCGACAGGGTCGTTTTCCCCAAGGGCCTGTGATTGGTACCAGGAGGAGGTTCAGGTGGGGTGCCCGGGCCAGGGCTGCTGGGAAACTGAAGCCGTAATTCATAACCCAGTTCTGGGAGGAGACGCACAGCAGTAATAATTGGAGTGTAACAGGCCCTGATTCTTACCCTCGAGTCTGTGAGGACTTGAGATTGAGGTGTACTTCAGAGTGACATGAGTGCTGGGACCTGACACGGCACAGGCCTGGCAGCCAGGCTTGTAACTGTGCTTACGAAGATTACATATATAAATTAGCTCATCAGTGTCAAAGGGAGCAAAGTTCCACCTGCCTAGAAAATGCCAGGCAGTCACCTGGGAAGCTGCTGGCTTGTCCTGGTGGACATCTGCCTGTAGAACAGAGGGGTTTGCATCATTATTAAGTGAAAGGCAAGATGGGGCTCGGAGCCGTGTTTCTGCGGACAGTTTCCACTGCTGCAGCCCCGTGGGGGAGTTGGCATTTCCCCGCGTCTGGCCTGCCCTGGCCGCCTCACGCCCACCGCCTCCCTCCCCGCGCCCCTCTTGGCAGTGCCAGCATGCGGGTTCTCTGGTTCTCTTTCTCAGATGAGGAAACTGAAGCTTGGCTGCACTCGCCAACCGGGGTGCCTCGGGCTGGGGGGCTGGATCCCAGCTGGGTCTGCTCAGCTCCGCCGTCCCTGGTCGTTGTGCCGTCCTCCGTGTCATCCAGCCTGATCCACCCTGTTTTCCTTCTCTCTCCCTCCTTCCCCCCTCTCACAGCAGCCGAGGCCAGAGATAACCTTACTGGCAGGGCCCAGACAAGGACACCGCCTACGTGATGTTGGGAAGGCCTCTCGCTGCTGCCTGCAGGGCGCTGGGCCGTTTGTGTTCCCTGTGGGGGCATGTGTGTGTGTGTGTGTGTGTGTGTGTGTGTGTGTGTGTGTGTGTGTCTGCGTGTGTGTGTGTCTGTGTTTGTGGTCAGGGGCTGATGTGTGGGGAGAGGTGACCGCTTCCCTCCCTGGTGCTGCCTTCGCACTCCTGGGCAACCCTCACCAGGAAGCCCTCCACATCAGGAGGACACGGCTTTGACTGCCCAGCCCTGCCACCTGGGGACTCCATGGTGGAATTTGCCCAGTGAACGTCGGTCTAAGGGGCCTGAGTAGATGAAGGATTTGTTTCCATGTCACATAGCCACCCCCGCTTACCTCCTAGAACATGTGGCGCCTTACAGAGCTTTCTGGGCCTTTTTGACAGGCCGGAGGCACTCAGACCTCTGACTGCATTGGCGTGTGCTTTGTTCTGTGTAGCTGTTTTAATAATACCACAGTGTCTTTGTTCTCTGTGTGCGTTTTAGGCACCTAGAGATTTTTATTTTGCTCTGACTCAGTTGCCCTGGAGACCTGGTCTGGGGCCTCCTGGCCTGGGTCCCTGGGGAGAGCGCATAGGGGCAGCAGAGTCCAGCCTGCGCTCCTGACCCCTGGCCCTGGGCCAGGGTAGATGTCCTCACCCGTCCCCGTGGCAGGTGGCACCACGGCCGACCCGGAGGAGCGAAGGTGTGAATGAGGCTCCAGGCACAGGCAGACCATTGCCTAGCAGGCATCCCTCTCCGTGGTTTAGGGTTCCTGCTTTCTTTCTTAAAAATCATAGATTTTGAGTTTGTTTTAAAATAACCCAGAACTTTGAGAAATTGCAAATTGCTCCCAGTATTCTGAGGCTTTTATATGCACTTAGACTGTTTAAGTTTAGTTTTGAAACAAAAAAGAACCTTTGGCAAATGAGTCTGCCTACCTGATGACTGGTTGACTGAACTCGGTTTTTCACTTTTCACTTGATTTTGTTGTTTTGTACGTAAAAAGTGATGGAATAGAAACCAGGTGATTGAGCTCAGTTTCCAGCTCTGCGCTTCTCTCCCTGCACCATTGTGGGCAGTCACTTTAATTATCTGAGCCTCAGTTTCCCCATCTGAAAATGGGGATAATTCTATCATAGGGCTAAAGTGAGAATCACATTTGAGGTCACGGGTGGAAAACATTAGCTACACAGAGAGCATGTTACACATGTGACTGGGCCGAGCTGCATGCTGCACTTGGGCCGTTTGTACCCTTGGCACGGGTGTGAGCTGTGGGTGTGACTTGCCGAGGCTTTGCTTAGCCCTGGTTGTGAGTCACGTGGAAAGAATCTGGAACACTGGTGTCACGTTCGGTTTCCTCCGTTGGTCATTGAGCTGCAGAGTGGGGGACCCAGCGTTTGCAGTCATGGAAGGTCTGTAACACACCAGGCAGGACCGAGGGACCCGGAGATGGAGGCGGGCCTTGTTTCCTGAACCGCATCCCGTGGCCAGGGTCAGTCACAGCTCTGCACTGTCGCTGTCCAGCCGGGAACGGGTGTTTACAATGAATAGAACATTGGAGAAACTGCAGAGGGGCAGCTGACGGATGTCAGCTCGAACCATAAGAAACGCCCACTGTGACCAAGTGGGGAGTACGTTTAGAAGCTGGGTGCTGCTGGGGGACGTGGTTGGCGTCCACCGTGGGACCTGGGAGGTGAGCAGGGTCCCTGAGAGCAGCCACGGTGCAGACACATCCTGTGGTTATTAGGAAACAGCACAGCTGACACCATTTCAGCAGGATTTTCTGTACGCTGTCTCGTCCAGTTTTCCCAGATGTGGCTGAGTTTGTTTTTTTCTTAATACTTCATAACATTTTTGTCATGTGATGTTTAGTCTTTGCAGATATAGTCTAACATATGAACTGGAATAAATGTCCTTATCACGTAAACTCTACCCTCTGCGTATTTTTTTCAATAGTAGATCAATTAGGGATGAGAATTTTTCTTACCTTAACCACGGCAGTTCTCTTTTCTGGAAGTCTTCTATTGAGTATCGATCTTTGTTTCTGCCAGACCAGGGGTAATCTATCAAAGTAAACAGAAGGACATGACTAAAAGCAAAGTATGATGATTTTTATTCCTGCAACATCTTTTGTTCTTTACTCTTGGCAGTGGTAAAACTTCTGCAAGCAGCTGACAGCTTTAAAGACCAGACCTTCTTTCTCAGCCAGGTTTCCCAGGATGCCCTGAGGAGAACCCTCTTCCCCCTGGGGGGATTAACAAAAGATTTTGTAAAGAAAATAGCTGCTGAAAATAGACTTCATCATGTGCTTCAGAAAAAAGAGGTAGGATTGAGGGGTGTGCGCGCTCCCCGCCTGGGGCCCTGCACCACCTCCCCGGCCCGGGATCTGGCATCGAGCGGGGAGCCCGTCGTGCGCACAGTGGGAGGGGCTGCGTCCTTCAGAAAGCAGCAGAGGAGGGACCTCTCCCTCCCGGCCGTGCCTCGGCCCCCCGGGGGTGGCAGCTGTCCTGGCAGCTAGGTGGCTGGCTGGGGTGCTCTTGGCTCAGCTGCCAGGGGAGAGCAGGATGGTGAGGACCGGGCTCCGAGACCCCCATCGGCACACACATCTCTGTTTCCGTCCACGCGGCAGCACGGCCTCGTCAGGTGTCTTCTTTGCGCCAGGCACTGCACCACTGGCCTCTGAGGACGCGGTGAGGAGCGCAGTTCCATCCCTGCCTTCAGGGAGCTTACGTCAAGGGGGGAGACAGACAAACCTACCATTGTAAACTCGGAAGGTGTCCCTGAGAGAAGGTGTAGGGTCTGGGGAGAGAAAATGCCATGGGCTCTGATCTAGATTCGGGGGCAGAGACAGACGCCAGGAAAGGCCTCCAAGGAGAGTCTGTTTGTCCTCAGGCCTCAGGGTGAATAGGATTTAGTGTCACGTAGACGGCCGGGGAAGAGCCGGTGCAAAGGCCCCGAGCCTGGCGCAGTGGTGGAGTTGAGGTGAAGCCAGTGTGGTGGGCGCTTGGTGCTAGAGGGTGGGGTGCAATGTGGGAGGGGTCCCAGTGGGCTCGGCAGACCCTGGGGTGGTCAGTCTAACGAGGCTGTTGCGGGTTGAGGCGGCCTTAGCTGCAGCTGCTGCTGCACGTCTGTCCTGGGGACGGGCACAGCTGTGCTTTTGTCAGCAAGTTGCTGTCCCCCGGGAAGCCAGCCCTGTGCCCATCCCTCCACCCGTAGCATCTCTACTCATGTCTCTACCTGTTCGGTTTCTGGGTGTGACCGGTAAGAGCTGAGGGAGCCGCCCTCATAGGACCCGTGTTCTAGGGAGACACAGGCCAGCGCGTGAGCGAGGAAGCCGAACCATGAGCACGGGACGGCGAGCCTGTTCCCGCTAGGCCTTCCCGCGTGCTAGAAACGTCACCTCGAGAAAAGACTCTCCTTCCTCGGACCCTCCCGCGGTGCTTCACCTCGTGGCCTGGCTTGTACTTCCTGCTTCTGCTCTGGTCCCTGTCTCTCCCCTGAGACTCACCGACAGTGGCCTGAGGGCTTAAGCAGCTTTAGTTTTCTTTCCTGGGCGGCTGGTCTGAGGGTCTGCAGCGTGGGGCCAGACCCTGCTGGGTGTGGAGGTGGCACCGCCTACTTAGCTGCCAAGGTCCATGTCTGGCGCCTGAAGTAAGCCCCTGAGATCTGTTTGTGGCTGGGACTGGTGTGTGTGGTGCTGGAGAAGGGAAGCCAGGACCCTGGCCCGGGGGTGGGGCAGCTTGGGGCAGGTGAGGCCCCGAGAGGCCCCGTGTGCCCCCCCACTCGCCCCTGCCCAGGCTCTCCAGGTGGAGTGCAGGACCCCACCTGGCCGTTCGTCTCACGGTCGGCCTTCCTTTCATTTCAGAGCATGGGCATCTGTTTCGTTGGTAAAAGAAATTTTGAAAATTTCATCCTTCAGGTGAGTGGTTTTTGATGCAAAAGGATGGAGCCACTTTTCTGCTCTGGACCTGGATCTGTTAGTAATGAAACGTTTGTTTTCCAGTATTTACAGCCTCGACCTGGTAAATTTATTTCTATAGAAGACAATAAGGTTCTGGGAACGCATAAAGGTGAGATGCACCCCTGGGCTGCTTTTCATCCTGAGCAGCTTGAGGCGTGGGGCAAGTTTGAGCTCTGGGGATTTAGAGATGATTCCAGTCCCGCAGGCACGGCGGTGGGTGGCGCCAGGGAAGGTGGGAGTGGCTCTGACCGGGTGTTTGCGATTTGAGACGTGGACTCCTTTTAAGCATCGCAGCCGATAACAGAGGATGCCGTCTGGTTCAGAAGCCTCACTCTCTGAGTTATGTATTAAGTCTCCATGAATAGACTTATTTTTCCATTACATATAGAGAATACCAGACTCCAGAAAAACTCCACTGGAGGGAAGGAGTTAGGTTGACTTCAGAAACTCTGAGTCCCGAGTTTCGTGAAGAGTTGGGACCGGAAGGTGGCCCTCCTGGCCGGAGTGCTGCACCCCAATGCTGCTCCCTCATTCGCAGACGCCGCTGCGGGTCGGGGCACCATGAGCCTGCCCTGAGCCGGCATGGGGAGGACGGGTCAGCGCGAGAGTTCACAGCCCAGGTGGGAGGACAGAGGCGGGCTTGGTCAACGGTGGGGCTGTGCCCTTGGGGGCCTGGTGACAGGCGAGACTTGGTCCAGCGTGGGTCTGGCCTGCCGGAAGGACGAGGGCTGGGGCTCAGACATGGACACTCCCAAGGGGCTTGTTCCTTGGAGACCCTCACCTCGGTTTGGGCCGGACGGCTTCCCCTTCCTGGTGCTGTTGGAGGGAGCGGGCCTTAGACGTCACGGGCTCCCAGAGAGCTGAGCGTTCCTGAGGGAGGACGTGCCGGCCCTGCTGGGGACAGCTTGCAGGGCGCTCGCAGCCTGTCCCGGCAGGAGGCTGCCAGGGCACGCAGGGGAGCCCAGCTCCGTTGCCTGGCTTGCAGAAGTGGAGCGCTGAGCTTGGCGCCGGTTCCCCCGTGGGGCTGGGGGCTGGGGGCTGGGGGAGGCGTGGCCTAGCCGGCTGGCCTTGTGGTGTTTGTGGTGGGGATGAGGGTGCACAGAGAAAACGGGGCAGCCTGGTGTCCTGGCCCCGAGGCGGTTAGTACACAGGGGCTCGGCAAGGGGGCCTCGTGGCTTCAGGCGGGGCACTTGGCCCACGTTCTAAAGGAGCGGTCCCAGCTCCTGGTGGGTCAGGGGGCCGCACAGCTGGAACGGCTCCTCGCGGGGTGGGAGGTACAGCCTAAGCCAGGCCGCCCGGGTGGTCTGCAGAGGGAGCCTCCTGCCTGCTGCCTCCCAGCCTCCGCCCCGTTGCGAGGGTGGGACGTTTGAGACGGGGCCCCTCCCACCTCACCGAGAAACCGTTTCCACAGGTTGGTTCCTGTATACTTTGGGCCAGAGAGCCAACATAGGTGGCTTACGGGAGCCCTGGTACGTGGTGGAGAAGGATGGCACCAGGGGCGACGTGCTCGTGGTGAGTTGGGAGGGTGCGGTGACGGAGGCCTGGTTATGGCAGAGCCCACGGTGCTGAACCAGGCAGGGTGGGGGCTCTGCAGGGCAGCTGCGGTTGGGAGCATCCTTGCCTTTCCTCTGCATCCTCCCGGGATTGGCCCTAGGTACCAGAAGGGTTTTGTTTAAGGTACTTGCTAGGCTTTTACTGTATGCTGGCCACATTATTAACCATCCCATCAGTCCCTGTAAATAGATGTATTCCTCCGATTTTACAAGACTCAAAGATTAAGTAACGTGGGAAGGTCCCTTGGAGCGGGGGTGGCTCAGTGTCTGGGGCAGGGCCTGCACACAGAGGCCTCCAGCGATTCACTGTTGAACAGATAGGGTGCAGAGCTGGGACCGACCTAGGCCTTCTGCCGCAGCGGGGCTCTGGGCCACTGGGACCCTGGACTGTGTCCCCAGGCTCTAGAGCAGGACTTCACAAAGCGGGCATGTTTGCCCTGCTCCCCTCCCTGGAACATTTGGCAGGGCCTGGGGACATTTTCAGCATCACGGCATGGGGGAGGGAGGAGGGGGGCAGGTGCTGCTGGCGTCCAGCCGGTGAAGCCAGGGAGCCCTGTCCCCTCCACAGTGATCCGGCCCCACATCTCAGCAGTGCCGAGGCTGAGCATCCCGGCTCTGAGCGCGCTCTGTCCCAGAGCTGGGGGACCCTCCCTTAGATGCGGGCAGAGGGGCCAGCAGGCCTCTGGGACACCACCGCCCAGAAGAGCCCTGGGCGCAAGGGCCTGGACGGTGATTCTGGTCCAGCATGAGTTAAAGGGACTTTAGTGTAAAGTTTAGCTGTCTCTTTTGCTTTGAGAAAGGACATCCACCGACACTTGTCCCCTGTGTGGGTCTCCTTATCTACTTAGAGCCCAAGGGCCCCGGGCTTGATGCCCTTGGGCCTGCCTCAGGGGAGGCCTGCTAAGTCCTGGGAGGCCAGGTGCATGGAGGCCTAGGAGGCCTGTCCCCAGCCATGTGGGGCTTGTTGGGATCCCTGTGGCGACGTGGCTGCCCCGTGTGCCTCTGGCACTGGGACGCAGGGTTGTGGTGGGGGCAGGGTGAACTTCCAGGAGGAGAGGTCATGGGGTTGGATCACACGCTCCTCTGCTATTTGCTGAGTGTGACCATGACGAGTGACTTTCCCTCTCGTGCCTCAGTTTCCTCATCTTCAAAGTGGGGTAGAAAGGCTCGAGGGATAAGCGCATGAATTTCCACGTGTCAGTGTGGATTTCAGTGAGTGTTTACTGTTATGATCATTATTAATGAAGTGCAGAGAGGGGGCTTTGAGGCAGGACCCTCCACTGAGGGCTCCAGGGTGTCACGTCCTCGCGCTCCGCTCCGCAGGCCCCCCGGACAGACCACCCGGCCCTGTACAGGGACCTGCTGCGGACCGGCCGCGTGCACTGGGTGGCTGAGGAGCCGCCCGCAGCCCTGGTCCGCGACAAGATGATGGAGTGCCACTTCCGGTTCCGCCACCAGATGGCGCTAGGTGACTGAGCGGGGATCCCCGGGTGAGGCCAGAGTTAGGACCGGCGATTTGACCTGGGCCTGGGCCCCCACTGTTAAGACTGTATAACGTGTAGGCCTCCTTGCCCTCTGCCTACGCAGAGACAGCCTGGCGGGCGCCGAGGCCAGCTTAGCCTCCTTTGTCCGTGACACAGGGTCGGTCTCTGGAAGAGGGCAGGTTGCCGGGGCGGGTGGGACTGAGGGTCCCACTGGCAGGCTGCCGGCAGGTAGTGTGTGTGCCGCCCCGGGGCCCGGGTAGACGGCACTGAGCCCCTCTGGCCGTCGCCCCGAGCTTCCTTTGTCCTCACTGCCTGCTCCTTCCTCCCCGGGGGCCCAAGGCCTGGGTCTGAGCACATGTGGCAAGGCCAGCGCCCCCTCCAAGGGTCCTTCTCTTCCCCCAGTGCCCTGCGTGCTGACCCTCAATCAAGACGGCACTGTGTGGGTGACGGCCGTGAAGGCTGTGCGGGCTCTCGCCCTGGGACAGGTGAGTTGGGGTACGCCGGCTGGCAGGCGGGTTGGGGTCTCAGCCCCAAGTCTGCGCCTGCCTTTGCCCCGGAACCCGGCCCTCCTCAGCAGCTGCTCGGCCGCGCGGAGGAGCAGGCTTCGTGCTCTGGAAGGACGGCACTTCCTCCCGACCAGAGCAGCTGGTCTCCAGGGGGAGCTGAGGGGCAGAGGGGCTGCGGTGCTTAGCTCACACAGCCCGCGAGGGTGGGTGCACAGGCAGCCCTGCAACCGTGAGGCCTGGCTCTTGCGCGGCTAGTGGGAGCGCCGGCTGCCCTGCCCTGGCCCGCCTCTGGTCGGGGCCCCGGGGACAAGGACAAAAGAGGGAGAGGCAGAGCATTGCCCCTCCCCAGCCCCAGGTCTGGGCTCCTGGCTGCACTGTGGGCACCCGGGTGCCGGGTCGCACTGCAGGTGACACGGCCCCTCTCCTCTGCAGTTCGCTGTGTTCTACAAAGGGGGCGAGTGCCTGGGCAGTGGGAAGATCTTGCGCCTGGGGCCATCCGCCTACACACTCCAGAAGGGCAGGAGCAGACCCGACGTGGCCGTGGAGGGCTCCAGCGTCGGCCGGGATGACAGCCCGGGCCAGGGGCCCACGCTCTGACAGAGGCCGAGCGGCTGATGTGGAGCTCATGGGAGGAGGCATGGATGAGCGGGGCCGGGGGCAGGGCCGCTCCAGAGCCAGGGAGAGCCCATCCTCTCTGCTTGCTGGCCGACGGGTCTGTCCCAAGTGCCCCATGGGTGGAGTTCCTCTTGCGCACCCCCTAGAGGGCTTCCCCTCCGGGGGCATGCCGAGGGGACCTGTGGGGAGGGATGGATGGGCTGCAGGGGCAGTACCCAATAAAAACTCTGTCCGGGGTGTGGATTCTGATGGCTTCCAGTGGGGTGGGGCCTGAGTGGGCCGTCTCGGGGGCTCCACGGCACTAGCCACGTGTGGGGAGGCGGGGGTGTGTGCTGCATGGGAGGGCGATGGGATCCCCCCTTCCTCCGCCTCCATTCACGGCTGTGCCCACCCTCACCTGTGGCAGGGGATGTGTGACGGCCCTTGAGCTGACTCCCAGCCTGCAAGGGTATCTGAGGGGGACAGTGTGACCTTGAGGCCACTCTGAGGGGCGGCGGCCCTGCCCCCAGTCCAGGCAGCTGCACGGGAGCCTCCCCTCCCCCTGCAGAGTGCCCGGCACCCTGGCCAGGCCCCCTGGCCAGTCACATCGAGAGCTGAAGGGTAGCTTGTAAACGAGGGAAGTTTATTTCTCACGGTTGTGGAGCCTGGAAGTCTGAGGTCAGGGTGCCGGCTCCGACGGGGGAGGGTCCTCTTACGGGGGGCCGGTGACCGTCTTCTCACTGTGTCTTCGCGTGGTGGAAGGGGCAGGGGTTTTTCTGGGACCGCCCCACCCCCAGCCGCGCCACGCAGCTTGTGGGATCTCCATTCCCCCACCAGGGAGCGAACCCGGGCCCTCGGCCATGCAAGTGCTGAATCCTAACCACTGGACTGCCAGGGCGCTCCCTGCGGCCTCTGAAGAGCACCTGTCCGCTTCATGAGGGCCCCACCCTCAAGACCCAATGGCGGGCTTCCCTGCTGGCGCAGCGGTTGGGAGTCCGCCTGCCGATGCAGGGGACGCGGGTTCGTGCCCCGGTCCAGGAAGATCCCACATGCCGCGGAGCGGCTGGGCCCGTGAGCCATGGCCGCTGAGCCTGCGCGTCCAGAGCCTGTGCTCCACAACGGGAGAGGCCACAACAGTGAGAGGCCCGCGTACCGCAAAAAAAAAAAGACCCAATGGCTGCCACCACATCAGGGCTAGGGTTTCAACCTGTGCCCTTCGGGACACAAACACACACCATAGAGCTCGTGCGTGTTTTGTGCAGCGCTGAGTGGCAGATGAGAGCACCTGTGGAGCTGGCTTTGGCCGGGGGCATCGTGGGGTGGCCGTCGTCCTGCCATGGGCAGTTGAAAGGCCCGCTGGGGAGCCACCGCAGGACTTGGAGGCGGGAGGCTTGGAGACGCTCCACCAGACCTTCCCGGGGGCGCGGTCAGCTGGGCCAGGTCGGGGTTGGCCCTTCCTGGAAGGGCACACTTCTGCGTGCCCCGGTGCCTCCAGCTTCCCTGCCTTGGCACGGGTTAGTGCCCTGTCCCGGCTCCCGGTGGGTCCCAGGGTCCCTGGTGCTCTGCTCAGGGGCCCAGCCACCTGCTCCGGTGCCAGGATGGACGAGCCTCAGGCTCTCCCTCTCAGTGACCTCAGACTCAGCCCTTGCTTGCGCTCCAAGCTGGGCTCCTGTGGAGGCTAGAAGTGTGGCTCCCGTCTCCTGTGGGTTAGAAGGTTCTAGAGCAGAGGCAGTGTGGCATGTTCTTCCAGGTGCTATCATGATGGGGAGCAACTCGGGGGGGGGGGTCACGTGGCCCCCCAAGGCTCAGAAGCCCCTTGTGCTGAGGGGCAGAGCTGCAGGGCCAGCCCTGGGTCAAGTCACCCGGGATGGAGCTCCTGCCCCCAGAAAGGTCACACAAGGGAGGGGCTTGAAGTGGGTGACGGGCACCTGGGCTCCAGAATGTGCAGGGCCTGCGGCCACAGTGAGGACAGGGCTTCCTTCTGGACAGGAGGGGAGGCCTGGAGAGGGTTTTGAGCAAAGGATCTCTCTGGCCTGTGTGAGGTACAGATGGCAGGGGACAGGAGAGGACCAGGTGGGCTGTGGAGGTTTGAACGAGAAGGGGGTCCAGATGCCCTTGGTTCTCTAGCAGGTCGAGATGGACCATTCTCGAGCACTGAGTGGTCGCCCTCCTGCACAGCCAGGCTCTGCCACCCGGGGCCGAGGGAGGAGGACGGGAGTCCGGGAACGGACACCACGCTTGGGACTTGCCCCGGGTCTGCACAGGGGCTGCCGCCTGCCGGGGGAACCAGCCTCAAGCCTGGCTCCGCGGCCCTGCCGGCCTGGGGCAGGGGCACGCGGTGGGCTGGGCCCTACAGCTGGCTGAGTGTGACCCTGCGTCAGGGTGACCGAGAGCTGCGCCCACCGCTCCCCCCAACCCCGGCTCAGCGGTGCCCAGTCCTGGGGCGGCACAGATGCCCACTCTGCGGTGGGGGCCGGTGAGGGGCGGGGGGCTGGATCTGGGCTGTGACCCGGGAAGTGGGCAAGCCCTGTGGGGAGGAGGACGCAGCTCTGTAGGGACTGAGGGTCCCGGCCCCGCCCCGCCCTGCCCCGGGGCACTCAGCGTCCTCCCTCCAGGCAGTTCTGACCAAGCTGGAGCCCCTCCCATTCCCCCTCCTCCTGTTTCCGGGCCCCGCCCTGGCTCCCTCCTAGCCAAGGCCCCACCCAGCAGGGCGCGTCCCCAGGGTGGGGCATGGGCTGGAGCAGACATGCAGGCACTTCCCACCCGCCATGTGGCTTCCAAGACATCTCCGAGATCCAGATAAAGAAATAGGCCCTGTGGGCTGGAGGTGGAGGTCTGGGCGGCTGCTCCAGCAGGGCTGGCCGAGGGAGGTGTTGACCTGACCCAGCCGGGAGGCTGACCACAGCCCTGCAGGTGCTTTACACGTCGTGCTGGGCAGAGGGGACCGGACGGGACAGCAGTGCCCCTGGGGACACCCAGCCCAGCATGGAAGCCGGGGCTGAGACACCGCCTTTGTTCTGCTAGCTCCCAGGGCAGTGTGGAGCCTCCCTGGATTCAGGTTTCCCGGGACCCACTGCCCTGGGTCTGGGGCTCTTGCGCGGAACCGAGGGCTGAGCTGTGGCCCGGTCTGGGGAGCCGCCACAGTGGGAGGAGGGGCGGGTGGAGGCAGTCGGCATGGACACAGGCCAGCAGAGCGGAGGCCGCCCTTCTGGCCTCTGGACGGCTCTTCCCGTCCTGCCAGCCCGACGCCAGGCCTCCAGCCAGGTCGGCCAGTGGAGGCGGGAGGAGGGAGCACAGGCCTGCCGCTGCCCCCGGGTCACCAGGCCTCACCTTGGCTGCGCCCATGGCAGCCTCCGGGCCGCAGTACCACCTTCTCTCTGAGGGCACAGCTGACCGACTCTGGGAGGCCTCTGGGCAATGCCTCAGAGACTCAGGTGGAGCTGTTGGCCAGGGCGTACCACTGGGCCTCTCCCAGACTCCAGGGCTGCACTCCCAGGTGGGGAGTGCAGAGGGGCTGGGGTCGGGGTCAACCCCCGGGGCCTGTCTTCTGCCCACATTCCCGGGCTCCAGCTGCCTTGGTTGCCCACGTCCCCGAAGCCTTCGCAAGCCCCGGACCTCCCTGCACCCCCAGTGTCTACAGGGAGGGAGCCTGGAGTGAGGCTACAGCCACGATGTGAGGGAGCGCTTACTCTTACAGCTGGGACGGGGGAGGCTTGGACGTTTTTGTGGCCTGGATGGCGTTCAGATGTTCAGTGTTCACTTCTGTTTCTGTCTCGATCCCGCGGGTCCTGGAGTAGCCTTGGCTAGGTTGGTATGGAGTGCAATTATTTATGTCCACGGGAGGCCACCCAGGCCCAGCGGACGCACCTGCTCCCTTCAGCGGGCGGCTACTCTCCTCACGTGTCCCCCTTAAGCAGCACTTCTGGCTTGAGATGGTGGTATTCTATCACGTTTGTGACCAGGCACTCTTGACAGGTGAATGTTAGCAGGGGAACAGGGGAGGGAGCAGAACCTGAGAGTGGCCTTTGGGGGTGGGGCGTTCATGGGTGGTTTTCCTCTTTTTTTCTCCCAGGCTTGACCCAAGGGTGGCCCCAACCTCTGGAGCTGTGTGGCCAGCGCTGGGGCAAGGACTCCCAAGAGAGGCCTGGGAAGGGGGGGCCCTGCGGGCTGAGGAGTGTGTGGGAGCCCCCCCCCAGTGTTTCTTCTTTGCTCCCGCTGATTCTCCCCAAAGGTAGCCCCAGGTGGGTGGAAGTGAGGTAGTGCAGGCAGCTAGAACCCTGGAAGAAACCCATCTTTTTGCATAGAGGAACCAAGAAAAGGGGTGCCAGGAGTAACAGCGTGTGAGGCAAATCCCAGAGAGGAGACAGCGCTGGCGGAGTGGACCCCTCGCTTTCCATATATACTGACAGGCGCTGGCTCACCCTGAGCAGGAACAGACCCAAAGCAGCATCTGAAAGGCTCTTGAGAGCAGAACGGACATAAACCCGCCCAAGTCCTAGACTAACTGAGTGGCAGGTGTACAGAGTGGACCCAAGGCAGCACAGCAAAGTCACAGCCACAGAAGGAGACAGAACTTGTGGTCTGAACCTAATGGGGTTGACCGCCTTCTAAAACAAACAACTGACATCTGCCAGTGGATTTTAACAGGACCCTGAGGCTCCTGATGTAACATTCAAAAATGTCAATCAAGGATTCAGTTTGAAATTAGCCAGCACACAAGGAACAAGGAAACACCAAGAGAAAACAGACTGTGGCCCCAAGATGACCCAGATGCCAAATTACCAGAGAATTTAAAGCTCCTGTTGTCATCAGGCTCTGTGAGGTAAACACGAAATTCACGGAAAACTCCAAGTCTTCAGTAGAGAAATAAAATTAATAAAAAGGAACCAAATGGAAATTTTAGAACTTAAAATTACAGTATTAAAAAAAAAATCACTGGACAGGCTCAGTAGCAGAATGGAGATGATAGAGGAAAGCATCGGTCAACTTGAAAGCTGATCACTAGAAATGATCTAACCTGAGGAACAGAGAGAAAAAAGAGTGAAAACAGATGAACAAAGCCTCAGGAACCAGTTGTGTTCACTGGCGTCCCAGAAGGACGGGAAAGAGATTGGTGCAGGAAAAAATTTTGAAGTGCGAGGTGCAAGAGTCTGGATGAGCAGGAAATGGATAGAAGGTTCCAGAATGGCTCCTGCTCCCCCGGGCTTGTCAGCATCCTGTACATGGTCCCTTTTCCAGGGCTGCCTTAGGAAGGGGCGGCAACAGGGATGCAGGAGTGGGGGGAAAACCGGACAGCAAAAGTACAAATTGAAAAAAATCTTAATTTATTGTAGACTCTTTCCTCATTTGTGTTGCAATTCCAGTGTTCTGAACATTAATAAATACACATTTGTTTAAAAAAGCAAAAACAAAAAACCTCCAGTGTCTAGTATCTCTCATAAAGTCTTAAGTCACAAAAATAGGTTTACATTTTTCCTGTCTTAATAAAACTGACAGTTGTTTTTTTTTGGTAACAGTTCTGATCAAATGAAAAAACTAAATACATCTCAAGGGACAAAGTCCAGTTGCAGAAGAATATGGGATAATACGAAAGTGAAGTGTTCAGACTCAAAAATATTTCCACTTTTGTTTTTACTTAGAAAATGTCTCCTCAATGGTAAACATTTGAAGGTACTATTCTTTTGTATCTTGAAAAGGCCACTCCCCTAAGGCACATTTATAATTCATTCAAGTGTGAGGGCTTTGGGATCTCATTTCATTTCTGTATGAAGCCTGTGGTCTTAGACCTGAGTATCAGGTATGTTTTCCTCTCAGCCATTAACAGTACTCGCATTTTCATCAAAGTAATACAGTACGGACATCTTTGCATTTTACTTGATTTTCATCATATTTTATGGTTTCTCGTATTTGGAGGCAGCTGTGCTGACCGTTTATTTGGGCATCCGACTGAGGAACGAAAGAAACACTGAAATAAGACGTGTCTGAGTAATTCTGGGCCCCGTTCCACAGCCCCTCAGGCCACGCTCTGCCGACTGCCCGCAGAGGGACAGTCACAGCCGGTCCTTGGTGTGAGTTTCCAAAAAACAGCTTGGTAACTATTGAACAGTGTGGCTGAGGCTTTGTCCCTTCTCACAATTGGCCATTTGAAGCAAAATGAAGTAATTGGTCAGACTCTGGGGGTGAGACCCCCGCCTGCCTGGAGCTCCTCGGACTCTAAAAGAGCTAGAAAATTGGCAGGAAGGAATGTGACATCCTGGAAGACCTCATACCTCCGTCTGAATCAGGAACGTGTGAACATTTTACAGTCCCGCCGAGAACAGGAGCAGAGGAACAAAGGAATTCCCCACCTGCAGTACCGCTGACCGGGAAGGGGGCCAGGGAGGCCCCGCGGGGCTCAGCGTGGGGCCCACCCCAGCGAAGGGGGCGAGGGATGACCAGTGTGTCGGTCGCGGCCGTGTGCACCTGCATCCCACTCTCAGCAGAGCTCCTGGTCCAGCCCCAGATGGCCCTGTCTCGGAGCCACACCCGTCCAGGCAGATGGGAGCTGAGGGCAAGCGTCGCAAATGCGAACGTGCTGCACGTCCAGGCGGCCCCGTGTGATGCCCACGGACTCCTGCCTCTGGGCTGGAAGCAGAACCGGAACCTCTGTCCAGCAGCACTCCCTACACACTACCCACCTCTGCTTTGCTGGGACACCATATGCTGGATGCGTGCCAGACTCCAGGCTGGCTGTGCAATCTTCCTGACGTCAGAAAGAGGGAGAGATCATCCCACGGATCTCCCAGTATGGACAGAGTCAGTACAAATGCGAAATATACAGAGGTTTTTGCCTTTTCAAAGTTCCATACAAATATACAGAAGTATCTACACCTTTGCAACAAAGGAAAGCGATCTGCTTTAAGACAAGGGCTGCCTTTGCAGAGGGCTGTGGAGCTGCTGGCCCGGGCCTGCACTGCAGGGAGCTGCCTGTGGCCCTGAGTCCTGGCCAGCCGGCCCGGCGGCTCCTCTCAAGGCCAGCTCTCCTGCTGGGCCCTGTCCCGGCCAGGCCAGCGCACGGTTTTGGCTCTGTCCGCAGTCCGAGGGTTGAGCTGTGCCGGCCCGGGAGTCCACGCCTCCCGTGCCTGTGGCCTTTGGCACTTGTCACGGGTCTAAGGGGCCCTGAGCCTCCGGGGCAGCTCAGCGCTTTGTGTCTGGACCTTCAGTCATGCCAGTCACGGGGCTACCACTGCAGCCCGTGGGGCCCCCGCCACCAGGGCCTGCTTCACTGACAGGGCAGGGGACCCCCCCCCCGCCCGGGCTCCAAGGTCCAGGAGCACAACGACACAGCACAGAGGCCTGGGCAGAGGTGACGGGCTTGTCTTCACGGTTTCCTGATGGTTCAAAGTGAAGTTTCGTTACTGCCTCTGCACGTAGGAAGAAGCCGTCAGGCAGGCGGAGGGTAGGCGAGGACGGCCCCTGCCACCCATGAAGCCAGCAGCTGGGCTGGGTCCGAGGTTGTGCAGGGGCAGACCCCCACTCGGGGGGCATGGGGCAGAACCCCCCACTCAGGGGACGGGGTGCCCGGAGGCTCCACGGAGGGCAAGCTCATGTATGGACACAGCGACACTGGCAGGCAGGGGAGGGGACAATCAACCTGCACCCCCGACGGCCAGGGCCACCCGGAGACCCAGGCCCATCTGAGCGTCCTCCCCAAGGCTGGCCTCGGACGGCACCCGGAGCACCAAGGCTAGCAAGCCGAGCCATTCTCTAAGTTTTAGGAAGGTCGTTCTAGAAGACCCGGCTCCCATTCTCTCCACCTCCCTGGGAGGTCTGGAGCCAGATCCCAGCTCCGCGACTCTGCGGCCAGGCGCCCCCCCTCACCCCGCCCCAGCCTCAGTCTCCTCAACCACAAAATGGGGCAGTAATGGCCCTGGGCCAAAGAAACTGCTCATAAGACGTTTGGTCCCACATGGTCTCAAGTCCTAGAGCTTCAGGGCTCGACGGGACCCGGGCCTTGACAGGCATCTGCTGCACCTCTGGCCTCCTGATCCCGAGCAGGGGCCCTCTCCCGGGTGGAAGCCCACCGCAGCCCCCGGGCCTCTGCCTGGGCACGCCTCTGTGCTTGGGGCCTGTCCTCCACAGGGAGGTTGGCCGGGGGCCACCCCCGCCGTCCCTCCCGCCACAGCCCAGGCTACTCACTCGGAGCCGGAGCCGTGGGCCTGGGCGCTCCCGGCCCGCACGTTCATGGCCACCCCGTTGAGGTGCTCGCGTCCTGGCTCCCGGTGCAGCGTCTTGGCGGGGATGGCGCCATCGGGGGCGCGGACGCCGTCGCTGGAGGCCAGGGAGGACGGCCGTGAGGACGCGGGGCTCTGCTCACGCTCAGCCAACTTCTCTCGCAGCCGCGACTTCAGCATCTTCTCCGTCAGTGGCGGCGGGTAGGTGACTTTGTTTTTCAAGATGCCTGGGGTGGGGGTTGGGGGGTCGGGGGGATGGAGAAGGTCACGATCAGGCTGCCTCTGCTGGATGCAGTGGACTCGGGGAGAGACCGTCATGCAGAGCTGAGCTCTCGGCCACTCCTCTCCCCCTCGGGTCTCACCCCTGCCCCGCCGGGCGCCACCCCCGTGCCCCACGGACCCCACCCCCGAACCCCGTGCCTGGGCCTGCCTCCCCCAGGACCAGGGACTTCCCAGCCCCCAGCTCCAGGGACAGTGGGCCCTCGGCACCTTTCCTCTGCTCGGGGGGCTGGCTGGGCGGTGCGGCCGCAGGCCTGGGGCCCCCACTCTCCCGGGCCGGGATGCGCTCGCTGCAGTGGTTGCCCTGCTCGTCCAGGTGCAGCTCCACGCTGACCTTGGTCTCCACCTTCAGGCGGGGCTGCTCGCCCGGCCCCTCACTGTCGCTCCCGGCCAGGCTCTCATCAGGCCAGCCGGCTGGGACATGGTTGGCCACAGAGTCCACTGAGGCACAGGACGGACCCTCAACATGCAGGGCGGCTGCCAGCGCGGCTCAGCGGGAGCGTGTCCCGAGCAGCGCTGACCCACGGTCCCCGACCCGCAGGCCTGGCAGGGCCGTGCCGTCCAGGTGGGGACACCGAGGCTGAGAGGGAAGGTCCTGGGACGGGATCCTAGCCTCAAGCCCCCCCCCCCCACCCCGCATCCCCACACCCGGGAGCGTCGTGCTCCCTGCAGCAGTGGGGTCAGCTTGCGGAGTCCTGGCCCTGAGGGTCCCACAGAGACCCCCGAGACCTCACCTGTGCTCTGCGGACGGCCCCGTCCCAGGGGCAGGCGGCCACGGCTGAGGGCCGCTCTGCAGCCAGCGGGCTCACTCACCTTTGGGGGTGCTGTGCACGGGGCCCTGGGCCGGCTCCCACCTGTCCTCAGCCGCGACCCCGTCGTCCTCGCTGTCGGAGGAGCGTGAGGAAGCGTAAGAGCTGCTCTGCTCGTCCAGGGACAGCTCGCTGTCCGAGTCCGAGTCGTGGCCTGCAGGGCGGGCGGGAGGGACAGGGCTTAGGCGGGGGGCGGGGGGCTTCCTGCAGACTGGAGCCACCTGGGCCCGGGCACGGGAGGGCACTGGGTGCCCGCTGACCCTCCCAGTGTGCGGTGGCCACCTCTTCAAGGCTGTACGTTCTGCGGTGACCGAGGGGCCCACGGGGCAGCCGAGAGCCAGCAGGAAGCTCTCGCCACGACCCCCGGGAGGGAGACGCGCAGGCTGACGGGAGACCACGCCCCAGGGGACACGTACCGTGGGGCTTCTTGGTGCTCCTGGGTACAAAGGACGCGTCTGGCTCCCCATGGCCACCCCGCGCCGGCCCAGAGGACACGCTGAGCTTCTGGCCCCCTTTGTCCCTGGAGAGAGTAGAGGTGGGTGGGCTCAGCATTGTCGCTCTGGGGGACACATGACCAGCCCCCCGCCATCACCCAGCGCCTTCTGCGTGTGCCAGGGCAGCCACACCGGGCTCTGGAAGGTTCTCTGCCACGAGACTCCCAGAGCACACGGGTAAACACACGTGGACTCAAACAGCAGGGCACATAGCTCGGGGCGGAGGCGGCAAAGCCCACGTTTGCTCAGAGAGCTTCCCCCCAACGGCCACAGCAGGGGCACCAGCCCGGCCTGACCTGATGGTGCTCTCCAGTGAGGCGGTGGACTCGCCCAGGGCCGTGCGGAACACGTCGGGCTCCTCGCCGTACGTGTTGTTGCAGTTGAGGGAGCGCTGGGGGAAGGGGGCTGGTTATCGGCCGAGCAGAGGCCACCAGGGCGCAGAGGGTGGCTCGGTCCCCACCACAAGCCCCCGTGCAGCACCCTGACCGTGCCCCTGCCGGGAACGGCACAGCGGCCCGGTGGCAGCTCCCACTGGCGCTGCTTCTAGACAGAATCCCCGCTGGCCGCGGGGGGGGGGGTGGGGGGGGGTGGGGAAGAGAGGCTGTGAGCGGGACAGACCCCACCCCGTCAGCTCAGCTCGCTCCCGGGGCTGCAGGGAAGGCTGGATGCCACGCTCCGGGGACAGATCTGTGATGCCCCCTTTTGTGGGGGACGCGAGACCAAGGGGCTGTGTCTGATGCTGGTCCAGGCCCTGGCGTCCCCGGGAGCCTCCTACCGTCAGCAGGGTGGCCCTCGTGGTGGCTGAGTCGTCTGGGTACGGCTTCTTCCCGGCGAGCACACCCTTCAGGTGTTTCCGGACCTCCCTGTTGAACACGCAGTGGAGCAAGAGGACGGCGAGGCCCTGCAGAGGAGGGGGCAGGTCAGCGCCGGGCTTGGCCCCCGTAGAGAAGCCAGGGCCCTGCCGCTGCCTCACCAACCACCTGCCTGCCCGGAGGATGCACGGAGCATAGCTCAGCCACGTGGAGCTGACGGTGCCCAGGGCTGCCGCGGCCGCAGACGCCCACCATGGCCCACACCCGGCCTCCCTGCCCCGGGGGCTTCCAATTTCTCCAGGTCGGGGGCCTGGTCAGGGCAGCCCGCACGCCCGGTGCCTGGAGGACCCCCTCCCAGGCCCCAGCCCCCGGGCCATCTGGGTACCCAAAGTTGCATCATTAATCAGGGTCCACGGTGTGGACAGTAAGTGGCCAGCACCCTCCTGGGGACACAGTGGGATTTATGCTGGCCGGGGAGGGGGTGAGCAGAGGATGCGTCCTGACACACACAGGAGGCCACGGAACGGGGGTCCCTGGGAGGGCTCGGGGCAGAGCTGCCTTTGGAGCAACAGGTGCCTTTTTTTCGGTGGCAGGACCACGAGGCTTCACCATAACCCCTAACAAACTGCGCCGACACCGGAAGGACAGCCACGGTGCAGCCCCGTGTGTCCAGAGAGCGAGAACACAGCCCGGACGCCAGGTCAAGGATCTCCCCGGGGGCCCTCTCGGGGCCACTCGGGGTTGGGGCATTTCAGACAGGTGACCCCTGGGCCCCGCCAGGTCGCTCTGACAACCGCCCACCTGTAAGCATCCGAAGACGGCAAAGAGGTAGCGGAAGGTGAGCGCGTCGCTGTTCACGGCCAGCAGCCCCAGAAGCCAGGTGGCGCTAATGAGCAGCAGCAGGAAGAAGGCCGTCCTCACAAGGGAGCTGCGGGGGCGGCGCAGGGGCGTGGCTGCAGCGTCCACCCCCACCCTCTTTCCTGCCCACGCCCTTCCGAAGCATCTGCCATGAGGCAGCCCCTGGCTCACACAGGAGAAAAGACAACTCAGTGGGGAGCAGTTAAAAAGCAAACAGGTAAATAGGAAACTAGGAGCCAAGGCTGGTACACGGGCCGCACCCACGGCGACTCCGGGAAGCCTGGTGCACGGCCCGGAAGGTACGTGGACCCGGAGGAGGTGCGTGGCGAGAAGGTGTCAGGCCCGCCGTGCAGGCTCCTAGCAAGGGCTTCCTGCTCTCTGCCTCGGTCTCCCTAGCCGAAGGGGAACGGACGGTGACGTGCATCCCTGGTGGGGTCGTGGGGTGCTGGAGGGAACTGCGTGTGCTAACGTGAGGCAAGGGCTGGGAAAGGTAGGTCTGGGGCGGGGAGGAAGCGGAGGACGGTGGAGCAGGCTGGACCCCGACCCCGCGTCCCCTGCCCGCGGTCTCTGCTCTCCCGTGGGCCGGGTGGACCGGCACCTTCTGCGACCCCTCAGCCCCTCCTCACACATCCTCCCTTCCCTGGCCCCCCAGCGCGGGCCACCCAGCCCGGTGGACACCCTTGTCCTCCCCTCCCCTGACCCTCTCGTGGCTCCTGGACTCATGCTGAGCTCTCCCGAAGCTGCCCTGCCTGCCTCCCGCAAGGCTTTTCTGTGGGTCCCCTGCTCTCTCCCAACCTGAAAACGTGGGAGGCTCCCTCTCTGTTGGGCCCCGTTTTCCTGTGCTACACCCTCTCGCTGGGCGAGCCCCTCCACTCCTCTGGTGCCAGCATCACTGTCAACCACCAACCCAGAAAGTTCCATCCCCCCACCCCCA